>NC_080384.1:32371298-32977965 GCF_014773155.1 Arachis stenosperma
AATGAAGAATGAAGAAGGGTATTTATAGGAGAGAGGGGAGATGGAGTTCGGCCATTATGGGTGGGTTTGGGAGGGAAAGTGGTTTGAATTTGAAGGGAGAGGTTGGTGGGGTTTTGTGAAGGATGGATGTGAGTGGTGAAGAGAAAGATGGGATTTGAGAGGTGAAGGGTTTTTGGGGAAGAGGTATTGAGGTGATTGGTGAATGGGGGAAGAAGAGAGAGGGTGGTGGTGGGGTAGGTGGTGGTCCTGTGGGGTCCTGTGGGGTCCACAGATCCTGTGGTGTCAAGGAAAAGTCATCCCTGCACCAAATGTTGCTCAAAATCACGTTTTGAGCCATTTCTGGCGTTAAACGCCGGGCTGGTGTCCATTCCTGGCGTTTAACGCCAGGTTCTTGCCCTTTTCTGGCGTTTAACGCCAGTCTGGTGCCCCTTTCTGGCGTTAAACGCCCAGAATGGTGCCAGACTGGGCGTTAAACGCCCAACAGCTAACCTCACTGGCGTTTAAACGCCAGCAACATCTTCCTCCAGGGTGTGCTGTTTTTCTTCCTGTTTTTCATTTTGTTTTTGCTTTTTTCATTGATTTTGTGACTTCTCATGATCATCAACCTACAAAAAAAATAAAATAACAAAAGGAAATAGTTAATTATAAAACATTGGGTTGCCTCCCAACAAGCACTTCTTTAATGTCATTAGCTTGACAGAGGACTCTCATGGAGCCTCACAGATACTTAGAGCCATGTTGGAACCTCCTAACACCAAACTTAGAGTTTGAATGTGGGGGTTCAACACCAAACTTAAAGTTTGGTTGTGGCCTCCCAACACCAAACTTAGAGTTTGACTGTGGGGGCTCTGTTTGGCTCTGTTTTGAGAGAAGCTCTTCATGCTTCTTCTCCATGGTGATAGAGGGATATCCTTGAGCCTTAAATACAAAGGATTCTTCATTCACTTGAATGATTAACTCTCCTCTATCAACATCAATCACAGCCTTTGCTGTGGCTAGGAAGGGTCTGCCAAGGATGATGGTTTCATCCATGCACTTCCCAGTCTCTAGGACTATGAAATCAGTAGGGATGTAATGGTCTTCAACTTTTACCAGAACATCCTCTACAAGTCCATGAGCTTGTTTTCTTGAGTTGTCTGCCATCTCTAATGAGATTCTTGCAGCTTGCACCTCAAAGATCCCTAGCTTCTCCATTACAGAGAGAGGCATGAGGTTTACACTTGACCCTAAGTCACACAGAGCCGTCTTGAAGGTCATGGTGCCTATGGTACAAGGTAGTGAAAACTTCCCAGGATCTTGTCTCTTTTGAGGTAATTTCTGCCTAGACAAGTCATCTAGTTCTTTGGTGAGCAAAGGAGGTTCGTTCTCCCAAGTCTCATTTCCAAATAACTTGTCATTTAGCTTCATGATTGCTCCAAGGTATTTAGCAACTTGCTCTTCAGTGACATACTCATCCTCTTCAGAGGAAGAATACTCATCAGAGCTCATGAAAGGCAGAAGTAAGTCCAATGGAATCTCTATGGTCTCATTTTGAGCCTCAGATTCCCATGGTTCCTCATTGGGAAACTCAGAGGAGGTTGGTGCACGCCCATTGAGGTCTTCCTCAGTGGCGTCCACCTCCTCTCTTTCCTCTCCATATTCGGCCATGGTTATGGCCTTGCACTCTCCTTTTGGATTTTCTTCTGTGTTGCTTGGAAGAGTACTTGGAGGGAGTTCAGTAATTTTCTTGCTCAGCTGTCCCACTTGTGCTTCCAAATTCCTAATGGAAGACCTTGTTTCAGTCATGAAACTTTGAGTGGTTTTGATTAGATTAGAGACCATGGTTGCTAAGTCAGAGGGGTTCTGCTTAGAATTCTCTGTCTGTTGCTGAGAAGATGATGGAAAAGGCTTGCCATTGCTAAACCTGTTTCTTCCACCATTATTGTTGAAACCTTGTTGAGGTCTCTCTTGATTCTTCCATGAGAAATTTGGGTGATTTCTCCATGAAGAATTATAGGTGTTTCCATAGGGTTCTCCTAGGTAATTCACCTCTTCCATTGAAGGGTTCTCAGGATCATAAGCTTCTTCTTCGGATGAAGCATCCTTAGTACTGCTTGGTGCATTTTGCATTCCAGACAGACTTTGAAAAATCAAATTGACTTGTTGAGTCAATATTTTATTCTGAGCCAATATGGCATTCAGAGTATCAATCTCAAGAACTCCTTTCTTCTGATTGGTCCCATTGTTCACAGGATTCCTTTCAGAAGTGTACATGAATTGGTTATTTGCAACCATTTCAATTAGCTCTTGAGCTTCTGTAGGCGTCTTCTTCAAATGAAGAGATCCTCCAGCAGAGCTATCCAAAGACATCTTGGATAGTTCAGAGAGACCATCATAGAAAATGCCTATGATGCTCCATTCAGAAAGCATGTCAGAAGGACATTTTCTGATCAATTATTTGTATCTTTCCCAAGCTTCATAGAGGGATTCACCATCCTTCTGTCTGAAGGTTTGGACTTCCACTCTAAGCTTACTCAATTTTTGAGGTGGAAAGAACTTTGCCAAGAAGGCATTGACTAGCTTTTCCCAAGAGTCCAGGCTATCTTTAGGTTGTGAGTCCAACCATATTCTAGCTCTGTCTCTTACAGCAAAAGGGAATAGCATCAGTCTGTAGACCTCAGGGTCAACCCCATTAGTCTTGACTGTGTCACAGATTTGCAAGAACTCAGCTAAAAACTGATGAGGATCTTCCATTGGAAGTCCATGGAATTTGCAATTCTGTTGCATTAGAGAAACTAATTGAGGCTTAAGCTCAAAGTTGTTTGCTCCAATGGCAAGGATAGAGATGCTTCTCCCATAGAAGTCGGGAGTAGGTGCAGTAAAGTCACCTAGCACCTTCCTTGCATTGTTGGCATTGTTGTTGTTTTCGGCTGCCATGTGTTCTTCTTCTTTGAAGAATTCGGTCAGGTCCTCTAAAGAGAGTTGTGCTTTGGCTTCTCTTAGCTTTCTCTTCAAGGTCCTTTCAGGTTCAGGGTCAGCTTCAACAAGAATGCCTTTGTCTCTGCTCCTGCTCATATGAAAGAGAAGAGAACAAGAAGATGTGGAATCCTCTATGTCACAGTATAGAGATTCCTTGAGGTGTCAGAGGAAAAGAAAAATAGAAGAAAGAAGGTAGAAGAATTCGAACTTGATGAGATAAAGTTCGAATTGTGCATTGAGAAGGAGTATTACTCCATAAATAGAAGGATGTGAGAAGGAGGGAAGAGAATTTTCGAAAATTAATTAGAAAGATGTCAAAAACATTTTAAAAATTGATTGATAATTTTCGAAAATTGAAAGTGGAAAAGAAATCAAGTGATTTTTGAAAAAGATTTTGAAATTAGAAGTTAAAAAGATTTGATTGAAAACTGATTTTGAAAAAGATGTGATTAAAGAGATATGATTGAAAAGATTTGATTTAAAAACAATTTTAAAAGATATGTTTTGAAAACAAAATTTTTTAAAAGATTTGATTTTGAAAATCAATGACTTGTCTAACAAGAAAAGATATGATTCAAACATTAAACCTTCCTCAACAGAAAAGGCAACATATTTGAGATGTTCAATCAAATCATTAATTGTTAGTAAGTATCTTTGAAAAAGGAAAGGAATTGATTTTGAAAACATTTGATTGAAAAGATATGATTTGAAAAAGATTTGATTTTGAAAAGCTTAGAAAACTTGAAAAAAAATGATTTGAAAAACAAAATCTTCCCCCTTTGCCATCCTGGCGTTAAACGCCCAGAATGGCCTCCATTCTGGCGTTTAACGGCCAAAATGCTACCTCTTTGGGCGTTAAACGCCCAACCAGGTACCCTGGCTGGCGTTTAAACGCCAGTCTGTCTTCTTCACTGGGCATTTTTGAATGCTCAGCTTTTTCTGTATAATTCCTCTGCAGCATGTTCTGAATCTTCAATTCTTTGTATTATTGACTTGAAAAGACACCACTTAAAAATATTTTTGGATTTTTAATAATCAAAAATGCAACAAGAATGAAATAACAATGCATGCAAGACACCAAACTTAGCAGTTTGTATACTACTGACACTATATGAGACACATAAACACTCAAGCCAAAAGAATTCAAAGATCAGAGTAAGGAATCATCAAGAATTACTTGAAGATCCTTAAGATACATGAATGAATGTATGCAATTGACACCGAACTTAAGATGAGACTAGTGTCTCAATAAGGAACATAACATATTTTTGGTTTTTATGAAATTTTTTGAATTTTTTTGTGTTTTTCGAAAATTAAGTGGAAAAAGATATCAAAATTCTTAATGAAAATTCCAGGAATCAGTGCAATGCTAGTCTAAGACTCCGGTCTAGGAATTAGACATGGCTTCACAGCCAGCCAAGCTTTCAAAGAAAGCTTCGGTCCAAAACACTAGACATGGCCAAAGGCCAGCCAAGCCTTAGCAGATCACTGCTCCAAAAGCAAGATTGATAAAAATCAACAAGCTCTTGTGATGATAAGTTGAAACCTCGGTCCAATGAGATTAGACATGGCTTCCCAGCCAGCCAGATTTCAACAAATCATCATGAAACTCTAGAATTCGTCTTCAAGAATTTTGAAAAAAAAAATACCTAATCTAAGCAACAAGATGTACCGTCAGTTGTCCAAACTGAACATTCCCCGGCATTGTTACCAAAAGCTTGCTCAAAACTTGAACAATCCCCGGCAACGGCGCCAAAAACTTGGTGCGCGAAATTGTGAACAATACTTTTCACAACTCTCATAATCCCCGGTCATGAACCCCAAAAACTTGGTGTTCAATCCCATGGCATTACACAACTTCGCACAACTAACCAGCAAGTGCACTGGGTCGTCCAAGTAATACCTTACGTGAGTAAGGGTCGATCCCACGGAGATTGTTAGTATGAAGCAAGCTATGGTCATCTTGCAAATCTTAGTCAGGCAGACTCAAATGTATATGGTGATGAACGAAAATAACATAAAAGATAAAGATAGAGATACTTATGTAATTCATTGGTAGGAACTTCAGATAAGCGCATGAAGATGCCTTCCCTTCCGTCTCTCTGCTTTCCTACTGTCTTCATCCAATCCTTCTTATTCCCTTCCATGGCAAGCTCGTGTAGGGTTTCACCGTTGTCAATGGCTACCTCCCATCCTCTCAGTGAAAGCGATTGCATATGCTCTGTCACAGCATAGCGGAATTCAGCTGTCGGTTCTCGGTCAGGCCCGAATAATATCCATCGATACTTTTGCGTCTGTCACTAACGCCCCGCCTGCTAGGAGTTTGAAGCACGTCACAGTCATTCAGTCATTGAATCCTACTCAGAATACCACAGACAAGGTTAGACCTTCCGGATTCTCTTGAATGCTGCCATCAATTCTCGCCTATACCACGAAGACTCTGATCTCACGGAATGGTTGGCTCGTTTGTCAGGCGAGCACTCGGTTGTCAGGCGATCAACCATGCATCGTGCAATCAGGAATCCAAGAGATATTCACTAGAGCCTTGGTTGCTTGTAGAACAAGAGTGGTTGTCAGTCACCTTGTTCATAAGTGAGAATGATGATGAGTGTCACGGATCATCACATTCATCAAGTTGAAGAACAAGTGATATCTTAGAACAAGAACAAGCGGAATTGAATGGAAGAACAATAGTAATTGCATTAATACTCGAGGTACAGCAGAGCTCCACACCTTAATCTATGGTGTGTAGAAACTCCACCGTTGAAAATACATAAGCATAAGGTCTAGGCATGGCCGAATGGCCAGCCTTCCAATGATCTAAGATAGCATAAAACGAAGATAGCTACCAAAGTCCTCTAATACAATAGTAAAAGGTCCTACTTATAGAACTAGTAGCCTAAGGTTTACAGAAATGAGTAAATGACATAAAAATCCACTTCCGGGCCCACTTGGTGTGTGCTTGGGCTGAGCAATGAAGCAATTTCGTGTAGAGACTCTTCTTGGAGTTAAACGCCGCTTTTATGCCAGTTTGGGCGTTTAACTCCCATTTGGGTGCCAGTTCCAGCGTTTAACGCTGGGATTTCTTGAGGTGACTTTGAACGCCGGTTTGGGCCATCAAATCTTGGGCAAAGTATGGACTATCATATATTGCTGGAAAGCCCAGGATGTCTACTTTCCAACGCCGTTGAGAGCGCGCCAATTGGGCTTCTGTAGCTCCAGAAAATCCACTTCGAGTGCAGGGAGGTCAGAATCCAACAGCATCTGCAGTCCTTTTCAGTCTCTGAATCAGATTTTTGCTCAGAACCTTCAATTTCAGCCAGAAAATACCTGAAATCACAGAAAAACACACAAACTCATAGTAAAGTCCAGAAAAGTGAATTTTAACTAAAAACTAATAAAAATATACTAAAATCTCAACTAGAACTACCAAAAACATACTAAAAACAATGCCAAAAAGTGTATAAATTATCCGCTCATCACCTGCTCACACTCTTGCTAACTTAGGCATCGGAGTGTCTTTGCAGGTACCACCCCCATCTCCTCGCACAAACAAGTCAGACGGAGCCTCCCGAGTTGCAGATCCATTCGGAATCCTCCTCCTTCACACATTTGGGCCAACCAATTCCATCCAGCCCATCGATCTCCGGTTACCCACCGTAACAAGGTCTATTTGTTAGATTCGAATCCGGTCTTAGACCTGATGAAATTTATACATTTTTGGGCTACGATTATATTGGGTAAAAACTGGGTAAAAACCGGGCCGTTAACATTACTTTCTTGTAAATTAGCATGTGAAAATATCCAAATTTTCAATATTCTAACCATTATTTGACATGGTAAAATTCACTTAGAAAAATATAATAAGAATCAACCCTTCTCTAAAATTTAAGCATAACCACAATCAATACTAATATTGTTTAATAATACCAAATATTTAAATCAATACAAATAATACAATATTATGCATTTGTCTAAAATCTTATGCATTTTAAACATAAAACATTAACTTATAGTCTTATAATGACTAATAACATAAAATATCAAGGTTTACAATATTTAAATTTTACATAAGAATAGCCATCATCCATCACTAATAACACAAAATATTAATTGTGTATGATGACCGGGTCACTGAGTTGAGTTCAGGTGATCCGAGCTATGACTCAAACCCGATCTAAAATAATGACCGGGTCTATTTTTAAGACCCTTACCCTATTCTACACCCGATAAAATTACACCAAATTAATCCCTAAAAAATTCGGGACAAGATCGAGTCTTCGAACCGAACTGAACCATAAACACCCCTACAAATATCTATTTTAATTTTAGCATATATAATGTGTCAATGCAATGTGAAAAGTTGTGATTTGACTCGCTTCTCTGTAAGATATATGGCCCTATGTTCGTTTATTTACAATATATACTATGATTATTGATGCATAGCTAAATAATCTAAATTAACTTTTGGCATATCATGATACTTACAAATTAATCCAATGATGATTTACTCATTCAACATTTAGTAACATATTCACCTTAGAAAAGCATGCAAATTAAAGGGGTTGGGGGGCATGAACCAAATTAAATTAGGTTAGTCTAGTATTTAGTTCACTAATCTACTGAAATAAGTATCGAAAGTTCAAATTTCATGACAAATTTTTAAATGAAACTCTGATTCGTAATAAATTAATCTTTAACTTATTTTTGTAATGAATTAATCTTTGACTTATTAAAATAAAAAATACCGTAAAAAAAAAAAGCATGAACCAAACAAGAAAAATTGGACATTGAAGGTTTTATATCATTTTCTTACATTATTTTACCTCGGCTCGATGCTTTTACTTTCTTATATTCACCTTATTATATTATTCTTAAGATGAAGTAGGTAATGCAAGGTATGTGCCGACAAACTACACTATTAATAAAGTGCTTTCTTTGACCAATCTATTAAAAGTTTCCTAACACAAGAAGCATCGTTCTTAGAAGATAGAAGAAATCAACATCTAACTTTTTTTTATTTATTTTTTTTGGAACAAACATATGCAACCACTAATCAAGTAACATATTTTATAATCCACAATTGACATCATTATAATCATTTCTCAGTTGAGTAAGAGGTCTCACTCAAACTCCACCAAATGTAATTTGGCCACCACCTATGTGTCACAGTTAACTACCTCTGCTCGAAAATCTACCCTAGGAAGAGGAACCGCCGCAAAAAATGCCTCCTTGAAATTGCTTAATATTCCTCTATCATACGGGTTTTTAGAACCCACATAACGTTGCCGAAAATTCTCATAAGCTGTCTGCAATGAGATGTGAGCATGTTAGAAATTTTTTACACCGAAGTAATGTGGCATAATTGTTAACTAACTCGTTTTATGAATAATAAGTATATGTATTTATCAGAGTTCAATTATAAAATTAACTATATTTTAATAATATTAGTGAATTTTTAAATTATTTTTTATTTTAAATTCTAAATTCTAAATTTTAAATTTTCAAAAGAAATAAAAATTAAAAAATAATTTTACAATAAAAAAAAGCTCACCTTGATTCTAATTAAAAGTTAGTTCCTTATACATGTATAATTGTATATACTTATATTCTATTTGTTATTAGATTTTGTGATTATTTCCTTTCCATAATTATTAGTTACTACTTTATTTGTGCATTTTAAAGTATTAATTACCTGGTTTATTGCTATCAAATAAACATGGTAGATAGCAAGGGCTCCTAAAAATCCAATAGCATTGAAGGCAAGTGCAGCCAATGCTAATGTTTCCGGGCATGTCTTTACCATTCCAATAAATCCATGCACATTCTTTCTATGTAGTATCCAACAAGAGAAGGCAAAAATGTACACAAAGAAAATTAAGCCTGATATCACTAGTGCCATGTAAGATCTACAGTTCCTCTGCATTTACAATCATCAAAACTCAAGTTACATTAGAAAATATCAAAGAAAATACACTATCTAGGACATCATGTTAAGGTTACATTGTATATATTCTAATATAAATTTCATTTGTGTGCATTTTCAGCATAACTATGTCTTCTATTTCAAGAAAAAAAAACTTAATTATTATACAAAGATAATTAATCGTGTATTATCACCTCAATAAAAATAGCTAATTTTCAAATTCATTACTTCAAAAATCATCTAAAGTCATGAATCTAATTGTATTACTGTATAAAATTTTATCGATTCATTAAAATTAAACTATTATTATACAAACAAACACGTTTTTAACTCAATTAACTATTATCTGAAGAGCTATACAAATAGCAACCGCATAGATCTAATTAGAGTACAATGTAAAATTTTTGTTATTGGTAATTAATTGAAGTTGTAATAATAACTAAGCGTACCAATCCAATGCATTGACCAACCCAAGGGCAGTGGTGATCATATCTCTCAACACAATTGTCACATATTGCACAATGGCTACTTCTAGGTGGTCGGAAAATCTTACAAACTCGACAATACTTCAGTTTCACTTCCACCCCATTGATGGTTGCCTTTTTACTTCTTGTTCCATCACTAGTACCAGCCTTTTCCAATTCCAAAGTTTCTTGCTCATTATTTCGAGGAATAATTCCCGGGTCAGTTGTGCTTACTTGAATCAAATTGACAAGAACCTACATTTAATTAAACAACATATATAGTTGCAATCACTAATTAATTAATTAATGTGACAACCAATATTCAAATAAAACTTAAAATAAATAATAATGGGGTTAGAGGCCGGGACCAACAACGAATGTGAAAACCAAAGAGAATGTAACAATGAGGGCAGAGTGATGATGAGGCATGTCCTTAACAACATATCTGGCAAAAATCCAACTTGAAAGGACTATAGAAGTAGCGGTGAACATTAACCCTCTTGGATTTGGACCACATATTAATCTCCCATGCAAGAAAAAGACCTGCATGATCACAACATGTAATGCACAATTTTAGTGACACACTAATTGATACATCATATCATAGACTATATAATAATGTTATAATAATAACAAAGTTTAGTTACATTTTTCCCTGGCCAAACTTGGTAGACTCTAATTGTGTCGGAATTTTCAATGACACCAAATTGAATCAGTTGACCCTCGCAAGCCCTCTTCATATTGTGCAACTTTGCCTTTAGAGTAAACATCAGACTTTGATTTCCATGACCAACTTTGGGTTCTAATTCAATTGCTTTGTTTGTGTCAAATAAAGCAATCGGTTCCATCTCTTCTATTTCTGTTTCAGTTGGTCTCATTTCATTACAGATCGAAGCAATTTCTTTTTCCATCAAAAGGAGAAATTAGTTTCTCACAATCTTAGAATAATCAATTGCAAATAACCACTCATTCTAGTTGCTTAACTACATTTTCACAGTTTCACCCGAACAAGCAGTTACCTAGTAAGCCTAGGTTGGAGTACCAGTAACATTGGGCTAAGGCCCAAAATAAATGCAAAATATAATAAGTTAAATTTTGTCATAAAATGGAACAAAAAAAAAACATTAAAAAATTAAAATTTTAATGCACGCTGAATGTGAAATAGATTTATCCATGTATTCAATTATGTAACACTATATTAATAAAATAATTATTTTTTATATTTACTATGATAAATTAGATTTATGCGGTAAAAACATTTAATTGTTTGTGTAGTCCAAATGTATTAAAGTGAATGAAATGCCTAGTTCATATTATATTAAGCTTATTAATCAGTCACAAATATCTCGAATTACTTGTGTGTGGTCCAAGTGTATTTATAGCGGTTGTTTTCTTTATGGAGAATTCTTGGGAGGTGTTTCATGACAATCATGTTTTGTGGATGCAGAAGAAGGACTTAACAGATTCACATTGTTAAGATATGACATACTTTAAGGGTAAGGCATCCATACTGCTATAATCATAATGTTATTGGATCTTGGAGTACATGACATGCATGCACCGTACATGTTCTTCCACATGCATGCAAGTGATTAGAAAAAGAAAAGGAAAATTGCACTTGGCAATTGACTCGTGGTTTCTGCTTTTATCAATGTGTGTTCATGTGCTCCATGTGAGGCTGCTTTGCTTTAGGGGCCACGCTGATCACTGCGTTATCATTTACTTGAAACTCATTGCAAAACAAATTTATCATACATACTACAACTTTACATCAACTTTTTAGTAAGGACTAAGAACTAATAAGGATTTTTCATTAAGAAACTTCATCTTGAAATGGGGGAAGCCCAAAACAAAAGAAACTTCTATGTTTGGTTCCTGAGGGTATCCTTAGGTCTGTTATGCTGGACTTTGCCCTCGGCCCTTAATGGACCTTGTCCAAAATATTTTAGGAAAGTTTTCCAATGATCTAGACCACTTTTTTGGAATTATGATGATCCACTTACGGTTAGATTACAGGTTTTATTTTTGTCCTGTAACATATTGTGAAATATTCCGAATGTCTCTAGAATAAAATAAAAATTGACCATAAAGGCAGTAATCCGTGATCAATTTAAAGTACAAATGAAGTCAAATTGCAGTTCAGCCAGCTGGATGAAGACTTGTATTCATTGGGCTAATAAGAGCATAATTGATTGAATTTGGGCATGTATTAAATTTTTGAAAGACTTTTTTATTATGGTCATTTTTGTCACTGTTGGCATTGTTGGAATAATGATGGTGTTGGTGATGCAGTTAGGGAAAGAAAATAAAGCCCGTTATCAAAATGTTTCATGGAGGGAGGTTAGTGCAAGAAAAAGATTTGTTTGTTAAAAATTGAAAACGTAGGCATTTTGTAAACCCCCGGTGCCCTAATGTGATGGTGAGCACCTACCAGTCCAGGCTTGGGTGCTGTCTTCATCCCTCATCGTGTTTGTTCTATGTGTGTGTTTTTCATGTTACTGTTTCCTTCAAGATATGTCACCTCTATAATGGCGGTGGCTGGGATCGCAGGCAACCGACATCGTATCAGAGAGCTTGTTCATCGCTGTAGCAGGAACGCACCTTTTGGCATTGAAGCTCGTCAGTCACATTAATAACGCGTGAAGGTCGTCGCAGTCTGTCGTTGGTGGTCATTGAAGTCTCATTGCTTCAAGTATCAGTTCAGGTGGTCATCTACGTTTACCGTGTGTAGGACTGGAAGTGAGTCAAGCCAGCTCATGAGCCAGCTCGAGCTCGACTCATTAACAGCTCGATAAGCTAAGCTCGTGAGCTGGTGAGCCAAGCTTGAGCCTAGAATTGAGCTCATAAATTAAATGAGCAGAGCTTGAGCTTGGATAAGCTCAGCTCATTAGCTCGTGAGCTGGCTCGATTATATATATATATATATATTATAATAATCTTAATTATTTAATATTTATGTTTATTTTTTACATATAATTTTAATATAGGACATAAATAAAAAAATTTATAATTTATTGATAGATAAACAATATATAAAATTGATCTTTTCAAATATTTTTTAAAATATATAAGTTATAATTTATTGATATAGAATTATAAATTATGTATTTATGTTTCTCTTATTTGAGCCAGCTCGTGAGCTCGAGCCAGCTCGTGAGTTTTTGGTGAGCCGAGTTTGAGCTTAAGAAATAAGCTCGATTGTTAATGAGTCGAGCCGTGAGCCAAGCTCAATTTTCGTGAACCGAGCTTGAGCTTGGTCTAACTCGACTCAGCTCGGCTCACTTCCAACCCTAGCCGTGTGTAGGTCACTAGTCTAGTGAGCTTCATTCGGCCAATTTTTTTTATTTATTTATTTTCTTTGCTGCATGTTGATTTTGTTTTTGAAAGTTTAATTTGTTGCTGAAATAATGATTTCTCGTAGTAGAATTTAATAATGCTATTGTGGTTGAAAATTATCGTAATTTAATGTTGTTGTTGAAAATTATAATGATGTGTGATTATTGGTTTGACTTCAATTTCTAGCTAAACATATGACTGAGCAAAGGTTTTGTTGCTGGAAAACTTGACTGCATTGAATTTGTTGCTTAATGTGATCACTAAACGTTGAGATTGTTGCTGTAAATAATCCGTTAGCCAAATCCTTTAATGTTGTAAATGCTTTGTTTGTTATTTCGTTAGAATTTGGTAAAGCTCGGAATTTGTCATATGATGGCATAGACTTGTGCTTTCAGATAATCCTGTAAATCTGATTTAGGCATTTTCACCTAAGTAAAATAGCTCCATTCTAAGTTTGCCTGGTTCCCTAAAGTCATGTTCGAAACATGAATACCCGTTTTCTAGAAATATATAAATCGTCCCAGCACTCCCAGGGTCTTGTGGTTTATATAATATGTTAACCACTGCACCCTAGGACAATTTATGAATGAATGGCTTGTGAACAGTAACACGTAAATCGTTCGAGGGTGGCCAACTTGAGCAGTTTGTTAGTAAATCATTAAAGGGTAGTTTGTTTTACATATGTCAAGACTAAACCACAACCGTCTGGCACGATTTACTTTTATCTCCTAGCCCTTAACAAGGTGTCACGATTTATGCTCAATTTGGCATACCCCATCTCCCCATCGGTACCCGGCCACCATTTACTCTCAAGTTAATAAAGCTTAAGACCCAAAACGATTGATCAAGAGTATGAGTCTATAAATACAGCAGAATGGTGTATATGGCTCAAACATAAAATTTATTGAGTTTGAAAGAGATTTGAGAGAGGTGTAATTTAAAGTATTATATACATCTATAACACATTGTTGAGACAGGCCATTTTTAAATTTAAAAAATTTAAAATTATAAAAGTGCCTTGGTTGATTTTTTTTAAAAAGTACGAGTACATTGATTTTTCAATTTAAAATGACTGATTTTAAACCGTTAATTTTCTTGAAACTGAATAAACAAAAATAATCATACGAACACAATAATATGACTACGTTTATTGTTATCAAACTTAATTAAAATTTTAATTTACATTATATATATTTAAATTTTAACTTAAAAAATAAAAATATATTTTTCTATAATTTGAATTATTAATTTCATTAGGAAGAACAACTTAAATAAAAAAAGTACTAAATTTTAATACATAAATTTAAATTTTTTTTAAACAATTCAAAAGATATAATTTGTAAGTATGGTTTTTTTATTTAATTTAGTTTTTTCTAATGAAATCCAAAAATTAAAATAAAAAGATGTATTTTTAATTTTTAAGTAAAAATTTAAATAGATATAATTTTAAATTAAAATTTGAATTAAATTTGATATCAGTAAACGTAGTCATGTTATTGTATTCATATTTCATATGATTGATTGTGTTGCCAAGGAGTTATAGTTCAACTGGCATAGTCTCTCCACAGTCACTTAAGAGGTTGCGAGTTCAGTAATTATAACTTGAAAAATCAATGTACTCATCAATTTAAAAAAAATATGAATAAAAGTGCTCTTATAATTTTAAGCTCTATAAATTTAAATATGGCATATTTCAACAAAAGATATAGATGTATATAATACTTCAGCAGATACGGTTTTGATACGGCGAATGTGAGTGGTGTCACTGTGTACATAGATGTATATAATGCTTCAGCAGATACGGTTTTGAGACGGCGAATGTAGGTGTTGTCACTGTGTACGTTAAATTTGTTATGTCCATAATTCATGGTTCCCTATAATTACATTTGTGAGTCGAATAACGACATCTACTAGCAAGTTTGGCGAGGAACCGCCTATGTGGAATGAGCCGCTTGGGGATTATTGGATGGATGGCAATGTTTGTGTTTGGAATCAACAAGTACGATGCGTATATCTTGCGATTCTTATGTCTAGGATGCGAGGTGATTTAAAGTAGATGGTTCCCTGTAATTACATTTGTTGTTGCAGTTATTAGGATTGCAGTTATTAGGGATTGTTAAGCATGTCGTGTTTGGAATTTGTTAAATGAGTTTGGACGGATTGATAATGGAGTTGGTAGTATTGGTAGTAGGTATGAGGATTATGTTGCGAGAGCTGTTATTTTTTGTGCTGAGGATAATGGCCCTGATCTGATATGTAGAAGAAAAGAACGATTGGTGTTTTTTTTGTTAAGTAGGGCGAGGCTGTAGTATTTGAAGGAGCTGAAAAACGCAGGGACGGATGTTTACGGTAGGTTAGGGGGTTAAAATTTTAAAAAAATTGAAGAGAGTATATTTTTAAAAACATTTGTGATCCCGTTGAATATTTATGTTTTTTCCCACATTACAAAATATATATTCATTTTTATGTGAAAATATTTAGTTTAGCTATTTTTAACTTTTGGAATTAAAAAAATATATTTTACTTGCATTTATTAAAATGAGCATCGAAAAGAATAGACGTTAGTAGACAATTGGACAAAATATTTTTCGGTGGTCATACATTAAAATTAAAGTGTAACCTGTATGTTAAGTTGTAACATAAAAATGTAAATTTAATCAAATTAATAATGAATAGAAACCCAGTCAGTGGAAGTATATAGTTGAAGTTGATACTGTTGAATTAATCACCATATTATTAACTATTAATACATGAATTTTAATTATATAATTTAAAAAATAATTTAACCTTCAAGATTTTCATGTTATTTACTTTTAATATGCCCTGATATGTTATTTATTCCGGTTGTATTAATTAGAGTAAATGTTGATAAATGAATGACTTACAGTAGTAGAATAAGAATGCATTTTAGATAAGGCCAGCTGATAATTAAAGGTTTTTTTTTTAATTCTTTCAGGAGACAATGTTTGATACGATAGTCGAGGCAGATGCCGACTTGTCTGATTGGGAAGGGAGGGGGCTTCTGTGTTGCCCAGTTTTTTGAGTTTGGATGGGTTGCGAACCAAAGATGTCCGTGAAATAGAGTTTTCTACACCTGAGGAGGCAAGCGACTTCTATAACAACTACAGTCGACTAAAGGGTTTTGCATAATGGTAAGGTAAGACGGTTAAAAATACTGTTGAGGAGATTGTGAGGTACACGTTTGTTTGTACCCGGCAAGGATTTTGAGAGAAAAAATGGTTGGAAAAGGTTGATCACATAAGGGAGTATAAGGTAGTTACCCGATGTGGATGTCTTGCCGAGCTGAGAATTAAGAGGAAAAACGGTAGCGGGAAGTGGTATGTGTCGCGTTTTGTCGAGGAGCATAATCACGAACTGGCGTTTGGAAAGCTTGTGGATTATCTACAGTCACACAGGAAGATATATGAGGCAGAAGTTGCTCAGCTAACAAGCATGAAGGAGATTGGGATTAGCATTCCAAAGATTCATGAGTCATTTGCTGCACAACTAGGGGGTTTTAACTTGGTTACATTTACGAAGCAAGATATGTATAACGAGGTGCGAAAGCAGAGAGGGCTCCAAGGTGGAGACGTAAATGCAGCTATAAGGTACCTGGAAGGTCTGGCACGCATGGATGGGAAAATGTTTTGGAGGTACAATGTGGGGCAGGGCAACACCTGTGCAACTTGTTTTGGAGCGACGGTTGTTGTCAGAAAGTTTATTTGTTGTTTGGCGATGTCCTAGCATTCGATGCAACATACAACCATAACAAGTATAACCTACCCGTTGTTGTCTTCTCTAGAGTAAACAACCACAACCAGACATGTAGTTTTGGTACAGCGTTGGTTTCCTGCGAGTCACATGAGTCTTACATGCGTTTTTCGATCTATATCCATTATATCTATTTTCCGATTTATATCTATTATATCTGTTTGTCGATCTATATCTGTTATCTCTATTTTTTTATCTATCTCTGGTGTCTTTGTTTTTCGATCTATATCTGTTATCTCTATTTTTCAATCTATATCTATTATCTATATTTGCTGATCTATATATGTTATCTCTATTTTTCGATTTATATCTATTATCTCTATTTTTCAATTTATATCTGTTATTTCTATTTTCCAATCTATATCTGTTATCTCTATTTTCTGATCTATATATGTTATCTCTATTTTTTTATCTATATATATTATCTCTATTTTCTGATCTATATCTTTTATCTCTGTTTCTTCATCTATATCTGTTATCTCTATTTTCTGATCGATATCTATTATCTCTATTTTTCGATCAATATCTGTTATCTCTATTTTCTGATCTATATCTGTTATTTCTATTTTTTGATTTATATCTGTTATCTCTGTTTTTTTATTTATATCTGTTATCTCTTTTTTATCTATATCTGTTATCTCTTTTTTTCAATCTATATCTGCTATCTCTATTTTTTGATCTATATTTATCATCTCTATTTTATGATTTATATTTGTTATCTCTGTTTTCTGATCTATATCTGTTATCTCTATTTTCTGATATATATCCATTATCTCTATTTTTTATCTATATCTGTTATCTTTACTTTTTGATCTATATCTATTATTTCTATTTTTCAATCTATATATATTATCTCTGTTTTTCAATCTATATCTGTTATCTCTATTTTCTCATCTATATATATTATCTTTGTTTTCTTATCTATATATGTTCTCTTTATTTTTCGATCTATATCTATTACTTCTATTTTTTTATCTATACCTATTATCTCTATTATCATATCTATATCAATCATTATCTGATTTATATCAATCATTGTCAAATATGTATCAATTATCATCAGATCTATATCAGCTATCTTTCGAACTATGACTATCAACAGTCAACAAATTCAATCAAATATCAAACAAGCACAAACACTTATCCATTCGCGATAACTGTTCAATTCAAAGTTGCATCATTTACACATGTGCAAACAAACTCAATCATCAATCAAATCACCAAACAAAGGTGAACTAACGTGATATTCTCGCCCAACTAATTCACTTCTATCAAACCCGTCTCAGTAATTGGGACCAATATATCAATGGCAATCTAAAACAAGCCATTGTCTAACTCAGTTATCAAACAAAGACGAGATATTCTCGCTCTACTATCACATCCCTAACAAACATTAGGGACCAACATACCAACGGCAACTATTGCCTAAACCAAATATCAATCTATCAATTACTCAAATATCTATCAAGTCAAATTTAAATAGTCCAAACCAAATTAATCTCACCAACACTACCCTCATCAACAAACAGTGAATCCCGAATCCTCACATCCTCACTTACCCATTTATAAGAGTCGTGATCCTCAACTTTATATTTTTTCTTACCTACAATTCTTTCAGAAAAGCAAAAAGAAAAAGAAACAGTGGCAGTAACACAAACTAACCTTTTTTACTTATGTCTTTAAGACTCCAAAATGCTTCAATAGGAAAGCAATGCCACATTTAATGAAACTATTTAGTTCCTTGAAAAACCCTAATCGTTGCATCTATTAAATCAACGGTTCAAAATTACATTGAAAAAACTAAAGGCGCAATCAATACAAGACTGCTACACTTTTCAATACATATTAACTTTAAATCACGTTTGAAATTCAAATTATTTTATTCCGTATTTTAATAAAGTAAGTTGATCTGGGGGCTCCATACCTATAACTCAGACCGCCGAGTTATAACTAAAAAAGCTCAATCTGCTTTATCAAAATATAGCTAGGCTAAGCTTGGGGGCTATGATATGGCCGCTATAACTCGTCCTTAATACTATAACTCAACAGTATACGTTATATGGTCGTTATAACTCGTCCTTAATACTATAACTTGGCGTTATAGATTAGTTATTAATAACGGACACCAAAAGAAATATTGTAACACTCTGATATGCTTTTACTCTCCATTAATGCGAATTATTGAGAGTATAACTGCCGATGCTTCCTCCCAAAATATAAAAAGGAGGTAAAACATTTATTTGATTCATTGCATTTTCTACAAAGCTTATTACTCACTTACTGATTTGAGCATTAGAGTTTCTTTTGTAGGTCCCACTCTCTTATTCTCTCCTTACTGACATATAACTCATCCCGACAGAACTATACACCAGTCAACTTTATAAGAATATTTGGTATTCGTAATCTAATGCTAATTGGATTAGTAACATTCACAATTCATACAAATCATCCAAACTTTGCATTGTTATCTTTATGTGCGAACCAAAGCTTCAATCCTTGTTTTTATCGACGCTAAAACCCATCTTCTTCCACACATTTAGAGTACACTGTCTCCATAACTTCCGCACTAACTTGTTACAAATAGTGCAGCCAATTTTTTTCAACTAGTCCTCTTCATGAAGTGACAAATCCAACAAATTTTAGTAGTGAGATAAAAATAATACATAAAAAATAATAAAAAAATTAACATGAATATATTTAAATATTAAAAATTTAAATATATTAATAAAGTTTTTACTAATTTAACTAAACATAAAAAAATATATTAATGTAAACTATTTTCTTTTTATTTCAATGTGTTGGTGATACTACATAGGGTTTAGCTAACATGTATTATGAGGGTACATGGTAAATTTATCATTAATAAAAAATTTTAAATATTTTTATTTAATAAATATAAAATAAATATATTGAAAATTTAAATCTTTTGTATTTTTAAAAAGATTTTTTTTTAATTTATCATCTTAACATGTACTCTTAGATAATATGTGCATTCAAGATACATACTACCTAAACCCTATTACATAATATATTTAGTATTAATATCCGCATCTTGTCACACACTTAGTATACATCGAATCACATTTTTATTTGTTTTTATAGAATATAAGAAGAATTATAACTTCGTAATTAAAGAATTTATAAAAATATAATTTAGATACTTTGATTCTTCATTATAATTGAGTGAGAGACAAAAAGTTATAAGAAAGACAAAAGTTCAAATCAAACAACAATAATAATTCTCTTTATATTTATAGTTATAGATAATGTCTCTCTTTCTATTAAGTAATTATTTAACATTTTTTGTCATTTAATTGTAAACTTGAAACACTATAATATTTATGATAGAAAATTTTTTAACAAAATAATTATTATACATAAGGCTAAAATAATTAAATAAAATGTAAAAATAATATTTTTTTTAACAAAAATTAAATTTATTAGTGAGAGAGTAGTTACATACTCTAACTCTCTACTAACGTAAACATTTGTATTGGACGTTTCTCTTCATTTTTTCTTTTTTTCTCTTCTTCTTCTTCTTCGCATGTTTCCTCCTCATCGTCGTTCTTTTATTGATGCTGCTGTTGCTGCATTTTTTTTCTTGTTCTCTTCCTCTTCTTGGTGATTTTGCAGCATTATGCATTTTTTTCTTTGATTTTTTTATTTTTATAAAAAGGTAAAATAAGAAAAATGATGAGAAGGTGAAATAAGAAAGAGAAGATGAATAAAAAAAGAAAAAAATAATGATCACGAAGAAGAAAATGAGAAATTTTCAGTTATGCATAATTTATAAAAAAATAACACTTAAATTTTTTAACCGTGACACAAATTTTTTAACCGTAATACAAAAAATTTCTTAATTTTGATACCAAATTCTTTTAACAATAACATAAGTTCTTATTAATTTTTTACATAAAAAAATTAAAAATTATTAATAATTTTTTTATTTAATTTTATTTTTTATCTTTTCTTGACTAATGTGGCTTCAAACAATTTTCATCATATTCACATACTAATATAGATAGCTTTTTTTTGGTCACTATTCTTTTGATCTTTTTAACCATCATTTTAAGAATGAATTGGGTATTGCAATAAGTATAATAGTCATTTTAAGTAAATGGGAACATTTTTTTTAGTCACAAAAAAAAAACCGAATTTGAATATTTGTGCATATATAAATTGAATTAGTGATTCGATTTATATGCCTAAATTGAGTTTATTTGATTTAATTTATATAAATTTATTTAGGACAAATGTGTGATCAATTTTATTCAAGACATATATATAATATTAGTTTTCTATCAATTTATTAACATAAATTGCTCTTACTATAAACATTCATTCACAAATTTTTTTTGTTGTTTATGATATCTTCCATTCTAATAGATTAAAAATTAATCCGTCGTTGATTTGAACTCTATTTAAATATCAGCTATTAGTTAATAAGTTATTGCATATATATAACGATATTCGAATCCCAACACATATTTAAATAGACTAATAAATTGATCATTCAACTAATCTAAATTAATTAATCCTGTCATAATTTACACGATATTTTTTTTTTTTGACCATTTACACTATAAATTGATGCACAAGGACAAGGTATCCACACCTCAATAATTAAACCCAAATACCCGTGTCCTTTCTCTTGTTTTTTGTCATGGAATCCTCAGGTAATTATAAATTTCCAGCAAGTGTTGGCCCCGCCTGTATAAGCTACGCCATTCTTTTTTTTTTTTTGGTCCATTTGGCTCTATGACTTTCCTACGTAATCCCTCGCAGTTTCCACTTCAACCTAATCAATTTGGCACTCTGGCCCAAACCACCCCTGGCCCGTTAAACACCCATGGACCGACCTAAGCCTCACGGGATAGGCTCTGAATTCCACACCGAAACTGCCTAGAGCTGTTTAGCCGCGGTCTATGGGCTCGTACACTAAGGTAGTGGTTCTTTGCAAAAGTGGAACTGAAATTAGGGGATAAGAATTCAATATTATGCTTGTTGGTTTAAAAGACTGATATTTAAATTTGTATTTTTATCTTAAAAATTTTAATATTTTAGTATTTTTAAAAAGTAAGAATATTAGAAACTAAGATTTTTAAAGATAAAGATAGAAACTTTAATAATATTTTGTACCTAAAATATTTCTATCATAATTAACTAATGTCAACTTTACTCTTTTTTCAAATCATATTAGGGCTTCAGTGTGAGTAGTTTCCTCACTTCATCTTTTCATTTATTTTTTGAAGTCTAGGTTGCAGCCTTTGCATTGCTAGTGTCAAGACAGCTACTTCGTCGTCACCGTCATAACCACCGCAAGGTAAGTGAGTCACCGTCGAAGTTCGTCTTTCTAGACTGCGAGTTCTCATGTCTTCATTTTCTCCTTCACAGGACAAAGTTCGAGGAACCCAATTGAAAAAGTCTCCCCTGTTGTTGTCGAGTTCAACAACTTCCTTGTCGTCGTCATATCTTGTGTAACCTAGGTTAGTTGTGGCCAAATTTCTTTACTGATTTTGTTCATTTTATGTCGCGACTTACGTTCTATGGATTTAGTTCTTTGTTCTACTAGATGCATAAAAAGAATCTTTCTTTTTCTCTCTTCAATGTGATTTGGTTCTTTGTTCTAATATATAGATGCGTAGATAGCTTCTGTGGATTTGGTTCTATGTTCATGTTCTCATGTCTTGTTTCATAAATTTTGTTTGTGTTGTGCTTCTTATGAATTGGTTTTGGTCATGCTTGATTTTTTTGAAATTCATGTTTATGCAGCTTTTGATTTTGAACTTTTGATGCTCTTTTTGTATAATTTATGTCTGTTTAATGTGAAATTATGTAAATTGTTTTGTAAATATATGATTATTGTGGCTATAACCAGCTCACTCACAGTGATTTCTGAAATTGCTACGGATGAAAAATTTGTTAGCTTAATTGTAGTTTAAAGAGTAGTGACACTCTAGGACTAATTTATAGCTAATAAAATTTTATACAACTGCACCAAGCACTTTATTTGAAATTGGGTTGCACTTTGTTAGAGGAACGTGTTAATCAGCATCAATTTTGCAAATTTAACATATTTCAGGAGTTGGCTAAGTTGATGTTATCTTTACTAAACCCCTCTTTTATCAAATGAAGTAGAATTTTTATTTTAGCTTGAAGGGTAAAAAGTAAGATAGTTTTGAGTCTAGTTCATTTGAATTATTTAATCTGCACAAGTCTAATTAACTTTTCTCTTTTTAGTTGCGTGACTTGTTAAGATGTTGTTAGTTAGTATAATTCCAACTACTTTTTTCAGAATTTGCTCAAGTCTAATAGCTTTTTCATGTTTTCTTGGTTAACTTCTTAGGATGAATAATCTCAACGACATTAACATAGTTTGTACGATAATCATGGATGGTTGGAAGTAATAACTCTTAACACAACTCTTTCAATCTAAACCACAACAGCTTTTGGAAGACTTTGATTTGCTTAAAATACCTGAAAAAGTCACTTTCAGTTTATAAAATGAGAGAGGAAAATCGATATTTTCATTTAACGTGTGTTTCTATTGTATTTCCTGTTTTGATTTTCAATTGAAACTAAATTAAAATTGAGAATTAAATAGTATTAACTGTCTATTGGTTTCAGTTTCTTGATCTTGTTTTTAGTTCTAAGAAGATATAGCAGATTTTGCATCACGAAGTGCCAGATTTATTTAAACGTTTATGAGTTTTTTAATGCAATGATTTTGCTAGGAAGAAATAGAGCGGTCAAAAATTATTAAGCGATGCGTGTGTTTTTATGAAGAGATGAGATCCAAGCATGAATATTTGATGTTGTTCTTTGTGCTTACGCTGTTTGTTTACTTTAGGGATAGAACTAATGGCCAACTGTCGTTAGGCGGAAGAATGAATAGTAGAATTAGACGTGAGGCTTTAGAGCATGTTGTTGGTAAGGGTAATAGGAATTGTATTTGGGACACTACAAGAAAAATACCCATTCAGCCACACTTTTTTTAAGCTACATTTGAAAAGCGTAGCCTATTCATAGAGCATGTTGTTGGTAAGGGTAATAGGAATTGTATTTGGGACACTACAAGAAACATACCCATTCAGCCACACTTTTTTTAAGCTACATTTGAAAAGCGTAGCCTATTCATAGAATAGGCTACGCTTTTCTCCGTGTTGCCTTTTTATAAGAGAAAAGGATACACAAATGCGGCATCATTTAAAAAGCGTAGCCTTAGGTATTATAGAAATCACTTATAAAACGTAGCCGTAGGTTGATATCTATAGGTTCACTTTTCATATCAAAGGAGACGCTTTTAAAGGGTAGCCTATTTGTTAAGTTTTGGGTGCACTTTAAAAGCGTAGCCTAATGTATCTAGGCCAAATGCACCCAAACACTTAGTAATTTTTCTTTTCCTTATCACCAAATCACACTCACCTTCGAATACCCTCACTTTCGCCTTCTGATCAGAAAAAAGTTTCGCCCCTCACCTTCGCAAATCACCTTCGAATTAATTGTTGAAAACCCTTCCCTAACACACCCACACACTCACACTCATTCTCACCATCACTCACCACTGCCACCACCCCTCCCTTTCACACACACACACCCAGATCCGAGAGAAAGAGTGAACCAGAGGGAGGAGAGGAGGGAGACGGAGATGAGAGAGCGCGATCGAGAGAATAGAGAGTGAGAGGCGGTCACCGCCACAACGTCGCTGCAGCCGCCGCCATTGCCGTCGCGGAGCAGGGAGCCCGGAGGGGAGAGAGAGACGATTTGCAGACGAGATGGAGAGAGAGGACGAAGATGCGACGCAAGAGAGGAGGCTGTTCCTCCGTGCACTGTCGTCGCTCCTGGGGTCGATTGAAGCCGCCGCCGCAGCTAGGGCTTGCCGTGCTCCTGTCCGTACTCCTAACCTCTGTCTCTCTCTCTCCCTCTTCAACTTTCATTTCATTCTCATTTCAATTTTAATTTCGATGTCTCTGTAGGCAACAATATATTTTAGAAGTTGTATTGGACTGGAAGAGAGGGAAGGGGAGTGTTTGAACTTTCAATTTCATTAATTTTTGCTGAATTTCTGTGCCTGTGGGTGAATATTGGATTGTGAAGGATGGTTAGGATTGTGAATACAGAAGTTTGGACCTCTTCATATATGGTATCCCTTCTTTTTTTAATTCCCACAAGAGCTTAGGATTGGTTAAACAGAGCAAATTGAAACTTTGAATGTTCCCCTCATGCAGGGAACAATGCTGATCGATTCCTGCATTGGAGCACTAGGTTCCAAATTGTTCTAGGCGTGGAAAGGGGATTGCAGTACCTTCATGAGGATTCACATCTAAGAATTGTTCACCGAGACATCAAAGCAAGCAACATTCTTCTTGATCATAAGTTTCATCCCAAGATTGGAGACTTTGGCCTTGCCAGGTTCTTCCCTGAAGACCAAGCTTATCTTAGCACACAATTTGCTGGAACATTGTAAGTCCAATTATTAAATATTTTAATTACTATGTATGCTAGCTGCATATTCACCATGTTACTCATGTTATATTTCAGTTTTCTATTTATGTTTTTTTTTGTCATAAATTGGATAGCCTATAATTTTGAGTATTATAATATCACAACACACACCTATACTACACACACAGTTATACACAAAATATTAAGAGTTCTCATCCACTATTGACCCTAATCAAGTCTCAAACCTGAGTACGCAACACATATTATAGGGGAGTGGTGTGAGCTTATGAATGAATCTGGTTTGCCATGTTACCAGGTTTAGTTATTAAGTAATTGAGCTGAGCTGTAAGTTTGACAAATGAAATGGTTTTCTGCCAGCGCCAAAAGGGCTGTTTTCGTCGGAGCCAGAACATTATCGAGGACCAAAGCTAAAAGTTGCCATCATTGGAGCTGGGCTTTCTGGCATGTCAACTACAGTGGAACTCTTGGATCAAGGACACGAGGTTTAGCTCCTTTAATCTTTAATATCACACTTCCTCCATTTCATATTTTATAAGTCATTTTGATACTTTGATTTATGAATATATGTGAAAAGACAAAGCGACTTATCAGTATGGAACGAAGAAAATGTTATTTTGAAATTGGATGTTATGGTGTACATGGTAAACTTGATTTTTGAAGCAAAGGGGAGTGATTTGGTCAGTTTCTTAACACAATTATGGTGTTAAATTTATTAGGATATTATAGCTAATGCATTTTATCTAGTATGTTTACTTCTAATTGCTCTCGATCAGGTGGATATATATGAGTCGAGGACTTTTATTGGTGGGAAAGTTGGTTCTGTTGTTGATAAGAAAAGAAACCAAATTGAAATGGGATTTCTTACAAATAGAAGTTGGTAAACGGACTTGATTGATCCCGTCTTTGAAATTCTCCAACCCCTCTGTTTATTTATGGTCTGAGAAGTTAAAAAATATTAAATATATAACCCTAGGAAACTTTGCCTAAGCAAAATTGATCAATTTTTCATGCCCATTGTGTTTAGGATTTGAAAAGCCATGCTTTATAGGTGAATCCTTTGTTTTGCTTTTTTATCATATTATCCTTCTCCTTAAATCTTAATGAAATTATTCTTTTATAAAAAAGATAAAAAAATGTCTATTGTATTTAACTTATATATTTTATTAATCCACATATTTTTTCAAAAACTCTGCTGATCTGAGCTTATTTTCTAATGTGCAGTCCCAGAAAAATACACAGGTGTTGCAGAAGCTGATTTTCTGGTATTTCTTATTAGAAAAAATACCATTTTTTTTTCATTTTCAAGTTTTCCCTTGTTGACTTTAGTAATATTAGTCTTGTAAATTTATTAGAAATTTTAAAATTTTAAATTTACAAACTGTAGATAAAGGTTGAAGACTTCTTTAGGTACTTTTTCTCAGATGATGCTGTAAACTTCCATGAGTCTTTCCATAAAAGATGTGGTGATAAAGGTAGCCTGCATGAAACAACTATGAAACCTCTGCATTTAAAAAATCATCTTTAATTTTGTATGCTTTGCTGGTTGTGAGTATGGTTTAAAGAGAAAAATTTAAGATGACTAATACCTGTCAATACACCTTAATGTTTTGTCGAGGATGATTTTTTAATTTCCCCCCTCCCCTTTCAGACTTCAAGTGTAGTTCGTAGCGTCCTCAAGAGAAATTTGGGTATGCTCGTGAACTATCTTTCAACATCCAATAAGACTTTATCTTGGTATGTTTCTGTCAGCTTTATTTCTCTTTTCTATTTGAGGTTCAACTAATAATAACTGGTCACAATTCAAAATAGGCAATTCATTGCTATCATCACACAAAAATAGCACTGAACTTGTCAAGTTAAAAATATTGAATATAACAGAGATGACAGCTCAGAGAAAAGATGGACACTCATCAATTTACTATCTTGGTCCGAATGGCGGCACGGCGGCACTCCATCGGCAAGATTGCAGCCACTAGTGTCTGCATGGTGTACCTGATACATGGAATGAGCTGCTTTATGCAATGTTCATGAAACATGAAGGCTTCTCATAGCAAGGAACTTCAAAGAGTCATGGAAGCATTATATACAGCAATTCTTTTTTATTTGTCTTGGGCAGCAAGGACTCGCAAATTGTTCTCAGCAGTCTCAAAAAGACGCTAACACGTAGAATAGAATTATGTATTTATTTAAAGAAATTATTTAGTATAATTATGTATTTATTTTTATTTTATAATATTCAGTTCATTCAAATAAAAATACAAAATTATTATACATGTAATATATAATCATATTACTAAATATTAGGTTTTAGAAAAAAAATTATTAGAATATATATATATATATATATATATATATATATATATATATATATATATAAATAAAAAAAAACAATGAGGGACCTAAGGCTACACTTATATACAGTAGCTATAGTATACAAAAAAAAAGAGGGATCTAAGGCTACGCTTATAAAAAGTAGCTATGGTATACAATGTGGCTACGCTTTATAAGTGATGCAGTAGCATTGAAAAGCGTAGCCTATTCTGGAAAAATGAAAGCTGAAAAGCGTAGCCTTTGGTCCTGGACAGCATCACTTGAAAAGCGTAGCCTATTCCCAAACGCCAAAAGCATAGCCCTTGGTGCAGAAAAGCGTAGCCTTTGAGAATAGGCAACGGCCGAATAGGAATCACCCCAAAAAGCGTAGCCGTAGCCCAAAAAGCGTAGCCGTAGCCTAAGGCATCATTTTTTTTTTACTTTTGGCTACACTTTTCAAGTGTACTTGAATGGGTGTTTTTCTTGTAGTGGGAGTTGAGAATGAACACAAATGTATTTCCTAATTTGTGCGAGTTGCTCCAAGTTCAAGGAGGACTTAAAGAGGATGATCATGTAAGTCTGCCGGAGCAGGTTGCGACTTTCTTAATTATCTTAGCGCATCACAAAAAAAATCATAGTCTGCAGGTTAGATTTTGTAGGTCCAGAGAGACAGTGAATAAGATTTTAATAAAGTTTTGAAGTCTGTAATACGTATTCAAAGCATTTTGTTTGCCAAGACTACACCAGTTGAAGAGGATTGTCTTGACCCCACATGAAGAAGGTTTAAGGTAGAGCTTACTCGATGTTGTGTATGATTCATATTTGCCTGAAGGATTCTATATCTGAGTATCATAACTTTCTATGGATGATAGGGTTGCTTGGGAGCATTAGATGACACTTATATAGAGGTGACAGTCTCTGAGTCTGAGAATGCAAGATACCGAACAAGAAAGGATAAAATCTGTACCAATGTCTTAGGAGTGTGTAACCGGAAGATGGGTTTTGCTTATGTACTTAGTGGATGGGAGGGATCGGCATCTGATTCATGGGTACTTCGAGATGCAATAACTCGTCGTAATAGTCTTAAGATACTCCACGGTAATTATGCCATCTTTGGAGTTAAGCCTATACATATAGCTTGAGTTCACGATAGTTAAGCTTATGTTGTTTGCATTACTTATTTGCAATCAGGTAATTACTATTTAGTTGATGTTGGTTACACAAATGGTCTGGAGTTTCTAGCACTGTATACATGCATTTGATATCATATTAGAGAGTGGGCCCGAGGAGCACATGCACCGTGTAATTACCAAAAATATTTTAATAGGGTTCATTCTTCCGCCAAGAATATCATTGAGCGATGCTTTGGTTTGCTGAAGAAGAGGTGGTCCATTTTAAGAAGCCTTAGCTTTTACCCTCTAAAGACACAATCTCAAATAATTATTGCTTGTTGTTTGCTGCAAAATTCCATTCGAAAGAGTATGGATATGGATCCGAAGGAGTAAGGTAGCATATTGGATGAATTTATGCCTGATGGAGATGAAGCATATGATGGAATCATTGATGTGGTTGAAAACACGAACAAGTGGTTCACTGGTGTGACAACATAGCAACTGAGATGCATGAAGAGTGGCGAACAAGTCGTATGGAGTAGTGTTGTAAGAGTAGCGTAATGAACATTGTAATTGATTGAGTAGGGTTGTAATGGCTATATTTTAATTTGTATGACTTGTTGAGACAGAAAACATTGTAATAGCACCTCTTAATTTGTAATAGCAACTAACTGTTTGTGGTTCAATTTTTCATATTTGTACTTGCTTATGGCATGAATTGTAAGTTGTGGATTAATTGTGGTTATTTGTGTTATTGTTTGCTGTTTTATTACTTTTTGTTACTTTATGTTAATTTTTTTTAAATTTAGTTAATTTATGTTCACAAAATTTAATTTTGCACAAGGTTGATTATCTTAATTTTGGTAAGTAAAAATGATAACAGAACTCTTAAACCACACTCACAAAAATATTCTCCTGTTACATTATTGTTGCCGTATGAACCACTTGTAGGTCTTCTACTTGTGGAAGCCATTATTAACCAGGCTGCTATACATTTAACAGTAAACAAAAATCATTTACCAAGTTATCAAGAAATAATAACACAAAACAAAAATGAATCAACAAGTCCAAATAAAATTATTTAATGAAGCTAATCAAAACAAATTTTTCAATTCAAGATATTTTCTACATGTTTGAAGATGAAACTATACCAGTTAAGGTATTGAAAGAGCCTAACAGCGGAAACGACACAAATGTCCAACACAAGAACAATATGGAAGCACTCACAACGCAATATGGCAGCAACTATAACAAGCAAATATAACAAGTAAAGCAATAACAAGAACACACCGAGATTTTAACGTGGAAAACCCCCTCAATGTGAGAGGTAAAAACCACGGGTCGTCCAGACCAATGAAATAGCTCCACTATAATCAAATGAGGTACAAGAGAGTCTCAAACAAAGCACAAAAACGTGCATATAACCAGCCAAAACATCAATGCACCAAAGCTCACAAATAATAGGCAAGAAGATGAAATATACCCAAAAAAAACAGAGCAGATGTCGAAGCCAATTTCTCCCTCTGCATACCTCCAATTAAAATCTCCACCGTTCAGAATGAAGACCAAAATGTGAAGAATCTACAGTTCAAATTTCACGTCGATCCAACGGTGAAAGAATGAGAAACTGCCGTTCCAAGATTGCTGCTCTGTGTAAAAACGGGAAACCTAATTTCTCTCTTGCGAAACCAATTTCTCCTACTGCAAACCTCCAATCAACATCTCCACCGATCAGAATGAAGAACAAGATGATAGGAACACGCAGTTTAAATTTTAAGCCGATCCAACGTTGAACAACTGAGAAACTGCCATTTGAAATTTGCTGCTTTGGACAAAAACGAAAATTCTGTTTTTCCCTTTCTTTCTCCCTTTTGTGGCTACTCTCTATCACTCTCAATGACACTCAAAAACTGATTAGGGTTGTGGCACAATGGGTGCAAGAGACACCCTCAAACTGTTGGGCTTGGGCCTCACAAAGGAGAGAAAAAACCCAACAAATCTCCCCCTTCTCGACTAGGTGGAGGCCCTCGCCATTCCGGCGATCAAACAACATGTTTCAAACTTTTCTCTTGACAATGCTTTTGTCATCATATCAGCACCATTGTCATCAGTGTGAACTTTCTCAAGTTCCAACAACTTGGAATCTAACACATCCCGTATCCAATGATACCTAACATCGATATGTTTAGATCTTGGATGAAAAGTAGAATTCTTGGCAAGATGAATAGCACTTTGGCTATCACACAACAAGACATAACGGTCTTGCTTAAAACCAAGTGCTGCAAGAAACTTCTTCATCCACAACAACTCTTTACATGCTTCAGTTGCTGCAATAAACTCTGCCTCTGTGGTAGAAAGTGCAACACACTTCTGTAGCCTTGACTGCCATGAAATAGCTCCCCCTGCAAACTTGACTAAATAACCTGAAGTAGACTTTCGAGAATCAATATCTCCTGCCATGTCTGCATCAGTAAAGCCAACTAGCAAAGGTTTCTCACCACCAAAACTCAAACTCAAGTTAGTTGTACCTTTGAGATATCTCATAATCCATTTAACAGCATTCCAATGTTCTTTACCTGGATTAGAGAGAAAACGACTCACAATACCAACCGCATGAGCAATGTCTGGTCTAGTACACACCATAGCATACATCAAGCTTCCAACAACTGAGGCATAAGGAATTTCATCCATTGCTTGTTTCTCCTCATCAGTGGTTGGACACTGCTTGGTACTCAACTTAAAATGAGGAGCAAAAGAACTAGCAACACATTTGGCATCATTTATGCCAAACCTTTGAAGCACTTTCTTTATGTACTTCTCCTGTGACAAATAAAGCTTCTTGGAATCTCTATAACGAGTAATAGTCATGCCCAAAATTTGTTTGGCAGGACCCAAGTCCTTCATAGCAAAGAACTTGCTCAACTGTTTCTTCAACTCATTAATCCTCAAAGCATTCTTGCCCATAATCAAAATATCATCCACATAAAGCAAAAGAATGATAAAATCATCATCAGAAAATTTTTGCACAAATACACAATGATCTGAAGTTGTCTTACGGTAACCATGCTTCTCCATAACAGATTCAAACTTCTTGTACCACTGTCTTGGAGCTTGCTTCAACCCATAAAGACTCTTCTTAAGCTTGCACACAAAATCTTCCTTTCCTTTAACAACAAAGCCCTCCGGTTGCTCCATGTAGATCTCCTTATCTAAATCACCATGAAGAAAAGCGGTCTTCACATCCATTTGCTCAATCTCCAAATCAAGAGATGCTGCTAATCCAAGCACAGCACGAATGGATGACATCCTCACAACAGGAGAAAAGATCTCCTCATAATCAACACCTTTTCTCTGGCTAAAACCTCTAACAACCAATCTAGCCTTATACCGAGGCTTAGAATTGCGTTCTTCATTCTTGATTCTGAATACCCATTTGTTCTTCAAAACTCGCATACCCTTCGGTAGCTTCACCAACTCATAGGTATCATTCTCAAGCAAGGACTTCATTTCTTCTTGCATAGCTTCAAGCCATTGAGCTTTGCTTTCATCTTCAACAGCCTCTCCAAAGCATTCAGGTTCTCCCCCATCAGTCAACAAAACAAACTCATGTGGAGAATACCTTGACGAAGGCTTTCTCTCTCTTGTAGACCTTCTAAATGCATTTGCAGGAATTTCTAAAGCTGGTTCTTCATCTTGATCATCATCACCAACTTCATCAAGTATCGGATCAACTGTTCCATCTTCACCTGCACTTGTATCATGCTCATTATTTTGAGCTTCAATTCTACCATCTTCTACCATAGGCATAGAGGGAGTAATATCCAAGTCAGAAAAATCATCACTAGGCTGAACCATTGGCTTCTCCGCATGATCAACATCCTTCAATGTTTGGTCTTCAACAAAGACAACATCTCTACTCCGAATCACCTTCTTGTTAACAGGATCATAAAACCTGTAACCAAACTCATCCATGCCATAGCCAATAAAAATACACTGCCTAGTCTTTACATCAAGCTTAGATCTCTCATCTTTGGGAATATGAACAAAAGCTTTACATCCAAAGACTCTTAAATGATCATAAGAAACATCTTTACCTGACCATACCTTCTCTGGCACTTCAAATTGCAAGGGAACACATGGTGTCCGGTTCAAGACATGAACAACAGTGCTCAAAGCTTCACCCCAAAAGGATTTTGCCAATCCAGATTGTGACAACAAGCACCTAACTCTTTCAACCAATGTTCTGTTCATCCTTTCAGCCAAGCCATTCAACTGAGGAGTCTTCGGAGGAGTCTTCTGATGTCTTATACCATACTCTTTACAATAAGCATCAAATGGACCTGAGTACTCACCACCATTGTCAGTACGAATGCATTTCAACTTCTTCCTAGTTTCTCTTTCAACAGAAGCTTGAAATTGCTTGAACACATTCAAAACTTGATCTTTGGTCTTCAAAGTGTAAACCCATAATTTTCTAGAATGATCATCAATAAATGTTACAAAATAGATAGACCCTCCAAGTGTTCTTGTCTTCATCGGCCCACATACATCAGAATGCACCAAGTCAAGTATCTCCGGCTTCCTTGAAGGTGGATGGCTCTTAAAAGAGACCCTGTTTTGTTTTCCAGCAAAACAATGATTGCACTTTTGCAAAGCAACCTTACAACCAGATAAAAGATTCCTCTTGGATAACATATTCATGCCTTTCTCACTCATATGACATAATCTCTTATGCCATAAATCAGTTTCATCAACAAACTCAGCAGCATTAACAACATCTTTCATAATCTTTGCTTGAGTTAAATAAAGAGTAGAGTGTCTTGTACCTCTAGCAACAACCATGGAACCCTTGGTGAGCTTCCAGCTATCACGAGAAAATGAGCTATTCAAGTCTTCATCACACAACTTACCAACAGAAAGTAAGTTCAACCGAATATCTGGAACATGCTTCACACGCTTCAAAGTCAACTTGGTACCGTTGGAGGTTTCTAAACAAACTTGTCCAACACCAGCACATTTTGCAACACCTTGATGAGCCATTTTCACATCACCAAAATCACCAGGAGTATAGGACGTAAACAAATCCCTCCTAGATGTAACATGAATAGAAGCACCGCTATCAGTCACCCAACTAGTGCTATTATCAACAAGGTTAACAGATTCAAACTCCTCAACAACAAGAAAATCATCATGAGTTACATTAACATTGTCTTCCTTGTTACCATCATCTTTATTTGTGCTCTTTTCTTTACTTGCCTTGGCTTTCTCCTTCTTTAGCTGCCAACAAAATCTCTTCACATGTCCCTTTTGACCGCAATGATGACACTCAATATTCTTATACTTTCCTCGAGACTTGCTTCTGCTTTGATCTCTACCTTTAGGACCTCGACTTTTGCTTCTCCCCCTAGACTCAGAAACAAGAACATCTGAATGTGTAGTCGATGTACCTTGTGACTTTCTTCTCATCTCTTCATTCAAAATACTGCTCTTGGCAAGATCCATAGAGATTACACCATCAGGAGCAGAATTGGACAATGACATTCTGAGAATTTTCCACGAGTCTGGTAAGGAGCCAAGAAGTAACAATCCTTGAACCTCTTCATCAAACTTGATACCCATGGAAGATAACTGATTCATAATTCCTTGGAAATTGTTCAAGTGATCTGTCATTGATGTCCCATCTGTATACTTCAAAGCCAACAACTGCTTGATCAAAAACATCTTGTTATTCCCAGTTTTTCGAGCATACAACTGTTCAAGCTTAATCCAAAGGGTTCGAGCATGTGTCTCTCCAATAATATGGTTCAACACATTATCGTCAACCCACTGCCTAATATATCCACAGACTTGTCTATGCAACAAAGTCCAATCATCATCAGACTTATCATTAGGCTTCTCTGTACCAAAAACTGGTTGATGAAAATTTTTGACATAAAGCAAATCTTCCATCTTTGACTTCCACAAATCATAATTAAGACTATTAAGAGTGATCATCCTACTAGTATTAGTATTAGCTTCCATTGTTCACAAAATCATAAGCCCAGAAAAATACCAACAAGCTCTGATGCCAGTATGAAAGAGCCTAACAGCGGAAACGACACAAATGTCCAACACAAGAACAATATGGAAGCACTCACAACGCAATATGGCAGCAACTATAACAAGCAAATATAACAAGTAAAGCAATAACAAGAACACACCGAGATTTTAACGTGGAAAACCCCCTCAATGTGAGAGGTAAAAACCACGGGTCGTCCAGACCAATGAAATAGCTCCACTATAATCAAATGAGGTACAAGAGAGTCTCAAACAAAGCACAAAAACGTGCATATAACCAGCCAAAACATCAATGCACCAAAGCTCACAAATAATAGGCAAGAAGATGAAATATACCCAAAAAAAACAGAGCAGATGTCGAAGCCAATTTCTCCCTCTGCAGACCTCCAATTAAAATCTCCACCGTTCAGAATGAAGACCAAAATGTGAAGAATCTACAGTTCAAATTTCACGTCGATCCAACGGTGAAAGAATGAGAAACTGCCGTTCTAAGATTGCTGCTCTGTGTAAAAATGGGAAACCTAATTTCTCTCTTGCGAAATCAATTTCTCCTACTGCAAACCTCCAATCAACATCTCCACCGATCAGAATGAAGAACAAGATGATAGGAACACGCAGTTTAAATTTCAAGTCGATCCAACGGTGAACAACTGAGAAACTGCCATTTGAAATTTGCTGCTTTGGACAAAAATGAAAATTCTGTTTTTCCCTTTCTTTCTCCCTTTTGTGGCTACTCTCTATCACTCTCAATGACACTCAAAAACTGATTAGGGTTGTGGCACAATGGGTGCAAGAGACACCCTCAAAATGTTGGACTTGGGCCTCACAAAGGAGAGAAAAAACCCAACAGGTATGTGGTGATTTGGTACAATTCAATGGCCAGGAGAGGGATCATTCTCTTTTCAAGGAAGAGATATCTTTGTCATATTTAAAATCAAATGTTGGTACTTCTAGCTTTTTCAATAAATTTTTATACTCCTAGTATGTTAGACAGTAGTAAAAATACATTTCCAATTCAAAATAACACACCAGTGTGTACTAATTTTGATAAGAAAAAAGAGTGATAATAGGAACATAATTATGATAAATAGTTCTCAAATCATCTTCTTTGTTTTTCTATACAATAATCATCATAAATAAATTTATAAATATAACAATCACAAATTCACAAATCAGCAATTAACAAGCACAAGGTAAAAAAAATTTATAATGCGCAAACCATGGAATCAACACTCAACAATCACAAATTCCCAAATCTTAAAAAAAGATGACACAGAAATCAAGAACATAAAGCAAATGAGGGCACATAATAACTCAGATATAACAACTTCAGAAATCTTCAACAATTGATGAAGCACAAATTAACAATTTTAAGCAAATCAGGGCAAATCTCAAATCAGGTAATGAGAAATTTACACATTCTCATCCATATGAGGGAATACAAAATTCTCCTACGAAATTATCAATTTTGAACTTCACAAAATTAACAAGCAAATAAGATAAATTGACAGAGGATACCAGGCCCGTTAACAGAGAAAAAGCGGAGACCAGAGGAACAACTTTGAGATAGTGGCGACGCAAACCCACGGGCGCGCAAACGGCAGCAACGTCACAAATCTAGGGGAGCAACTGGCGCCATGAAGGTGCTACTAGCGGCTGGTCAGATTCCAGGATTCGTTCACAGGAGAGGAGGAGAAAAAAGAGTAGAGGAGAGGAGACAGAGAGTTAGGATTGCATGCTGAGAAAAATAAAATTGGATTTGAAATTTAGGGTTATTAATTAAAATTAAGAGTATTTTTGTAATTTTAAATATTTAATCTCTACTTTTATTTCAAACCAAATGAAATACTGAGACATAAATTAATTTTGTACTTTCTACACCAAACATAATACTAATATTTATTTCTATCTCTATCTTTTAATCTCTGTCTTACAAACAAACACTATCTAAAAGTATGGTCCCATACCTTCCAAAATCATTATTCGATTAAGGGGACATCTAGTCATCCCCTCACCATACTCTTCATATTCCCAATAACACACGCAAATTATTCTACAAAATCTCAGCCTTCAACAGATTTTATACAATATCCAACATTCCAAAATCCATGAGTACCAGTGTTCCAGTCAAGTATATTGGTACATGTGAAAACCTCCCTAAAATTTATACTCATTGTGCTTTCTAATCTTTATCTTTATAGTATATAAATGGGAGCTCATATGCTGACGTGGCGCTCATACGTTGAGTCTGTGAGTTTATTTGCTTAGGTGTTGTCACTAGAAATTTTTAGATTTATATTTATAAATTATAAATTATTATTTGTTTAGGTTGTTATTTTCAAATTTTAAATTATTTGTTTGGATTGTTATATTTAGGTTGTTATTTTTAAAATTTTAAATTATTATTGTTGATTCTTTTTAGCACTATTTTTTTTTTAATTTTTGTAGATTTTTTCAAAAATTACAGCTACATACGTAAATTTAATTCAAATTTAAATTAAAGTCAACCAAATTTAAAAAATTTTAGCTATGAGTCAACAATAAAAGTATAAGTTATGAGATATGTGTAGCACCACAATTCAAAGTACATCAAATCCTTTCTTTACATACATCCAAAATCTAAAATTTCTCTACTTATTCCAATGGCTGGTATTCACAAAATCGTAGAAATCAATCCTACAATCGACAATTTGTGTGTACGTATACGAATGATATGGTTATGGACACTACCAAGTTACGGAAATTCTTCATTGCTATACTCAATTGAGATGGTTTGGCTCGATGAAGACGTGAGTAGGTGTAATCGTAGTCTTTGACTACACCGATAGTTTATTTCCAATTTAAAATGCATCCTCAATCATTAAAGGAGAGAAAGTAGAAAGTGCTAAGGTATTTGTTCAAAAAATAAATTTTTTGTTTGTTTATTTTCTCAAAGTTAGATCTTTATTTTATTCAAAAAAATATTATTGAGATAAAATTAAAGGGAGAAGGAAGTCTTTAATTTAATGTAGTATTTTGTACAGAATTTGTTGCTTGAATTCTCTAATGAAGTTGCGGACAATGATGAATCCGAAGTGTTGAAAAATATTATTACACCAGCCAAGCGACTATCCTCGGAGTCGGAAGATTCGAAGGTGCAAGGAGATACCTCAACTTGCAAGAAGATCAAGATTGAGAATGGAACTTGAGAATTTGGATGTACGTGTTTTGGAATCCCTTTGAGTCTATCTAATAGAATAATGCCAAGCATATGTTTGTTTTGGTAGAAACATTATCTTTTCTTGAGTTGTTATTTTTCTTTTGGTTCTTTTTTATCTTTATGTTTGGAATTTAGAATTTTTTTAAATATAAATTGATGTTATTTGGTTATTACTTGTGGTTTTATTTTTAATTCTATTTACACCGTTGATATTCTGTTAATTTCTAATTTAATATTTAATGTCATAAAGTTATAAATTTCTATTTTTTTAATAAAACTATACTAATTACAAAAGATTATATTAAAATTTTTTGATAATTCTATTTTTTTAATTCTATTTTTTTAAAATTTTATATAATTTATAAGCCACTATACTAATTACAAAAGATTATATTAAAGTAAATAGAATTATCAGTCTTATTAAAATGTGAGGTTATTTATACTATTTAAAAAAAATTTAATTTAACATTCTTCTATACTTAATTCTGTTTCTAATGTTGTTCCGAAAAAATTGAATTAATTTAGGAAATTTTATTTAAAAATTTAAAATTTGTACTAGCTAATTATTAGGAAATTCTATTTAAAATTTTTTTAATTATTTGCTTAGATTGTTTTATTTAGGTTGTTATTTTTTAAATTTTAGGTTGTTATGTTTAGGTAGTTATTTTTTAAATTTTAAGTTATTTGTTTAGATTGTTATGTTTTAAATTTTAAGTTATATACATATTACTCTTTTAAATCATAAATTATTATTTACTTAAGTTGTTATTTTTTAATTTTAAATTATTTGCTCATAAATTAAAATTTTTAAAAAAATTAATTTAAATTTATTAAACTAAATAAAGATATTATTTAATTATTTAAATTTTGCTAAGATAAATTTTATTTATAAAGTAAGTAACAACTTTTGTCGCATAATATCTTTATCATGTTTAATACGTCTCAGTTGTAGTTAAAAAAAATACCTTTTTAAAATCTGTTAATTTTTTTAATTTGAGCGCTATGTTTAAAACTTTGAATATTTATGTTTCTTAGGATTTATATTTTAAATATATTTATATATTTATTTTATTTGTAAATTTAATTCAAATTTAAATTAAAGCCAATCAAATATAGAGAATCTTTATCTTTATAGTAATACAAATGAAAATCTCATATGATAATTTTGGTTGTATTTTTTATTTAACAAACTTATTGACAATAATTTTTTTATTTTAATTCATTTTAGATGTTATTGGATATTATAACAACCTGAGTTTTTGAAAATTAAATAATGCGTTATTCATAATTTATTATATTTATTTAGAATTTTAATTAAAAAAAATTATTATTTTTTAAATAATTAAAATTAAATTTTATGATACTTTAAATTTAAAATTTATTAAGATTTTTAAATTATTTTTATTATAATAAAATATTTTAAAGAAAAGATAAAAAAATTATTATTATTATTATTAATTAATTAATAAGTTTGATAAGGGAAAGAGAATCATTTACTTGGCTTTCGTTCAATGTAAAAAAAAAAAAGAAAGCCAAAGAGGTGGCTAATGGTTATCGTGTATATATATAGTATACACTTTCTTGGGTTTCATCCATTCATTCCACGGAATGGAATTTAAGAAAGAAAGAAAAGAATTGAGAATGAGAGAAAGAGAAGCTTGCATGAGAGAATCATCAAGATGTTGTTACTTTTTAAATTTAAGTTATTTGTTTAAAAGTTGTTTTGTTTAGGTTGTTATTTTTTAAATTATAAGTTATTTTATTTAAGTGATTATTTTTTAAATTTAAATTATTTGCTTAATTTATTATTTTTTAAATTTTAAATTATTTATAGATTACTCTTTTAAATCATAAATTATTATTATTTGTTTAAATTATTATTTTTTAATTTTAAGTTATTTGTTTATAAATTAAAATTTTCAAAAAAATTTTCAAAAAATACATTCCTCGGTTAAGAGGGCTCCTGTGTCTCAATTCATGAATTTGCTAAGAGAAGCCAATGATAGATAATCAATTATTATTTTTTAAATATAAACACTTACACATAATAAATGAGTAAAACAAAATCTATACATTTTAATATTAACTTCATTGTAAATTTATTTATTTGCATTTATTTCAAGATTTCATTCTATATGTTTGAATTTATTTATTTTAATATTTTGTATTTAAATTATTATTTTAACTTTATTTTGTTAAAAAAATTATAATATTAATTTTTTTTGTACTTAAAGAATTTCAATTTGTTAAAAAAATTTGTTTTTGCTGAAAATAAATATTTTTTCTATTTTTTATTTAAAATATTATTGATATATTAATATTAAAAATATAAAAAATAAACATACTTTAAAAAATACTTTACGTCGTTTTATCTTTATATAATAAAATAATTAATTAATTATTAATTTTTAAATTGTAACTATTTCTTTAATAAAAAATAATCTATAAAGTGTGTTTAAAATTTTATGAATTTGTTAATTTTTACATTTTAAAATATAAAACATATATGAATATAGTTTGGTATAATTTTTTTTATTGTTATTTTTTAAGTTATAATTAGTTTTTTTTAATATAAACACTTATACATATTAGATGAGTAAAATGAAATTTAGGAATTTTAATATTGACTTCAATATAAATTTATTTATTTAGATTTATTTTAAGATGTTATTCTATAAGTTTAAATTTATTTATTTTAGTATTTTCTATTTTGATTGTTATTTTAATTTTATTTTATTATAAATATTTTTGTTATATTAATTTTTTTTTTGTGCTTGAAGAATTTTAATTTGTTGAGAAAAAAATTATTTTTGGTGAATAAATATTTTTTTATTTTTTTATTTAAAATTATTATTGGTATATTAGAATAAAAAATATAAAAGATAAAGTATATTTAAAAAAAATCGTATTATGAGATTAAATAATTTTATGATTGTAGGTATTTATCTACACGGAAAGCTATATGGAAAACTTTAGCAAATAAATTATTTATCTTTTATTTATCCGGAAAACAAAATATCATCTTTAAATATGATGACAATCTTGAAAAAATCATGGATTAAGAGAAAGGGAAAGGTACGATGTTCTTAGTATGGATGGAGGCCAACAAAATATTTGAAGTAGGTCAAACTTTAATGTATGATGAGTTTTCAAATCAATTTATTTATAATATAAAAGAAAGGGAATGATATCCATGCAAGAGAGAATATTTTATCGGGAGAACTAACTATATGACCAATTGGATCCACCAGCATTGGGTTGGTTGAGTGAATGCCAAGATCTTCGATGTTAGGCAGCCATATTAGTCTGATTCCTGGTATAGGGTCTAAAGAATGCAAAAACTAAAAGTTAAATTGGGGATTTGTCCAGTAAGTAGAGTGAACCTCATCCACTGAAAAGTATTTTTGTCTAGATTTAGTTATGATCAGTCACAATGACATTGTTCAATCCAATTAGCTATAATTAGTATGATGGATTTTTTTTTTATAAGAAAATGTGTATAACCATAGACATACTCACATAACTATTGTCGTTCATCTGAGTTCATCTGGAGAGTTGACAAGAAGCATCGGGCTTAGTCTGAAGGAAGGAGATGTCAACTCTGACAGTCAAAGGCAGGTGGTAGATGAGAATGCCCGACATAGCTCAGATGGAGTAGTACATCAAACACAATCTGAGCATGCAACCTTTGTTAGCCTAAATGATGCTGATGATGAGTTTTTTGATGTTCCAGAACCATCAGACAGTGACGAGTTGGAAAAGGATGGATGCCTGATTGTAGTCACAAGAAGTCTCCGGTAAAAAAGATGTTTGATATTATAGTCTAGAAATTTAGCATGTTCCTTTTTATGACTCATCAAATGCTTACAATAAGTATATTCACCAACACTCTCAAGTCATTCTGTCCTCTGGCATATTTTAGCTATAAGTCTATAACCCTTATAATGCATGTAGTGCGCTTGTCTTCTTGTACTTTTAATTGGAGAACTACACTAAACTTGACATTTTCCTCCTATGGATTTGATCGTTTCAAGACTTCCGTCAACCTAAGTTGTCAACAGCTGCTAATTTTGTGAAAAAATTGCATGATCTTGCAGGTGATTAACATAATATGTATGTCATATCAAGATTATCCATGATTTTATTCTTCTATAGCTAACAATGTTAGGCACCATACAATGCAGTTTAGAAGAAGGGTTATGTGGACTTACACGAAATGGTCAGAGAAGAAAGTACCTTATGCTCTTATGGATCAACTCTTCCAAAAGATTCCTCTTGTAAATTACCTTGCAGCTGGGCAGAACCAGATTCTTCCACTTTCCTGATTCGTGGGGCAAATTACCTCGAAGATCGCCAGAAGGTATAAGTGAAAAATGTTCATTTCACTTAGATAAATAATTCTAGGGACAAAAAGGAAATAAAAAAAGTACTTTAATTATATCACTCACAATGGATCCACTGCTGCTTGTGAATGTTCCGTTTTATTCCATTCTTTTAGTGCATTTGTATCATTTCATGTGCCAATCAGTTATGGCTTAATTTGTTTGTACAAATTTATTCCTTTATCGGGGTAATCAATTACTAGGTTAAGGCAAAGGGAACCTTGATGCAAATGGTTGCTGCAGACTGGCTGAGATCTGATAAAAGAGAAGATGATCTTGGTGGCCGACCAGAGAGCATTGTGCAGGTTCGTTATTTTTCTAATGATTTTCGGTTCCAAATGTTGATAATTTTCAGGCAATGCATTTTCAACTTATGATTAACATGTTGAGTGAGAAAAATCAACTGATGATGCAGAAAAATGCAGCAAAGGGTGGGCCCGAGTTCTTCATTTTAAACATTCAGGTTGGTTAATATTCATCTGTTTATGTAGTTCTTACTTAAAACTTGACATAATTAACACTAATTTGATGTTTATATGGACCATGTTCCAGGTGCAACTACATATGACCTAGCACTATATTACATGATGACTACACCTGTGGAAGATACCCCTTTGCTTGAGAGTTTTATCAAGGGTGATGATACCTACCGAAATTCAAGATTTAAACTCATACCATACATATCCAAGGTTGGTTGAAGTCTTCACTGGTTCTATATATATTAGAATCTCTGATCCCCAGTGATTATAATTTTTCATCCACAGCCAAAACTTATGTTTTCTTCTCCTTTGCGTGTTATTTGAAATGTTGAATGCGTCACAAATCATGTTTCAGGGTTCATGGATAGTAAAACAAAGTGTGCGAAAGAAGGCATGCTTAATTGGTCAAGCATTGGAAATTAACTATTTCCAAGGGAAGAACTATTCGTAGGTAAATTTTGAACTAATAATTAGACCAAGAGAATGAAGATAAATATTTAGGGTATTAAAAAGTTTTCTTTCTTTCTTTGCATTTATGTGGTCCTTGAAGAAAACCTTAAAATAAGTTGAAAGGAAGTGAATGATTGGAACTTTTGTGGGATGCATGCATCACATGTTGAACTCTCAATCATCTTACAATGATTTGAATGAATGCTGATGTTGAAATGATGACATCTATTTTCAGCTTGGGGTTGATATTAGGGATGGTAGCAAAACCCGTACCCGCGGGTACCCGCCCCGCCCCTACCCGGTCGGGGCGGGTTTGAACCCGACTCGGAGCGGGGCGGGTCTGAACCGTGGCGGGTTGATGAGCGGGGCGGGGCGGGGTCGGGTTCAGGCTAAACCCGCCCCTACCCGCCCCGGAGTATATATATACCTTTTATGATTAGGGTTAGTTTGGAAACAGTTCTCACCTCACCGTCACTCTCACTCACTCAGTTAGCCAGTTAGGGTTAGGAACCCTTTTGCTTTGCCCTTCAGCTTCTTCTCACCGTCACTCTCACTCACTTGAGTCACTTCCTCTCCTCTGTTCGACTGTTCCTCAGCTCTTCTCCAAGAGACCAAGACTATAGTCCAATGTGAGTCCTCTCATCACTCATTCACTATGAGTTTCTCAGTTTCTCTTCACTTCACCCTCAGTTTCTCTTAACTTCCTGTTTCCCCCAAAAAAAACCCTAGCCTCCTCCACCGTCGCCGCCTTCCGTCGCGCCCAAAAGCTTCGTCTGTTCGTCGTGCTCCAGCCCCTCTCCTCTCTCCTCGTTCCCCTGTTCCTCGTCCGTTCTTCTCGGCTCTCGCTGCTCAGTCGTGCTTTGCCCGCCGTCTCGCGTGGAGCTCGTCGCCGTCGTCCGCCGTCCTCGTCGCCGTCGTCCGTCGTGCTCGTCCCCGAAGGTAATGGCTTCTTGTCCGTCGCCTTCGTCGAAGCTTCTTCGTTATTTTTTCATTTTTTTCAGAAATCATATTGAAATCCTGATTCCTGAATGATTAGCTTTAGATCTGCACACTGCTGTAGTTCTTCATTTTTTTTTAATTTTTTGTTCAGAAATCATATTAACAATCCTCAATGCTCACTGCTCACTGGTCAGTGGTCACTCCTCATTCCTCAATGTTCAGAAATCATGTTAATGTTATGTTCTTCGTTTTTGGTTCCTTAATTTTCTTCTCTAATTTTACTATTTATTTATGTTGAAAAATTGGTTCAACGAGACTATCATCTATTCTGGAGATTTTCCTAATGCAGATCACTTCAGAGAAGTTTTAAGTAATTACAACATTGATAAATTTGAAAAACTGAAGTCTAGAATGATTCAAGCTGTAGATGATATGCTTGGATATGAAATTCCATAGCTTTTAAAGAAATTTAGAAATCCTTATGATTAATTATTTTCTTTTCTTTAAAAGTTCTGAATTTAGATAAACAAGTACATTATCTGTGGACGTGAAAGAGTCTGTTTAGGCTTTCATCTTCAAAAATCCCTAATGTTTGGGATTTATTAATTGCCATTGTCATATATGCTTTTTCTTGAGTGTGAGATTATAATGTTTTAACTTTAAATTCTTTATATAAATTTGATTGGTTTCGTTTTCATTCTCTAGTGTCAATATTTGCCTATTTGGTTTCAGTACATAGTAGAAGTTTGTAGAAAAGGGAGTTCTTATTTTAAAAAATTTCTAAAAACAATTCTATGACCTGTTTTGTTTGCTTTATGACTGGATGCTTGGATATGAAATTCCAGAGCTTTTAAAGAAATTCAGAAATCCTTATGATTAATTATTTTCTTTTCTTTAAAAGCTCTGAATTTAGATAAACAAGTACATTATCTGTGGACGTGAAAGAGTCTGTTTAGGCTTTCATCTTCAAGAATCCCTAATGTTTGGGATTTATTAATTGCCATTGTCATATATGCTTTTTCTTGAGTGTGAGATTCTAATGTTTTAACTTTAAATTCTTTATAAAAATTTGATTGGTTTCATTTTCATTCTCTAGTGTCAATATTTGCCTATTTGGTTTCAGTACATAGTAGAAGTTTGTAGAAAAGGGAGTTCTTATTTTAAAAAATTTCTAAAAACAATTCTATGACCTGTTTTGTTTGCTTTATGACTGGATGAAAGGGCACCACCATATGAAGAGAGATTTTTATCATGTAGGCACTCACCCATAAAACATTGTAGTACTTTTAAGAGGGATAAGGGCGTCCGTAAATGGTGCTGATATGTAGCAGTAGCACTAAAATAGGGATGTTATCTAAGAAATCATCCAAACCTTCAGAAATATCTTTAAACTCCGTAAGTAGCAAAAGTTTTTTTTTTTAATTATGAAAAATCACTTTTTTAATTTTTTTGAATTCTCTTTTATATTAATGTTGTAATTTTTTATTATGAAATTAAATTAATAGTGATCAAACATTAGCTTTTTTTAATTTCAAGTTATTGATATTGTATAAATCTTATGTTTGTATCAAACATTAGCTTTGGTTCTGGTTGTGGTTGCCTGAATGCCTGCTGCATAGTTCAATGACTATGTCAAGTGGTTTATGTGGTTTATTATGATTTTTAGTGTACTTCAATTTGTGTTTACTTATCTTAGTGGCTTAAACTTCCAATTCTCTACTCTTTTACTTATGCATTCTGATCTTTATGCATTCATTGGTTAGATTTATGTTAATTTTATACCCTCAGTAATTTTAATTTTATTGATATAGGTATTTTTCATGTAGGTTTGTTAAGATAATTTCATGGCTAGTAATGCTAGAGAAGACACACAAAGCAATAATTTTCCTACCGATATTGAAGTTGAAGTTCAGAGTAATGCTAATCCAACTTCAGAAACTCTACAACCAACGGATAATAATACCTCAAATCCAGAAGGATCAAATCCTGTTGAAGGTGACAATAAGACTAATGTTAAGAGTGCTTATTGGGAGTATTTTGATCGTTTCAAAGTTGATGGTGAACGGAAGGCAAAATGCAAATTTTGCAATAGTGTGCTTAGTGCAAATCCGAAGAATGGTACTAAATCATTGAGAAACCATGTGGACCGCTACTGTAAAAGAATAAAAGTGGTGAACTCAAGGCAATAATCAATTGTTGAATCACTAGCAAAACAAGCACATGTGAAAACAGTAAATGAAGATGGCTTTGTGTTTGATCCTTCAAAGACAAGAAAGTGTGTCGCCGAAATGATTATCCTGCATGAGTATCCTTTGAGTTGTGTGGACCACCATGGACTGAGGCGATTGGTTGCATCAATGCAACCAACATTTAAAATGCCTAGTCGCAACACGGTTAGGAAAGACATCTTGAAGATGTTTTGGGATGAGAAGCTGAAGCTAACTCTTCAACTAGATGAAAATGATAGCAGAGTTGCAATAACTAGCGACATGTGGACTTCCAATCAAGAAAAAGGTTACATGGTTGTCACAGCTCACTATATCGATAGTTCGTGGAAGTTGCAAATGCGCCTATTGAGGTACTTCATAAACTTCATAAACTTCTATATATTGTGTTGTATTAGTATGTTGACATCTAAAATGCATGCATCTTAGTTTTATTTTTCAGCTTTTGTTATGTTCCTTGTCCCCATACAAGTGAAGTTCTTACTCAAACATTGATGAAAATATTGTTAGAATGGAATGTTGATAGAAAACTATCTACTGTTACATTGGATAATTGTTCTACTAATGATGCTATGATAGATGAATTGTTGGGGCGGCTAGATTCTTCATTCTTGATGTTGGGGGGTAAATTGTTGCATATGCGTTGTTGTGCTCATATACTGAATTTGATTGTGAAGGATGGTTTGAGTATAGTTAAGGAAAGTATTGAAAAGATTCGTATTAGTGTATTGTATTGGACTGCAACGCCGAAAAGGAACGAAACTTTTGTGAGTTGGTATGCTAAAACAGCGATTCCATTTACTAAGAAATTGGTTCTTGACTGTCCGACTAGGTGGAACTCAACTTATTTGATGTTAGACACTGCATTGCTGTATAGAGCTGTCTTTCCTAGGTTAAGGCAAAAGGAACCCCAATATAAAACTGTGCCAAGTAATGAGGAGTGGGAACTTGCCAAGGAAATATGTGAATAGATTGAAGTTGTTTTATGATGTTACTCAACTGTTTTCTGGTTCTAAATTTCCGACTGCCAATCTTTATTTTACTCTTGTTTGTAAAATAAAAGTCTCATTGGATGAATGGCAACTTTCTAGTAATTCTTTAATTGCTAATATGGCATCTAGTATGAAGAAGAAATTTGAGAAGTATTGGGATGAGATTCATGGCATTATGGGTGTTGCTGCTGTTTTAGATCCTAGGTACAAGATGGTTGGGGTTGAATTTCAATTTGGAAAAATGTATCCAGATCCAATAGAATGTTCTAAGCAAGTTGACAGAATTCATCAGTTGTGTAATGAGTTGGTTAATGAATACAATCAAAAAATGAATTCTGATGTGTCACATGTTGGTACAAAAGAAGTTGATGAAAGTGGAAATACAAGCGTATTTGGGGGTGATGATTATATGCTGTATCTTAAAAGAAGAAAGATGACAAGGGGTTCATGTGTGAATGTTGAGTTTGATCATTATCTTGAGGAGGACATTCATCCTCCAAATGATCCTAACTTTAATGTTTTGAAATGGTGGAAGAACAATCAAATGAAACTTAAAGTTTTGGCAAAAATTGCCAAGGATATATATGCCATTCCGGTATCCACTGTTGCTTCTGAATCTGCTTTTAGTACAAGTGGTCGTGTGATTTCTCCTCATCGCGGAAAGCTCAAAGAAAGCATAATTGAAGCTTTAATGTGTGGCCAAAGTTGGCTGTGGGCAGCTTTAGGGAATAAAGGTGACATATTACTTAATATTCATTTATGTTAATTTTTTACATTATAGTAATTATTTTATTAATTGCTATCTCTTTTGATTTTTAGGTTTAAATCTTGATCTTCAAACCTTTAACGATGATGAAGATGTGGAAAGTGATCAAGAATAAGGATTGAAGACTTTTTAATATTTTAACGATGTAATTTCTTTATTTTGTATTTTAATTAAGTTATTTGACATTGTATGGACCTTTTTAAATTTCAAGTTATTTGATATTATATGAATCTTATGTTTGTATTTTAATTTAATTATAAATTTTAAGTTTCTATCTTAATTTATAAATAAATGTGTAAAAAATAAAATGTCATTTAATTTTTATAGGGGCGGGTAGGGGCGGGGCGGGTACCCGTGGGGGCGGGTTAGGGTACAGGCGCCTACTACCCGCGGGTAGGGGCGGGGCGGGTAGTAGTGGAATGCAAGGAGGGCGGGGCGGGTGCGGGTAGGGCTAAAACCCGCCCCTACCCGCCCCACTGCCACCCCTAGTTGATATTGGATCGTTAACTGTTGCAAGAGGTGTTGTAAGTCTTGTCTTTGGATACTTCAATCATCTAGTTATTGAAATGGCCTTTCTAATACAGGTAAAAATAACAATCATGTTCCTTTTTATTTTGAAGTAATTGTCACCATTTCCTCTAGAAGAGTGTTATTGAACGTATTTATGTACTTTGTCAACATATCATTCGTTCACGACTGGCTACACCTGGCCAGTGGTGGATGGATGATATGTCAGTTCATTGACTGCCGTGTTGATATTGACTACTGTGTTTTATGTGTTGTTAAGAGGAATACGCAGGAAGAGCTTCCGCCTTACCCATCTAGAATTCTAGATGCTGGAAGAGGTAGAATTTCCTCTTTGTATTTTGATATATATATAAGTGCAGAACAGGTATAAAAACCAAAGAAATAGTGCAGACCAAGTATAAAAGTCTATGAAAGGTAAGTATAAGTAAGTAAGGAGCAAGAATAAAAAAAGGGAAGTGATGATGCTCGAATCAGTGCCTTCAACCGTGTGCAGTTTGTACCTGAGTGAGGAAGATAGGGTTAGAAAATGCAGAAAAGGGAAGAAAGGAAGAATGTGCCAGAGGAGGTACAGAGATGACAGAGGGAGAGAGAACTTGAATTACCAAAAGTTGCCTAACAAACATAGTCACGCAGCCGAGTATTAGAGCATTTCTTTCTGCTGCCTCTCCTTAGCTGCTCAACCGCATTTGCTGCCAAGTGTCCCTTTTGCATAACAGAATTTATCTTGTGTTCAGTGCCAAGTTTGCCCCTCGTTGCTTGGTCAGCCTCTAATTCCATTTTTCTTAATTTGCTCATGACAGATGCTTCCAGATCAGTTTCTTTGAGGCCTTGATTTTCAATGAGATATTTTAACAAGGAGAGTTCTTTGGTGGCTCCAATTCCTTTAATTGAATTCCAAAAGCCATTATTTTATTCAATCAAAGCAGTTTGTGATGTTTGGTACTAATCTTTCAAAACAATTGTATATCTTCCTTAGTTTTTGTTAGTAATGTAAATCACACATGAAGCTCATACATAAAAATATTATTCCATTTTTATCCTCTAAGTCGTCTTAAGAAGAATGTATCTAATTCATAGTCATAAACTACTTAAAGGTGGTACAAGATAGAGGGGTTTCAAATTTTCAGAGACACCATGACACATGGGTCCATATTCCAATTATGCACAATATATACACACACACACACACATATATATATATATATATATATATATATATATATATATATATATAAATAGAGAGTAGTAAAGAGGTGTGTGATCGACAAGTGGAGCGTTCCATGCTCGACACGTGGAGCATTCTATGTTTGACACTTGGAGCTGTGTATTGGAGCTGTGTATGATTGACAAATGTATGTTTTTCAATGTTGGGCACTTCACTGTTTTCAATTCAAAGAAGTAATTGGGCAGGATTTTCTCTTTATCTTTCAGCAACTGAACGGGAAGTGGTTTAGGAAAGGACTTTAGAATCAATCGGATGCGCTCGCCCAGCGAGAAAGGCAAATTTAAAAAGGATTTTGTTTCGGGACTTTCAAAAAGAGAATATGAAAGAGAGAGAGTTGCCAGTTCTGATAGGGGGAGTAGTTGGCACCAGACTTTCTCTTTCGATGCCGCAGAGAAGAGAAAAAGAAAAGGTCGGTGAAGAAATAAAGCACGAAGGAAGAAGGAGAAGAGGGTGGCGATGACAACGACTGTCACAGAGAAGGATGCTAGATCAACAGAGAAAAGAAGAGGAATGAGGTAATGGCGGTGATGAAGGCTACCGCCGCGGTTGGATCCATAGAACTGCCTCTACCGCAGAACGCCCTCGCAGTCGTTCCTTCGCCGGTGGATGCTGCGAATGAAGGATGGTTAGTTCTCTCTTTATTTTGTTGTTTGATTTCGTTATAACTCGAGAAGAATCCTTTATAATCCATTCTTCGGTGAACGACAACTTCAAGTTCCACTGCTCCATGGTAGGAAGTCAAGTAAAGCTCTTCTTCATCCTTTTTAATTTTCTCCACTAAAAAGTAAGTTGAGGAGTGCTTCTTTTTTAATTATTACCAGCAGCTAATGATGATGTTGCTTAGAACTCTATTATTTACAAAGTTGTGTATTTGAAAACTCATTTTAAATAAATTTTCTCTGCTAAATGTAACGAGTCATGATAAAATAGATATTTGTAAATAAATTTTAGTTAATATATAAATTTTCAAAAAACAGATCTAACAGGAACTTATCATAATGCAAATTGTTTGGTTATAGCTGTCTCTGAATCGAATGCAAGAGAGCGAAAGCAAATAGAGCAGTGAGCGAGAAAGAAGGAGGAATGAGACAATGGCGGTAATGGAGGCCACTGCTGATGCTGGATCTGCCACTGAAGTAGAAAGTCGTTAGAGAGAGGGGAGCTTCCAACAAGGCATATGCTATTCTGTTGTACGGTGAGGAATCCTTTATAATCCAGTCTTTGGTGAATGACAGCTTCAAGTTCCACTGCTCCATGGTAGGAAGTCAATTAAAGCTCTTCTTCATTCTTTTTAATTTTTTGGTATAAATTTTTATTATAATCTATATTTTATCTTTCTAATTTTTAATGAGTACAGTTATGTGTTTGGGTCAGATATTGTAGATTCAAGAACCAGTTTGGAGTTTTTATGTGAAGGTCACCATTATGCCAGATTTAAGAAACAGATTTACACGAAAGTCACCATTATGGACTGGGATTTGGGATTTGTTCAAGTAAGTTGAAGAGTGCATTTTATGCATTCAATATAATATTTTTTTGTGGTTTCTACAAAATTTTCTATTACTAGACATGCTTTGGGCCTAAGATAAGGAAGATATTTTACAGCTGCAAGAGTAATAGATGTTCTGAATTTCACTCCACTGAACAACAAACCCATTAAGAAAAAGAAAGAAATGCTAGACAAGTTCTGTGAGAACATGTTTTACTTGAAAATTCTCAAGGAACATGTACTGAATTAGTGTTGTGTATGCACCACCATGTAAACACGGCTTCTCTGTTCCTTTACTGTTCCAGTATAATAGTATTGTTCTTGCTGATTCTACCTTGCTTTGGACTATTTTTTCTTAGCCCTCACATGCTTTTTTTCCAGGGATTAATTAATGTGGATTACGAATCAGAAGTGGAACACGAATTTCTTTCTATACTTTGGAAAGGATGGAGAGGTACAAAGTAACTTAATTTCGTCTTCCCATTTCTAGGACTTAAGAAACTGTTCATTTAATGTTCATCTTCTGAATATTACTTGAAATTAATATTTTTCTTTGTTTTCCAATAATCCAGGTCCTTATGTTGTTGTTTCTCTGGATAGGGTTGTGGATGTTGATAGAAATCTAGATGAAAAGTTGGTTACTGATGAATTTCAAGAATCCATAGACATGTTAGAATCATTGACATTAGATTTTGAGGCCAGTGGGTTTGAGCAATAGGTAATGTTTACATTCTATAATGATTGAAACTATATATTCTTGAAATGTGCTGAACCAGTTCAATTTAACTAGATATTCTTAAAATTTATTGAATTCGTTTCCAGGAGGGAGCACAATGCATAAAATTTACTTAGCTCTAAAATTTTGGTTAATCTACAATAAAATAATTGTTTTATGTTTTGCTTTCAAATGATTGCATGCACATTTTGGTTAATCTACAATAATCCGTTTCCTTTTTGTTGTTGGATAGCTTACCGGGTTTGTCTTCTATTAACTATATTGCTGATTTTTTTTATCTATTTTTGCATCTTATTTCATCTCTTAAAGAACATCTGAGGTGGTGATTGACCTGCAATTGCAAGTAAAATTTAGTCTCTGTAATTCTTTGTTGTGATCTCTCATGGAGTCTTTGATTATGCCAACAATGTCCTCCAGGTAACACTATCCTTTATAATTTCCTTTTGTTGTCATTTGCATTTATGTTGTTATTAGAGGAATGAAAAGATTGCTGCCTAGGAATAAATTCTTTGTTTTTTTTTTGTTTGGGTATATGGTAATGCAGATTACAATGTTAAAGTATTTGATTATCATATTTTGAAGGTTTATGGGATTTTTTTAAAAATTTTAATAAAGATGGAGCAGTTTGTTTTTTATCTGAAACTTAATCATGTGATACTTTCATGAGATGGTTTAAAACAAACCAAACCATGGAGCAGTTTCTTGGACTATTAGGAGTCCAACAGCAATAGCAGAAAGTTGGAGATGCTACTGCTCTTGAAGTTAGAGTTGCTTCTCTTGAAAATGCTACCCCTCTTGAAGTTGGGTGTTTTTTTTATAATTTAAAAAAATTTGGTAAAAGCTATTTATAACAACAATGGTTTTTCTCAAAGGCTATAGTTTTTTTTTTCCTAAACATAAAATGTTGTTCAGCGGTGTATGCATATCTTAAGTTCAGGAGTTGTTTCATAAAATGCTGGAGTAAAACAGCATCACACTTAAAATAAGCATAGTCATTGTTGTCTGTTGACTTCTTTTGTAATTTAGTAGCTTTGACTTTATTTAGAATTTTTTTTTGTTACTACAAATTTCAATTTGCTTTTGGTTTTGCTAAGTAATTTGAAAACTTGATTTCTTTTTTATGGAACAACTTCTCTGACAAAGCTCAAGGTGTGAAATCTGCAGCAACGGTATGAATGATTCATCTGCCTTAATCGCTATTTTTTCATCGTTTTTTATGTTTAAATTAGATCATTTTTGTCTCTTCTTTAATTTGTTCAGTTTAATTCTTGGATGGCACTCTTTAAAATTTAACTAAGTTTATATGTATTTAAATAATTTTGATCTTCCTTTTCCTTCCATAACTAACTTATATATATATATATATATTTTTTGAGTTTCCTTTAAAAATGAGTTTCATACCATATATAAATATCGAAAACTCAAGGGCACATAGATAATGCAAACGGTTAAAGTCATATATTACATGCAGTATTTTGTGAATATGCAACAATAATACTAATAATAGTTCGAAAATTATCTGCTTTAATTTTCTTTTTCTTCTGCCATACATGCATGATGAATGTAGTTTTCCATTTTTTATTTTGTACTGTGATTTCTATTATCTCAGTATATAACACTACTGCAGTTTTATGTTATGGTTTGTTGGCAGTTTTTTAATCATTGAACCATGCTCTTGACTATTTTCTGTAAGTCTGCAACTATAACAACTTGAAAATTATATAGATTTTCTTTCTCTTATTTTGTAAAATAAATAATTTATACTTAACTAATTTAACAATAGGTCACTACATGTAAAATAAATATTTTTTACTTTCTTAGTTAACTAATTCATTGTTAGCATTTTCATAGAGAAGAGATCATGAACTTAAATTCTACAATAATTCCATTAGCCTGTGTACTAAAGAGTTCAATTGTATCTTTTTTATGTGCCCTTGATGTTATGAACTTGCATGTAGATCCTCGATTGTGGTTTAATAGAAGAAGGCAGAGATAATAGGAGATGTATTCATCCTAATTTTGTATTATTGTTAAAAGTTTTCAATTGCTCTCTCTTGCTTTTTGATTTTATTATCAGCTTAGATGATATTGCTTGAGCCGTTCACTGTTCAATTTAATAATCTATATTTGGAGGTGATGTAATTATTGTGCTACTCATAATTGAAATTTTAATTATTATAATCAACAGAGTATGGAAATGACTATAAGATTAGCAAATATATAATTATTTGTTGCACATTAAAGATACAATTCTTTTGTCTTTACATAGATGTCGACATAGATGAAAGAACTTCTTAATCTAAGGTTTAATCACTGCATTATTATTCAACTTTGTTGGCCAGTGATAAATAATTTTACTTCATTAAAACTGTCATTGCAATGTTTTTTAGTAAGCACAGAAACCAAGTTCATGGTATATAATTATATCACTGCCTTTGTTGCATATTTGGTTCTTTTTAAACTATGTTTTGTTAGTATTATTGTTATTGTTTGTGTTAAAACTTGATGTGTTTTGTTTTATGTTCCTGATGGGTTAAGTAGGAGATTACAAAAAGAGATATTTTATTTGTCATGTGGTTAAATGTAAATTATAGCCTTTTTTACAAAGGATTTATGTATAATTATTAGTGTTTATCAGTGTAAAAAGAAATAGTCTTCACATGTTGGGAGAATGTAGAGAAATGGAAAAGAGTTGCAAAGATATTTACCCTTGCTCTTGGTTTGGATGCCAAGAGCTTTAACAAACGTTATTGCTTGGAGAGCCAATAGCACTTCTGTCTTTGCTGCACTATGAAGGTTTTGAATCGTTACTATTCTGTCATATACTCATGATTTTTGTTTAATTACTCATGTTGCAAATAAAGAATTTTTTTTTTGTTTTTAATTGAAATGATTGGCTGTGTTTTTAGTCCAATATAATTTATCTATCCATAACCATAGTTTCACCAATTTTTTCCATAGATTCTAATTTTTAATATTCTTGAATATTTGAATTAAATTTGAACTTAAGATATTTCAAGGAATTACAATATGAGGGAACCAAAAGCATGAGAGAAATGAGTATTATTAATTTACACGTGATGACCAAAGATAAAATATGATCATCTATCTATATATATCTTTTCTTTCTTTTTATTATCAGTTACTATCCTTAAAGATCAAGAAAAATGAAGGATACTTGATTGAAAGGTGCTTTATTTCGAATTTCACTATTTAAATATTCTCATGCCAACTTAACATTTCTTATTATATATGATTTATAATGATTTGAATTAATCCATGATCTAGCTATTTACCTTTTTTTGTGATGGTGATGTAATTATCTTTCCTTGAATACTTATATTGGGATCCGCCAAAAATAGTGATGAAAGAAATTAATGAAACAGTTGCCTGTAACACCCTAATATTCAAATCCTTATGCTCGAGTCATAAGTCAATGATATTACGGTGGTACGACTCTCAGGTGGATTGTTAATATATAAATATAGGTAATTTCGAAAGGAGTATTAATCGAGAAGCCTGAAAAGAGTAGAAATAAAATCGCGAAGACGTATCACTCACGTTTCAACAACGAAAAGATAGAACGTGAAGCCGAAAGCGATATACAGACAAGGCATAAAGGAGATTAAGAGATAGATATATATAACATAAGTAATAGCCACTAGTCGCGACCCGCGAAGTTTAGGCCGGCTAGGGTACAGTATGAAAGTAGTTGACAACAATATATCCTAATCTCTCCCAAAGGAAACATAAGAGCCTCTATAGGCAAGTTCCAAAAGAGTTTAACACATAATATAATCTTTTCAAAACAAAGGTGGAGAGATTCTAAGCAAAATACAAGTAGAGCAAATAAATATCTTCGCCGTCTTTCAGACGAACCGCAGCTCACTTCTGAGCACCTGAACCTGTATCTGAAAAACAAGAGATATATACGGAATGAGAACCCCGGGCCCATGGGTTCCCAGTACGGTAAAAGTGCCAAATAAATACAATGCACTGCAATAAAAACTCACTAAGCATCCTAAACTCCTTTTCACCAAGTATCCAGCCTAGATTCTCACTAATCCATAAATAGGCATCTGTCGTAAGGGGATACTAAATCTAGTTCATGTTACACATGTTTCCCAATTCGCTGATTCTTCCACGAATCAGACTCAGAATCATAAGCAAAACCATTACCAGTTGTTCTGCCTCAGCAACTCTATATCAATACATCATACCCTCGCCTGGAGCTAGTGAAATCACATCACTGCGTCTACCCAGGGGGCTCAAATGATCTCATTCAAAAATCATCATCATTATGCAATCGCATTATCAATTCATCTCATCAAGAACAGCCCCCAACATCCACCGACACCATCATGAGGGATCTCTCAGTTGTACAAACACAAGCAATACAGACAAGTAATACACAAATAAGGTACAAGTAGAACAAGTAGCATGTAATCAGGTAACATAGCATATATGATATAGAAATCCAAAACAAATAGGCAAACCCAAACAATTCAAACATATGCAAATGATGTATGCCTGCCCTATGGCTGATGATATCATCTGTCGGTTATATAGCCAACCCGACACGTCCTGGTAGCTAACCATGGACAGAAACACCCCTTGCGGAGCAAGTAGGTTTGAGCTACAACCCCCTTGCTACTACCCGCTCAGCCCAGAGCCAGTGGAACAACCACTACTGCGGCTACTACCCAGGCGGGTGTTTAACAGCTCAACCTGGAGCCAGTGGAACAACCACTACTGCGGTTACTACCCAGGCGTCACAATCTCTGACCTGGAGCAAGTGGGACGAACCACAACCCTTGCTACTGCCCAGGTATCTCAAGCATTAACCCAGAGCAAGTGGGACGAGCCACAACCCTTGCTACTGCCCAGGTATCTTAAACATTAACCCGGAGCAAGCGGGACGAACCACAACCCTTGCTACTGCCCAGGTATCTCAAACATATATTCATTCAATCTCAATTCATATTATCAATCCTCATTGTTATCAAATCTCAAACATTAACCTGGAGCAAGTGGGACGAACCCCAACCCTTACTACTACCCAGGTATCAGAATTACATTCATTCAAAACTCTATAATTAACTCATTTATCATAAACATCATTTTCCGTCTCATACCCGGAGCAAGTGGACAACGCCACTGCCTACTACCCGGGGTTACACATCACATTTCAATATTTTTCATTATTGTCCATTCAACACATTCATTCATTAATCATATATGCATTTATTCTCAGCCATAATCAATAATGGCTTTGCCGTGACCCGGCAATAACTCAGCCATCCGGCTCATGGTCCAATCAGGAACCAGCCATTTATCAATAAATATAGCCCTTCGGCTCATGGCATACACGGTACTCCCACCGTCATCCTCCATATCTCATATAATCATCGTTGATCATCATTGATCATAACCTTTCCCCTTGCTTCACTCGCAAGTTACCACATCCCCTATCTCTTTTCTCATTGATAGGCATATCATAATGATTTAACACATAAGGGGTGAGATCAGAGGCTTAAAAGTATGAGATTTGGCTTTTAAAACTCAAAAATCAACTTTGGGATGAAAACAGGGCCACGCGTACGCGTACTCCACGCGCACGCGTGGATGGCCACAAAACTCATCGGCGCATACGCGCCATTCACGCGGACGCGCGGATTGAAAAATAGACAACGACGCGTACGCGTCAACCATGCGTACGCGTGGGTACACTTGCGCCCCAAGCACAAGACTAGCACAACTCTGGCACAACTCTCGGAAAAATGGCTGGGCAATGGGTGCAGCGCATCGACGCGCACGCGCACACCACGCACACGCGTGGATGGTGCCTTCTTGAAGAACGACGCGTACGCGCCAAGTGCGCCTACGCGTGGAGGGTCATTCTGCTAAAAATTTTCTAAGTTAAAAGCTGCAGAATTCACAGATTCAACCCCCAATCTTCCGACGGACATAACTTCCTCATTTTAAATCGTTTTTCACCCGTTCTTCGAACGGCATGGACATCCCGAATCCAATTTCATTTCTAAACAGATTTGGCACAAAACAAAGATCCGTAGTCCAAGTTATGTCCCGTCAAAGTATGCCCAAAAACCATGTTTTCATATAAAACCACAAAGTGCCATTTTCAAAACAAGCCATTTTCAACTCTTTTCAAAATCAACCAAAACATGCCAATTTCAACCCTTTTTGAAACCAGTCAAAATATATCAAAATTAACATCAAGTCTCCTCAACTCATACATTAACACCTTACCACAATTCACAAAATCGCCATATAACCATCTTTACCCATTTCAAACAAATGGCTAAATTACAAACATATCAACATGTCATACATTCTTCCTCATCCCAATTTCCAACAATACTATTTCCAATCAACCATCATTATACATAACCAATATCATACTCACTATCACGTGGTTTCACCCCCAAATCAACCTTAATCATTTCTCAAGCATATATCACAACATACATATCTCTCATGCATTATCGTACCATCAAGGCATCAATAATCATACTCACATATATGACCACATAATATATCTCAACCAAAATCAAACATACCTCATCTATACAATTTCACCCAAAATTACCAATTTCCACACTTCAACTCCTCAAACCTCATTATCCAATAACCAACCCAATCATTCATATATTCATTATATGAAATTCATCCAATCACTTGTGTCATCATACAATGCACACATCAACTTACCTCCCTTACCTCTTTCCGGCCTCCGGCCCAAAATTTACGGCCTCCGGCCCAATTTCACAATTTAAATGCATAAACCACAAATTAATACTCATTACCCAACACATCAAATTTTCAATACACCAAACATACAAGGCCACACAATTCTCAATCCAATCATTAATTTCACATTACATACCAACTATGCATATTAGCACCAACCATTTACACAATCCAAACTTAATCCTAGGGGCATCTAGCCTAGGAATTCTCATCACACCACACGGTACTTAAATGAAACTTAAACCGTACCTCTTGTAGCCAAATCAATTGAGCCTCTTCTATGGAAGTCTCCACCAACCCTTAGCTCCAAGCCTCACCAAAGCTCCACAAGCAATACCAATCTCCCAATTGTGCATCAAAATCACCAAATACACTAACATAACCAATATCACATACATACATCAACCTAGGGCTCATAAAGATGATAAATCACAAGGGTTTGAGCACTTTTTACCTCAGCCCATATGAAGTAGGGATAGAACCCACTTAGAATGCATGTTGGAGTATCCCTAAACACCCAAAATCACAAGATTTCAACACTAACTTTCCAAAAACGTGTAACAGTGGGGAATTTCGAAAACTGGGCAGATATGAATAGAATACTCACCACAAAACTTAGATAGAATTGTAGAGGATGAGAAGAGCGACGCGTGGCCGCAAACGGCTCGTCAATTGGAGCTCCGTAGCTCAAGTTATGGTGGTTTGAAGATCAAAGAGAGTTAGGTTTTCTCTCTTCTCTTCTCTCTTCTTAATTCAGCGCCCCAACCTCTCTTTTAGGGTAAAAATGAGCTGAAATGCTCATAACTAATGTTTATATATGTTGGGTCTTGGGCCCACTTAGGCCCAGTTCACTTATTTGTGTCCGTTGGCCCAATTTTGGACCAAAACCTTTAAGATTAGCGCTCTAAATCGCACTTCAAATATTTCTACCTCCCCTAATTATAATTCCTCATTTCTTAATCCTATTTACTCATAATCAATTTTCTCAGCTGCAGTACCAGACAGGTCTCAGCCGGTACTGCCGGTCAAAATTCCACTGCGCACTTTTACGCAGAAAACTATGTCTTCCGACTCGGAAAAATTCACTGAATCCAAATATCATATTGAAATCATCAAATTCCAATTGCCAAATCTTCCAACCATATTCGCTCCTACTTACTCATTATTTAATTAATTTCGGTTAGACCGGGTATTACATTCTACCCCCCTAATAGAAATTTTCGCCCTCGAAAATTCCATCCATCACTACGAGTACGCGAGCGTAGTCTGCCGTTATATCCAACGCATAACAGTTCCAAGGTCCTTTTACTCTGCGCACTTCCGTTGCCGCGCTCTGATTTCTCTATCTCTGAGGATCTCGGTCATTCGTTCCTTACTTTTATCGTCTCATGAACTCACACCCTATTAAATCTCAAATCATGTCATCAATAATATTGTCATCATCGTTAATCATAGCCATCATCACACATCACTATAATCAATCAAAGCTTTCTTCGTTTTTAGAATCCAATGAGTTTGTACTAACAAGCTGACAAACTCTTATGAATCCGCTTTCCTTTAATAATCTATAAAAGCTTTCGAGGCGCATTTCTTTTGTTGAAGTTACTCAGATCAAAAATCATTTTCAAAAACATAACCAAATACTCCTTCAAATTCTTGGGAAAATTTTTCAACAGCACCTCCCCAAAAATTGGAGTTTACCACCCGTCACAGGTTCCCTCTAACCAATCTCAGTACCGCATCAGTATTGCAATTTAAAGGTTTCCAAACGATTTCTCTGAAACCGATTATTACAAATCTTGATCAAAATCCAAGGTCACCATGACCAAACATCATAGCACTCATCTCTCGAACACAACAACTTGCACTCAATCATCATCTAAATCCGACTATGCATCAATGGTAATTTCCTCATCCATTTTGGAACCATTAAGGCTCACCGTCGCAATTAATTCCAATTATCGAGAATCAGTATCTGTATAAGCTCACTAAACTTTTAAGTACTCAAAGCATAAAGCATTTTTAATCATATCCCACTTTTCCTTATTATTACCATACTATGCTAACGCTTTTAGCAAGCTTCCGCTATGCCACTTTGATTTCTCGTCAAGTATTAGCTCCATCACTTATTTCCTCAAGTACCCAACCACAACTTAGTATGACTGGCATTTCAAATCAACGTTTCCAAATCCATCATTTAGGACAATTCCTTATCTATTTAAATCAAAGGAACTAAAAGTCACGGGTTCAATCCGTTTTACCAAAAATCTAGAAATCAACCAACTACATAACAAACACAACACATCATTCTCAACAGAAAATCATTTACATCACGGGCATTTATCCATTTGTATTAAGGCAATTTCTTACTCGGACCATCCGGTTTGCTTCTCAGTCTAACATTAAGCTCGACATTCCCAGTTTTACTGTATAGGCGGTATTATAAAATCACGCACTGTCCTTTAAGCTTGATGATAATAATTACCTCAATCTTACTGTCGCAATCGGCCCGCATCCTGACTCTCTCCTTGTTGGCAATTTCTTGATACATGCCCTGGTAACCCGCACTTGTAACATACGCCTAACCCCAATCGGCAAGGCCTATTCGGGTGATGACTTCCACACCTCTGACAGCTCAGAACATTAGAAGCAGCCGCTGCCCATTTTCCCTTACCATTCCTTTGGGACTCCTCACTCGTCGCAAAGTTATTCCGTCCTTGGGGAAAGTGTTGTATGTATCCCCTCTCCTTAAACCCTCGACCCCTTGGTGCAAATCCTTGGTTGTGCTCTCTATGACTTCCTTCCTCTGTAACCCTCCTTTTCACACACTCTTCAGCAATTCTGCTCTTATTCACCAACTCTGAAAAAGTTCGGATCTCCATTGGTCCCACTGAACTCAAGATGTCGCTCCGGAGCCCTCCTTCATACTTAATGCATTTTCATTCCTCGAAGTCTCCCGGAGCTCCCTGACACATGCGGGAAAACCTGAATAGCTCCTCAAATTTGTCTATATACTCAGATACGGACATAGCACCTTGCTTCAGCTGTAGTAACTCCAATTCCTTGGCTGTCCTGGCGGAATTTGGAAAGTACTTCTTATAGAATTCCACCTGGAAGGCATCCCAAGTGATAGGATCATTCCCCTGTTGTAGGAGACGTCGAGCCCCTTGCCACCAATGCGATGCCCCCCTGTGAGCAGATAGGTAGCAAATTCAACACGCTGCTCCTCAGGCACCAACTGCACTTGCAGTGCTCGCTCCATGGCCTGAAACCAAGTATCAGCTTCAGTCGGATTGGTGGTTCCCTTGAACTTAGGTGGATTAACCTTTAAGAAAGTTGCCAGTGTCATCGGGCCCTGAGCTTCCCTTCCGCCATTGCCATTATTGTTTATCTGTTGTCCAAGGGCCTCCGCAGTGGCCTGCATAGCAGCAGCCATATTCTTCAATGCCGCCATAAGGTTTACCGGGTTATTCGAGTTGATTTCCGGTTCCTGTGTACTAGTACGATCTCTCTCACGTCCCCGACCGGGTCCACGAGGCGCCATCTGGTCCTTATACACACCAAACAATCGATATCAAGTTGATCAGTCTCAATATCGGAAGTATAGTGCTTCAAAGTACCAAAGGTACACTCATGGACTTCATGCTAGATGTATCGGTTAGATACCCTAACTAGCACAGGCACAGACTCAGAGTATGCATTGAAGCATAAGCAGTTCCATCCCTTAGGCTCACGAGGACGAACTGCTCTGATACCATAATGTAACACCCTAATATTCAAATCCTTATGCTCGAGTCATAAGTCAATGATATTACGGTGGTACGACTCTCAGGTGGATTGTTAATATATAAATATAGGTAATTTCGAAAGGAGTATTAATCGAGAAGCCTGAAAAGAGTAGAAATAAAATCGCGAAGACGTATCACTCACGTTTCAACAACGAAAAGATAGAACGTGAAGCCGAAAGCGATATACAGACAAGGCATAAAGGAGATTAAGAGATAGATATATATAACATAAGTAATAGCCACTAGTCGCGACCCGCGAAGTTTAGGCCGGCTAGGGTACAGTATGAAAGTAGTTGACAACAATATATCCTAATCTCTCCCAAAGGAAACATAAGAGCCTCTATAGGCAAGTTCCAAAAGAGTTTAACACATAATATAATCTTTTCAAAACAAAGGTGGAGAGATTCTAAGCAAAATACAAGTAGAGCAAATAAATATCTTCGCCGTCTTTCAGACGAACCGCAGCTCACTTCTGAGCACCTGAACCTGTATCTGAAAAACAAGAGATATACGGAATGAGAACCCCGGGCCCATGGGTTCCCAGTACGGTAAAAGTGCCAAATAAATACAATGCACTGCAATAAAAACTCACTAAGCATCCTAAACTCCTTTTCACCAAGTATCCAGCCTAGATTCTCACTAATCCATAAATAGGCATCTGTCGTAAGGGGATACTAAATCTAGTTCATGTTACACATGTTTCCCAATTCGCTGATTCTTCCACGAATCAGACTCAGAATCATAAGCAAAACCATTACCAGTTGTTCTGCCTCAGCAACTCTATATCAATACATCATACCCTCGCCTGGAGCTAGTGAAATCACATCACTGCGTCTACCCAGGGGGCTCAAATGATCTCATTCAAAAATCATCATCATTATGCAATCGCATTATCAATTCATCTCATCAAGAACAGCCCCCAACATCCACCGACACCATCATGAGGGATCTCTCAGTTGTACAAACACAAGCAATACAGACAAGTAATACACAAATAAGGTACAAGTAGAACAAGTAGCATGTAATCAGGTAACATAGCATATATGATATAGAAATCCAAAACAAATAGGCAAACCCAAACAATTCAAACATATGCAAATGATGTATGCCTGCCCTATGGCTGATGATATCATCTGTCGGTTATATAGCCAACCCGACACGTCCTGGTAGCTAACCATGGACAGAAACACCCCTTGCGGAGCAAGTAGGTTTGAGCTACAACCCCCTTGCTACTACCCGCTCAGCCCAGAGCCAGTGGAACAACCACTACTGCGGCTACTACCCAGGCGGGTGTTTAACAGCTCAACCTGGAGCCAGTGGAACAACCACTACTGCGGTTACTACCCAGGCGTCACAATCTCTGACCTGGAGCAAGTGGGACGAACCACAACCCTTGCTACTGCCCAGGTATCTCAAGCATTAACCCGGAGCAAGTGGGACGAGCCACAACCCTTGCTACTGCCCAGGTATCTTAAACATTAACCCGGAGCAAGCGGGACGAACCACAACCCTTGCTACTGCCCAGGTATCTCAAACATATATTCATTCAATCTCAATTCATATTATCAATCCTCATTGTTATCAAATCTCAAACATTAACCTGGAGCAAGTGGGACGAACCCCAACCCTTACTACTACCCAGGTATCAGAATTACATTCATTCAAAACTCTATAATTAACTCATTTATCATAAACATCCTTTTCCGTCTCATACCCGGAGCAAGTGGACAACGCCACTGCCTACTACCCGGGGTTACACATCACATTTCAACATTTTTCATTATTGTCCATTCAACACATTCATTCATTAATCATATATGCATTTATTCTCAGCCATAATCAATAATGGCTTTGCCGTGACCCGGCAATAACTCAGCCATCCGGCTCATGGTCCAATCAGGAACCAGCCATTTATCAATAAATATAGCCCTTCGGCTCATGGCATACACGGTACTCCCACCGTCATCCTCCAGATCTCATATAATCATCGTTGATCATCATTGATCATAACCTTTCCCCTTGCTTCACTCGCAAGTTACCACATCCCCTAACTCTTTTCTCATTGATAGGCATATCATAATGATTTAACACATAAGGGGTGAGATCAGAGGCTTAAAAGTATGAGATTTGGCTTTTAAAACTCAAAAATCAACTTTGGGATGAAAACAGGGCCACGCGTACGCGTACTCCACGCGCACGCGTGGATGGCCACAAAACTCATCGGCGCATACGCGCCATTCACGTGGACGCGCAGATTGAAAAATAGACAACGACGCGTACGCGTCAGCCACGCGTACACGTGGGTACACTTGCGCCCCAAGCACAAGACTGGCACAACTCTGGCACAACTCTCGGGAAAATGGCTGGGCAATGGGTGCAGCGCATCGACGCGCACGCGCACACCACGCACACGCGTGGATGGTGCCTTCTTGAAGAACGACGCGTACGCGCCAAGTGCGCCTACGCGTGGAGGGTCATTCTGCTAAAAATTTTCTAAGTTAAAAGCTGCAGAATTCACAGATTCAACCCCCAATCTTCCGACGGACATAACTTCCTCATTTTAAATCGTTTTTCACCCGTTCTTCAAACGGCATGGACATCCCGGATCCAATTTCATTTCTAAACAGATTTGGCACAAAACAAAGATCCGTAGTCCAAGTTATGTCCCGTCAAAGTATGCCCAAAAACCATGTTTTCATATAAAACCACAAAGTGCCATTTTCAAAACAAGCCATTTTCAACTCTTTTCAAAATCAACCAAAACATGCCAATTTCAACCCTTTTTGAAACCAGTCAAAATATATCAAAATTAACATCAAGTCTCCTCAACTCATACATTAACACCTTACCACAATTCACAAAACCGCCATATAACCATCTTTACCCATTTCAAACAAATGGCTAAATTACAAACATATCAACATGTCATACATTCTTCCTCATCCCAATTTCCGACAATACTATTTTCAATCAACCATCATTATACATAACCAATATCATACTCACTATCACGTGGTTTCACCCCCAAATCAACCTTAATCATTTCTCAAGCATATATCACAACATACATATCTCTCATGCATTATCGTACCATCAAGGCATCAATAATCATACTCACATATATGACCACATAATATATCTCAACCAAAATCAAACATACCTCATCTATACAATTTCACCCAAAATTACCAATTTCCACACTTCAACTCCTCAAACCTCATTATCCAATAACCAACCCAATCATTCATATATTCATTATATGAAATTCATCCAATCACTTGTGTCATCATACAATGCACACATCAACTTACCTCCCTTACCTCTTTCCGGCCTCCAGCCCAAAATTTACGGCCTCCGGCTCAATTTCACAATTTAAATGCATAAACCACAAATTAATACTCATTACCCAACACATCAAATTTTCAATACACCAAACATACAAGGCCACACAATTCTCAATCCAATCATTAATTTCACATTACATACCAACTATGCATATTAGCACCAACCATTTACACAATCCAAACTTAATCCTAGGGGCATCTAGCCTAAGAATTCTCATCACACCACACGGTACTTAAATGAAACTTAAACCGTACCTCTTGTAGCCAAATCAATTGAGCCTCTTCTATGGAAGTCTCCACCAACCCTTAGCTCCAAGCCTCACCAAAGCTCCACAAGCAATACCAACCTCCCAATTGTGCATCAAAATCACCAAATACACTAACATAACCAATATCACATACATACATCAACCTAGGGCTAATAAAGATGATAAATCACAAGGGTTTGAGCACTTCTTACCTCAGCCCATATGAAGTAGGGATAGAACCCACTTAGAATTCATGTTGGAGTATCCCTAAACACCCAAAATCACAAGATTTCAACACTAACTTTCCAAAAACGTATAACAGTGGGGAATTTCGAAAACTGGGCAGAGATGAATAGAATACTCACCACAAAACTTAGATAGAATTGTAGAGGATGAGAAGAGCGACGCGTGGCCGCAAACGGCTCGTCAATCGGAGCTCCGTAGCTCAAGTTATGGTGGTTTGAAGATCAAAGAGAGTTAGGTTTTCTCTCTTCTCTTCTCTCTTCTTAATTCAGCGCCCCAACCTCTCTTTTAGGGTAAAAATGAGCTGAAATGCTCATAACTAATGTTTATATATGTTGGGTCTTGGGCCCACTTAGGCCCAATTCCCTTATTTTTGTCCGTTGGCCCAATTTTGGACCAAAACCTTTAAGATTAGCGCTCTAAATCGCACTTCAAATATTTCTACATCCCCTAATTATAATTCCTCATTTCTTAATCCTATTTACTCATAATCAATTTTCTCAGCTGCAGTACCAGACAGATCTCAGCCGGTACTGCCGGTCAAAATTCCACTGCGCACTTTTACGCAGAAAACTATGTCTTCCGACTCGGAAAAATTCACTGAATCCAAATATCATATTGAAATCATCAAATTCCAATTGCCAAATCTTCCAACCATATTCGCTCCTACTTACTCATTATTTAATTAATTTCGGTTAGACCGGGTATTACATTGCCAAACTTTAATTTTAGTGTGACTATTGAATTTTGAATTTTTAGATATGAAGTACCATGTTTAGAGGCTTATATATGATGCTGCCTTTAGGTTGTAATTGCTTTTGTTTGACCCTGTTGACTTAGAAATGATACTTGAAGTCCATCAAATGTAATAGCTAAGTTCAACACTGTCCTTTAACTATATCATGTATCTTTTTGTTCTATCTTTATTTTAGTAGTTTGAAAAGTTCTTTCAAATCTTACTGTTTTTTTATGAGATTATCAACCAATGCTCTGAAGGTAAGTGAAAATGATGTGACAGTGATCTTGGAATATGATAATATGGTTGATTGATTCATGACTCATTTTATATAGGGACAAGATTTAAGACATATTTGTTCGAATTTTAAAAAGTGATATTGGATAGTTTTTAACTCAAAGTTATGTATTTATCTTCACTTTCAAGCTACAGGATTCACATGTGAATGTTAGAAATAAATCCCTCTCTTGCTGAGGAGGCACTATAGGAACTCACGAACAAGATAGCCAATCTAGAAATCAAACAAGAAGATTTGAATTTGAAAGTAAAGAAAATGATATTTTTCGAGCAAATTATTCGTTCTAGGAGATGGATTATGCAAATTTGAGTGTTATTGTTGGAAACAAGAGAACTTAAGTGATAAATTGTGGATTATGCAAAAATCTAAACGTGATCAAGTTAGTGTTACACAAAATATTTTTACATTTAAAAATATTTTGCATTTACTATATGTTTTTTTCTTATAGTACTTGCTTGAACTTGTGAGAAATGTAATATCATCATTTTTAGCATAAATTCAGTATTTTAGTTGATGAAAATTTCAAAAAAAATCTTAGTTTTAGTTTATAATTAGCATTGTAAAAAGCTGTGAAAGGAGTTGCAATAACTTTTAATTTTATCGCATACTAAATTTAATTTAGAAATGGAGTTGAAGTAACTAAATAAAATATTTTAGTATGATTAGTTTAGTATAATTTAAACATAATTCAATATTTTTAAAGCATATGTATTTATTATTTTTTGTAGTCATGCCATAGTAAAAAATTGTCGTAGAGAAATTGTCACAAAAATTGTGTGCATGTGAAAACATAATAACAACTTTATTAGCATATTAAAAAAAAAAACAAATTTGTAGGTCTATATGGAATGAAGAAACAATTTTTACAATAGAATAAAAAAAAGGTTTGGATTAAAACATAAATTAATAAACATAATTTTTTTTTACATTTTATTTGATTCAAAGTGTAGTTAGGATTAAAAAACAATGACTATTACATCAATATAGTAATTATAAAATAAAGAAAAAGATTAATACATTCATAAATTTTCATATCCACGCATTATGTATTTAACTTTGTCATGAGTTTTGTTATTTTTTTTGAAAAGGAAGAACCTTTTTTCGTGTCTAGTTAAGAGGGTGTGGTTGCTTTTGGGAAGATGGTTGAAGAAGTAAAAATTTTTTTATTTTTTTATTAAAAATTAAATGCACAATGTAATAGTATATTCCTTAACTTACAAACTGATATTGAATATGTATATAAAAATTTATTTATGTTTTTTATATGAAAAAAATTATCCAGCACATATAAACAAGATAATATAGTTGATATATATACATTAGATCATAAATTATGGATGTTGGTTCTTATAATTTTGTAAAATTTTTAATTAGGTTTTTATATTTTTTTTCTTTTAATTTAGTTTCTGCACCAAATTTTTTTTTTCAATTAGGTCTCTCTTGATAATAATTACTTTAATTGTATAGGACCTAACTAAAAAAATTGGTGCAGCAATCCAAATAAAAAAAACGTATAGAGATCCAATTTTGAAAAAAATTGATGCAAAGACTTAATTAAAAAAAATATAAGGACTTAATTAAAAATTTCGCAAAATTATAGAGACTAATAGAATAATTAAACAAAATATATATTAATATTTTTATAAATGAATTATATATAAATACAATAAAATAGATTATATAGCCCGAATTTTACACTAGTATATATATATATATATATAGCGATTGTAATAATACAAATGCCTCCACATTGTTTCGTTTGGCAAGCAAAACTATATGAAATTCCTTATTTTCAAGGCCGACATAACTTTAAATATTATTCCCATAAACTATCCTATCTGAGAATATAATTTTTTACATACATGCAATTCACATTTCGGTACACTATTTTTTTTTCTATAAAAATTTATAAAACTAACAAATATATTCATAAATGAAACATATTAGCTTTGTACCTATGAAAATGATTTTTATATAATAAAAGTATAAAAAAAAATAATTTCATTTATAAGTAAATTTATCAACACTTTAAAACTTTTGAGTAGAAATAGTAATTTATTTATCTTTTATAGGAATAAAACTAACTTCGCTAACAGGTTTGTGTAAAAATAATAGCTTACAATCATGTTGTAAAAAAGTTCATAAACAAATAGAATAAAAATTTGTGTTATCTATATTTATTTTATTTTAATTTATCTATTATCTATCAAACGAATTATTACTTATTTGTTCACAACATTTATTTTTGTGATTATTATAGTCTATAGTTTGCAATACAATGTCTATTCCATGATTCCAAGATAATGCAAGCCATATGAGCATATCAAAAGGCAAAAGCTATGTGGCACCTTCTTTCTAAGTTTTCTTTTCCCTTTTTAAAATACTCCATTAGTTTCAACTACTACTTTAAATATTCTTACCAAGAATCATATGTTTTGCAAGTTGGTTGAAGTCAAGAGTCAAGACATTGCTATTTAGGGTTAATAGGAAAATATGAAAATGTTTAGATAGACAACCCAATTTAACAATTGTAAGTTTGTAACTACTCAAAAGAGTGAGAGATGTGTGTATTCCAACCTATACACATGCTGTAAAATATGTTTTTTTCCCTTTTTAAGTAGTTGTTAAATTGAATTGTTTATCTTCCATTTTTCTCAAAAGATACATATAATGTGTTCAAGCTATATCTAGTGGTAAATTCATGTGTAACTTTTGGTTAAACAATTTGTTTCTCATTTTTATCTAAAGAAATTTTAATTATTATATTTAATTGAAACAACAAAAATAATTAATGCTCCAATAGTAGTATTAGAAACCAAAATACTCTGTAACCATCAAAAATCAATTATTAAATTAATCACTATGTATTTGTATATAATTATATATTCAAATATATTATTTCCTATATTTTTTATATTTATTTTATATTTAATTTTTCATGGTATTTTTTATCTTGTCACGACAAAAATTAATTTATTGTAAATTTAAACTTCATTTAAAAATTTATCGTTGTCAATAAATTTACTTAATATATTAAAATTGGATTTTCCCCCAACTAATAAGGGTGACGTGTCGATTTCTCGTGAGTCTGTTTTCCCTCCAAAACGAATGAAATTTTTCATCTATTCTAAATTATTTTATAAAAAATACCTTTATTATAATTATATTATTATATTATAATTAATATTTAATGAATAACATATAATTATACTAATTTAAGAACATATCTTCATTATAATTATATCAAATCAATATTTAATGTACTATTAAACTACTTATCAATTATAATGCATAATTACTGTACATAATAAAAAATTGCCTTAATAATAAGTAATTTACATATTTATTTTTGTTTTACTAAGGTCTATAAATAGTATTTTTCTGTAGTACATGAATCTAAATTTGAGAGTCAGCTCATAATTTTATATTTAGTATTTTTTTACTACTTCATAGAATAAGAATGTATTCTTCGTTTTTTATTGAAGTTTATCCTTTTAAGGTACAATTTATAATTTTTTATAATATTTTTCATATACTCATTCTATTATATTATTCTTTTAATAATTTATTAATTGTTGTTACTCTAAGTTATTCTTATCGTCTAATATTCCAGTTCGATTGTCTTTTACCATAATCGTTTACAATGCATCACATCCATAAAATACCTCATCAAGTTGTCTTCACTGATTCAGGTTCCAACTATATGGATGTAAGCGTTCAAAGAAAGGGCAATAATCTCTACTTTACCGAAGGATGGTTGGATCTACTCACCTATTATGACCAACCTAATGAAATGTGGTTAAAGTTAGCTTTCTTAGGAGGAGCTCGATTTTTGATTGAGGAATTGCATCCACGAAATTTTATAGGGCAAGTTCAAGTTCCATCCCATCTATGCTTTTTACTTCTGCCCGAAAATCTTCAAAGTGGAGCACATAATGAGATTGAATTCTCTCAGTTTTGCTAAATTCGTGACAAACTCGGATATGCAATTTCAATGATTGATAATCTATTTAAATTTTCTTATTTTAAGTTGTTCATTATTAGAATAATTTTATAACATATTGTGATTTTTTTTTTCAGAAATTACCGGCTTTCTTTTGCATGCATGCAATGCCATTGAGAGGAATAAGGATTAGTTTGATTTCTCGGTGTGGCAATTCTATACCTTGCTGCATTGCATGGATAGCGGATGATGAAGCTTATTTAACAAGAGGATGGTTTGAATTTGCACGAATTCTAAATGTTGATATTTACGATGTTATTTCAGTTAGTTATCGTTACGAGAATGACTCTATATTATCCGTGACTAAGAACTATAATAGATTCTATATTGTTTAAGTAATTTGGTTTTAATATTAGTATTTGATTAAATTATAATTAAAAAATTTTAAATTATTGCCTCAATTTATATATTATGAGTATTTTTCGTGGATGTACTATTTTTAAATAATTTAATAATTAATAAAATGAAGTGGTGCCAGATATATTATTTAAGTTTATTTTTATCCTTTATTTCTTTATTTGTATTTTCATTATATTTGACAAAAAATCTCTACTTAAACATATAGTTTTCGTTGACCTAAATACAATTTAGTTGCCAATAAAAACCGATTTTATCTATAAAAAATAATGAAACATGTATCTTTTGATATTATATTAATATAGTAAGTAGACATTATGATATAATAATATCTTTAATTGTATTATAATTAGCTCATAAATAATGTATGGTTATATTATTTTAGAAAACTTTTTTCGTTATAATTATATCAAATCAATATTTAATTATGATAAAATATGTTAATTATAATTATATCATAAAATTATAATAATTACGATAATTATGTTATATATTTTAATAATTTATGTAAGTAAATAAATTAGAAAACAATCAAATCAAATCATGACGGTAAATAAATAATATAGAATAATATTATACATTTAATTGCATTATAATTAGCTCATGAATAATGTATGATTATATTATTTTAAGAAAATATTTTTATTATAATTATATCAAATTAATATTTAATAAATTATTTAAATTTATTTTTTATATAACAATAATATTATATATATTTATATATCACTTTTTTATACTCATTCTTACAAATATTGGCATATAATTAATATAGATAACATATATACTTAATAAATATCTTTATTAAATTAATTATAACGATTAATACAAGATAATCTCATAAGTATAACCTAATTATAGCAAGAATTTTCATAAAAATAATTGACTACTAATTTGAATATAATTGATATAATTAAATTGATACAACCGATAAGATTAAAAATATGTATCAATTATAGCAATTATAATAATAATTCACGTGACTTCATATACAGTAATTTTTGAATTATAATTGTCACATAATTATATTTGAATATTATTTAATTTTAAATGTTTTATAGGTAATATTCATTATCACATGAATTATCATCATTACTCAATAATAATAATAATAATAATAATAATAATAATAATAATAATAATAATAATTTTGAATTTATATAATTAATATAATCGATATAGTTCTAATTCTCATTTGTATGTAATAATTTTATTAGTATGTATTCACAGTTTTAATCAATATATAATAATAATAATATTATATGGACATAAAATTAATTAGTTAACAAATTGAATTTAGCTTATGAATTTTTATTTTCTACTCAAATTTTTAATCATTAGTGATTTTATTTTTTATATTTACAGTAAATTTTGACTATAAAAAATTAGTTTTGATTGTTTTCTATTTTATTTATTTACAGTCATAATTAAATTTGATATAATTATAGTAATATAAAGCTGCTTCATATATAGCAATAATATTATAAAAAATATTATTGCACGATTGTAGAATAAAAAATAATCATATATATAAAACGAAATAATTATAACAAAAAAATTAATATATGTGATTTAAATATTTTTAATAGCTGGTAACATGGAGTTTAACAAAATATAATTCATATATTTTTTTATTTATGTATATATATATAATTATTTATTTATTTATTTATTTATATATATATAGGATTATTTAACAAAATTAATATATACGTATATATAAATAAAAAAATTATTATAATTTCTGAAAATTATACATGAATTTTTTTCTCAAATAAATTTATTTTAATTATATTACAATTAGCTCATGAATAATGCATGATTATATTAATTTAAGAAAATATCTTTATTATAATGATATCAAATTAATATTTAATGCGTTATTAAACTACTTATAAATCATCAATATTTTTAATCATTCTAATTATATGAATTGATATAGTTCTAATTCTCATTCAAGTGCAATAATTTTATTATGAGATAATTGATCCACATATTAATGGTGACCCATTTAATTTGATATCAATTAGTGGATAACAATAATAATAATAAAGTCTACAATACATGCATTATATTTTAAAAAGGTAAAATATATTTTAAAAAATTAGAGTATTAATAATCAATTATGATTAATATCAATATCAATAATTAATTTTTATAATTATTTTTTGTACTACTAAAGGCTACATATAGTGTTTTTCTTTTTTGTAGAATAAAAAAGATTGTGATTCATAACATTTTTGTAAAGTTATATCGTATGGACACAAGATTAATTAGATAACAAATTGAATTTTAATTAATATGTTTTATTTTCTGCTCATATTTTTTCATTAATTATTTTATTTTTTATATTTACAGTAATATTGAATGTAAAAAAGAAAAAAATAATATTGAATGTTATCTATTTTATTTATTTAGATTCATAATTAAATTTGATATAATTATAGCAAGTATCTATGATTAATAATAACATGATAGTATAATTTTAAGTTGTATAACATAATAAAAAAATGTAGCAATTTATGTATGCTTCCTATATAGCAATAATATTATATATATTTATATATCTCCTCTTTTAGCTCTTTCCTAAAAATATTAGCATATAATTAATGTCGATAACATATATATTAAGTAAGTATCTCCATTGAAAATATTTGTTAACTATTACCGTGTATAATTAGTGTGTGTATATATATAAGGATTAATAGTGAATTGTTACAATTATTTATCATCTAGAAAATTCGTACCTCAGACATAGAACTTCTTCTGTTTATTATTTTTTATACCTAAAAGATACTAACTATGATTCTATCAACAGTATTACCTATGATAGATTATGTAATGAAAAAGTTTGAAAAATAAACCAAATTTGATAAGAACAACACGACTTACATAGAAATGGTTCTTATGAATGATAAGGTAAGTTGATTATTTTCCATTATTCTTTCAAGTGATGCTAGGTCTATTTTATAAATATTTTTTTTGTTTATATTTTAAGTTTATTTGATAAATAAACCCTTGCACGAATTAAAGACACAGTGCGATTTTATAGATTTATAAATGCATGCTAATAGCCTTTATATTTAATTTGTTTTAGAGTGTGATAATAGCCAATATGTTTGTGGGTAGATTTAACTATTACTATATTATTTATGATCACATTCAGTATATATGTCTGATTTATTGAAGAAAGTAAATTATTAAAATCGATTAATAACTATTTTAGAGTTAATCCAATTAATACTAAATAAAAAAAACAATACATAACATATTAATTTTTTATTAATCAAATTATTATAATTTAAATTAATTTTAAAAAATAATTTAAAATTATAATTTAAATTTTATCACATGCATGATACGGGTAATTGCACTTGTTATTACATATATAATACGAGATTCGAATCTTAACTTAGTTAAATGTATAAATGAATTAACTATTAAATAAGATTTATTTACATAATTAATTTTAATGATAAGAAAAAATCTTATTAAAATTCTTAACATACAAGACTATGAGACACTATTAATTAATAAGTTTTATAATGCTTATAATTTGATATCTAATTTTTACTTAATTTACTTTTCATAATAAATTTTAAATATTTAATAATTATTTATTTTTATATTTTAAAATTAAATATTAACTTTTAACCTTTTTAATAAATTAGGCAAACTTGGACACCATTGACCATACCAATCACCCCATTAATTTTGTGATTTTGTAGTAATGCTCATTAATAAGTTTCCAAATCCCAATGCAAAATCGGTTGAACCGTTGGACCTACATGCTACATAAACCGAAACCAAACCCAACCTAACAATATTACCATTTTGCCCTTCATTACCCGAAAGATTGCACAGTAGCTTGCAGTAGCTGCAAGCCTGAAACAGTGAAAACAACACTCCTCAGAAACCAGCAACTCAACTAACTATTCAACCCATCACAAAAACAGAACCTTCCATTCTCTTTTGTTTTGTGTTGTGTTGTTCATTACTTCACTGCCAATATTTTTTTTTTTTTTTTTTGCAATCTCCTTTTCCCGGGAAAAGAAAGCCTCCTTTTTTCTCGACCAACAACAAGGTTTTGTTTTCCAGTGGGTCCTCCTCGATCTTGTGGACTTCCCCCCCAAAAACGCAGAATTTATGAACACGAGATCCCGGAATCCGATATTGGTAACTCCATCACCTACTACTGCTCCATTTTCCCTTTCCATAGTTTCGAATCCCTTGAAATTGATGCTGCGTTTTTTTCTTAATATTATTAGGTTTTATGTGTTTTTTTTTTGGTCATTTTTCTTTCCTGATATTTACTCTGCTGGCTGATTTCTATTGCCGGCTACAGGATTAGGGATTTCGTGCATGGATCCTGCTTTCAAGCTCTGTGCTTTGCTGGTTATTCTTCTATTAGGTATCAACGGTGGACGATTTAAAAAATGTGGTTAAATTATTCTGTTTTAGTACTTAGGTGTTAGAACTTAGAACTATGCATGAGAGCATTTCTTATGGTACTAGTGAATGGTTCTTCTTATAGTACTTTGATTGTTTTTCCTATGTTTATTGTCTTGGTGCTAGTGAATGATGCTTTTGCAAGTGATTTTGGGCACTGTGAGAGAGTTGTTAAGAGTTGGGCATACACTTCACTTGATAATGAAATCAGGGAGGATAAACACACGCTGGGGGATTTGCTGTTCTTCCTCCATGTCCCTAGGACGGGAGGGCGGACGTATTTTCACTGGTAAATTTTGTTTTGTATGATGGTTATTGAGGCAGCTGAATGACTTTGAGCTGTGCTGTTGACAAGTTTGTTGACCTTTGTGTTTTTGCAGTTTCTTGAAAAAATTGTATCCTAACTCTCTGGAATGCCCTCGCTCTTATGATAAGTTGCGGTTTGATCCAAGGTGCTATCTTGTTCTTAGTATCATGCAGATGTAAAGCATAGCAGCTTCCCTAAGTTCACAATATTCTTACTGTTGTAGTTTGTTCTTGAATAGCCATATTATACATGCAAAAGTTTACTGTAAACTGAAAACAAATTATTTATTTAGTGTTTTCTTTATGTTTGTCAATTTGCAGCAAACCAAAATGCAGGCTATTAGTTACACATGATGACTATAGCGTAACATCCAAACTTCCGAAGGCAAGAACTTCAGTTGTGACCATACTTAGGGATCCAGTAGATCGTGTCTTTAGTACGTATGAATTTTCAATAGAGGTTGCAGCTAGATTTTTGGTGCATCCCAACTTGACATCTGCAACACAGATGACTTTACGCTTGCGCTCTAAGACCAAAGCAGTTAGTACACTGGATATCTGGCCATGGAAGTATCTAGTTCCATGGATGCGGCAAGATCTTTTTGAAAGGGTATATCATGTTTCATTTGGAAAGCTTACTAATAAGTTTTGTCTGACCATCTATAGTAGCATTTGTTAGAGGAGGATGGATATTGCTGATATAGTAGCATTGAAGAGCATATGCTCTAGCCTGGTTCTTGTGTGAAAAGTAATCTTGGACTTGCTAGGTAGTCTATGTTTAGGTGGATAACTTGTTTTTTATGGCATGATTATCACATAGATGTGTTTAAACCAATTGCTTATTTTTGAAGATGGAAACGTAAATCACCAAAGTTGCCAAGGAGAAAGTAAATTATTTACTGCGTGATGTTCTCTTTTTCAATGCGTTGCATGTATGATTTATGTGGACCTTAAATTGACAGAGAGATGCAAGGCGCAGAAATGGACAGCATACAATAGAGAAGAATGATTATTATGACATGGAAGATTTTGCAATGCCATTACATGAATACATCAATCATCCTGCGGCCAGGGATATTGTACATAACGGAGCCACATTCCAGGTAATTCAGCTGCATTTCTTTACGAGTATAGGGATTCTAAGTCATCACTTTATGCAATTTCCATGATATGTTATGCTGATTTCTCAGATAATGATTCAACTAGAATTTGTTGGCAAGAATTTCTCTCTTTTTTTTCGTCAAATCTTATGTTGTTGATCATTGCCACAAGAAAATATGGATGGATATATTTTCATTTGACTATAATTAATATCACATTGTATTAACTAACATCTTGGTAGTGATGACTATAATTAATATCAAACATTTGACTCCGACTATCAGGTTGCAGGTTTGACAAACAATTCTTATATGGCAGAAGCACACGAAGTGCGCCATTGTGTGCAGAAGTACAAGATTCTTGGCAAATATGTGCTACAGGTTGCAAAGGTAATAAATAAGCTTTGGAAGTTGTGATAATTTCAACATGTAGTTCTCAGCTTCTCCCTCTTCCTTCTCTCAATATTTGTTTCTTGTGCTTGTACATGTTGCAGAAGAGATTGGATAATATGTTATATGTTGGTCTTACTGAAGAGCACAGAGAATCTGCAACTATGTTTGCAAATGTGGTTGGTGCTCAGGTTATATCACAGCTTAATGCTCCAAACACTAGCCTGGAGCTTGTTGATAAAACAGGTTAGTGTATTATAAGCAATCTTCAGTTTTGGTCAAACTTTGACGTAGGTTACAAAGGGGCTGTAAAATTTGTACAGAATTTAGTGCTAAGGCTATGTACCTGTGCATGTAATGCTTTCAGATGATATCGGTGAGCTTGTCTAATATTCTAATATCGTGTTTTACACTGAACTTTGGTAGAATATTGATGTTGCCATCTTATGTTTAGTCTTGGCCATATTTTTTATTTTTTCTTTAAAAATAAAATAAAAACAAAATTCAATGACACCTAACGTTGTACATGTACTGCAGAACAGAGTTCAGTTTCAGATTCTGATCCTGATAGCAGTGAACATCAGGTAAGAAGCACCTCTTTCTTGATGTAACTTGGTTATTAAAGTTTGGGTGAGGGTAAATCCTTTTTCATTAAAAAATATAAAGGGAAGCACTCTCATAGCATTTCTCCCTGCAAGACAGAATAGTACCTCAGAGACAGTAGCAAGTGAGGTTACTTCAAGTGACAGTGGTGAAGCAACAAAGTTGAAGGTAAAGATGTTTCCACAACAATTATGCCGGTTGTGGATTTATCAAATAGTTTCCTTCCAATCTTTGATTGCATGCTTATTTTTCATTGATTTCAGATGTCTGCTAAAGAGCTCATGGGTGCTTATGAAGGCTGCATCTCTAATTTACGCAAGGCCCAGTCAAGCCGGCGTATCGCTTCTCTGAAGAGGATTTCTCCGGTGAACTTTACTAAGGAGGTAAATAAATAGATCTAATGCTAAAAGAATATCATTCCACAATTCTGCTTCAATGAAGCATGAAACCTAGTCTTGTTGTTTGTTTGACTTGGGTGTTGGATAATTTAAAAGCCTACCATTAACTTGCAGTGTTGTGCTATCCCTTGCCGATGACTTTTATGATTTTACAGGCACGTCTTCGAGTTAGTGAAGAGGTTCTCCAAGAGATACGGTCTCTTAATGACCTGGACTTAGAGCTTTACGAGTATGCAAGAGCCATTTTCGATAAACAACATAAAGCTACAATGCGGACGTTCACTGAGGTATGTGTTGAAGGTCTGATCTTTCTTCTATTTCCTCTACAGGTATTAAAATAGTTAGGATAAGTAACAAAAGATATATTTATTAGGCTATGAAGTTGGCCTAACTATGAGTTGGCCTGTTTCCTGCAACGAGCATGTTTCCGTGTTTCTGATTTTTTGTTGCTTTTTATCTTTGCTAAATGCAGCAGAGATGGGACAACATATCAAGCACTGCCTCTGAAATCACTTTCTGGAAGTTCCTTCCATTGGCAATTACTTTTGCCTTCCTCATTTTGGTATTGCTACTAATTGTAAATGTGAGAAGAAGAACGTTGAAGATTAAGTAAGAACTGTACTAAGTGCCATTATTTTGTTCCCAGTTTTGTCCCTTCATATAGAAAGCTCAATTCTTAAGTCTAGGTTCCGGGCTCTCTCTCTCTGTTTTAACCATTTAGACATTTCAGTGCAACTATGAACTGTTATGATCATGATGGTATTTTTGTACCAACCATTTCTACACATACAAGTATATGATTATAAAGGAAATTCAGAGCAATAGATTGGGCCCTTATTTATTCTCTTCATATTCTGCACTCCTATCAAAATGCCCATTAAATTGTTGATGAACCTTGCTATCTATTGTATACACTATGAGGTTTGTTTTATAGATGTATTATTACATTAGTATTTTGATTATTCACTCTATCAAAAATCATATAAAAACAATATGTAATTGGACAATAATGTAAAATTTTAAGAATTATATGAATTTATAAGAAATTAATTTTAATTTGAGTAAAAGTCTTTTTTGGTCCTTAACCATTATTCAATGGACATTGTGTCTCACGTTCTCTAACAATTGTATTTTTACAATTGTTATGAACTGCAATGTCCATTTGAGTAAATGGTTAAGAACTGGAGAAGACTTTTTCTTTTTAATTTATATTTAATATTCTAGCTTTATAGTGAAAATCTAACTACACTTAAAATGGATAAATCTTTATCCTCAACAATAAGAAGAAAGGGTCTCAATGAAAAAACTAAAATAAATGATCATGCTAATATTAAGTTATAAAAAGAAGAAAAAACTAAAATAGAAAAAAGAGTATATACTCATTTTGGTCTCAAAGAATTTTAAACCAGACATTTTAGTCTCCAACTAAAATTAATTACTCGATTGATCTTTAACAATTAATTTCGTCAGTCACTTAGGTCATTGGCTCCGTCAACTCTAACGGAAGACAAAATGGTCTTTGAAAACTCTAACATGAGACAAAATAATCTCTGACAACTCTAACAAGGGACAAAATGATCACTGACCCTTTTATTCGAAAACGACACTGTTCTTCTTCAATTTTTATCATATCTCGCATAAATCCTAACATTCATACTCTCCTTTACCTTCACAGTCTTCTTCCATCTTTTTCTTCCTCCTTTTTAGCTCTAAGATTAAGCCATGGTGTAATTGTTACACGTGTCGCACCTACCTCAACATGACATGGACCACACGCTTCCTAAATCTTTGTGACTAGTACATCCACCTCCTCTACACTTCACCCACCAATAGCATCAAATTTCACGTCTTTGATAATATCACCTCCAACCTCGATAATGTCAACGACATCCTCAAGACCAAGTTCCACAACTACTCCAAGGGCACGCCTTTCTCCACTCTCTGGCAAGCAATATAGATTGTTGGACATTAGGACATCATGAAAAGAGTCTCCTTCGACATCATATGCAAATTCTCATTTGAAATAGACACCGAGTGCTTCATTCCTTCTTTCCCGGAGTCCAAGTTGGCAGACAGTTTCGACTTCGTATCCAAGCTATTACAACGAGCAATGTCGTCGTTGCTGCTCATAGGAAAACTGAAGCGATTACTGAACATTGGTTCGGAGAAGAAGCTGAAGGAAACGATTGGAGTGGTGGACAATATGGTCATGGAGATGTTAGGGCAGAGGAGGAGGGAGATGGCAACGACGACGACGAGTCTTAACAAATCAGACTTGTTGTCTAGATTCATGGGATCCATCGAAGACGATAACTAGTTGAGACACATAGTCATTAATTTCCTGAGTACGAATTGGTTGAGAACAAGTTGAGGATTTTTTTTCTTGTGAACATTAAATTTGTAGAGTGTGCATTGTGTAGTTTGAAGTTACAGTGTTAGACTGTTAGTGTTATACAAGTTGTGATGGAAATTGGGAGAGAACAGTGTCGTTTCTGAACAGAGGAAATCAGTGACTATTTTGTTCCTTATTAGAGTTGTTAGTGACTATTTTGTCCTCCGTTAAAATTAACGGAGTAAAGGACTGACGGAGTTAATTATTAGGGACTAATCGAGTAATTAATTTTAGTTGGGACTAAAGTGTCCAATCTGAAATTCTTTGAGGACAAAAATGGATATATACGACGTCGTTTGTATACACTATGAGCCATCCCTTGCTTATTCGTTCAGCATTAAAACTCTCTGTTCCTGCTATTCATGCAAATTTGAAACTGCTGTTTTCGGTAGCTTTCTGCCATTGATTTGAATAATGAGTTTGAGATGGTGATTTTGACAAAACCCATGGATCTTTTACTGGAAAACATACAGCTGTAGCTTGCAGCGCGTGTACATGACCAGAGACTCTGCATACAGAGACGCTCTTAAAAGCTTCATAGTAGATTACCAAGAAGGTGTTCAACAAATAATAGAGATGAAAGAAGATTCCAAAACTCAAGAAGATGCTCATGTTCCCAAAACTTGAAGTTTCTTGTGTCAAGCCGCAGCAACAACAACAATAATAAGGAGAGAAGGTCAATTATACTATACAGATCAATATGTACAGATATTCCATCTGAGTTGATGAAAAATTGTCACGTATCTTGATGGTAGTTGAGCTGCTAAACTATTGTGTCAGACGTATGCTGCAGCGCATGTGGGTAGAGGCTCGCATCGCTTCTGTTGAGCCAGCAGTGAGCAGGGTAACAAGAAGAGTTAAATTGAAAAAAAAAATCAAATGTTTAAGATAATAAATTAGAAGCAAAGTGAAAATTTGTGATGTATACATATAATAGTAGTGATTTTCTTTTAGAAAATAAAAGGGATATATATATATATATATATATTGTTGAAATGAAATATATCAAATAAATGACTATTATATTTTATTGTTTACGTAAATAGCATGTTATTAATTAAATTTTTCGTATTTAAAATTTTCAGTGAGTTGAAGAGCCAAAAATTTTTATTTTAATTTTCTTAAGTAATGTCCATAGGACATTTTAGGTATTTCCTAAAAATAATTGATAAATTAGTATTTAATTTTTTTTAAATATTATATTAATTTTAATAAATTAAATGTTAATCTTTTTTAAAAAGTGACAATTTAATTTTTAATCTATTATATTATATAAAAATTAGATTTTTGTATTTAATGATAAAGTTGATGTGATACATTTCGGTCAGTATTTTTTTATTTATTTGTTTTAACTTATTAAATATAATTTATTACGATAATTTAATTATATTAATTAATTAGTTTGATTAGATGTTTAAATATCAATGTAATTTATTATAATTTATATCAATCAATTAAGCATATTGCATTAATTGTAATTTATTATATCGGTTAATTAGTTTATTAATTTATAAAATATATAATAAAATAAATAATTTATTATTTATTCTAATTAAATTCAATAAATTTAAATTAATTTGGTTAATTTTTTTTTAGTCTTACTTATTCAAATTTAAATGCACATGTGCATTGCTTATATTCAGATTTTTTATAAAGACTTACTTATTCAAATTTAAAGAAAAATAATTTATTAAAAAAATTATAAATATTTATACGAACACTTAAAAAGAAACTTTTGATTTTTACAAAAAAAAAACTTTTGATTTGGAATAAAATTATATTTTTAATAAATTATAACTTTTACAAATTAAAATTTTAGCCTGTCCAAAATTCGATAGTCTTATATAAATTCCACAATGACATATAATTATTATGTTTTATAAATTCAGAAACGACTAGAAGTAATGTAAGATTTGTCTATGCGGTAAAAAGAACAACAGCTAATTGAGGAATTTAATAACACACTTGTGCAGGAGGAATTTCTATGGTTTTAGAAATTTAGAAAGCAGTGGGTAAAATTCGGGGATAAAAATACCAAGTTCTTTCATGTCCAGACTCTTGTGTGGAGAAAGTATAATAAGATTTATAATCTCTTTCTTCAAGATGTGGTGTGAAAAATGGACCCGGACAAAAGTATGAAAATGAATTATGAATGGGTTATGTTGTTGCATGTATCAGAAGCATCTAATTTCTAAAAAAATATGACTTTGTAAAGTTCAACCCAGACTTGTCAAATTCGTGTTGAAATAAATTACTTTGATAATGAATAAAATTTTGCAAATGAATAGAGAATAATAAATAATTAAAAATTATTTAAAAATACGTAGACAATTAAAACATTTAGTTATGCTAAAAATAAAAAGACAACAATTATAAATTATTTTTCGTTATTTAAGATTAATATACTTTTTTTAGATAATTAATTATTAAAAATTTAAATTTAATTTATACGAATAGATATTTGTGTGGGTTTAAATTAATAAATTATTTCAAAACCTAAAAATAAATAGAGAGAACTGTGTAAGTTGTAAATGTATCTAGGCCATTCTAATATATTTGGTGTTTATTTGAATTAGTTTTTTTGTTTAAAAAAAATTTAGAAAGTATTTCTCTTGAATTTTAAGGGTTAATAGCCAAATTCGTCTGAAAAATCACTCATTCTTCAAATTGATTCTCAAATAATTTTTTTTAGTTATATTAATCTTTGAAAGGTAAAACGTAAGTCAACTTAGTACTTCCATCCATTAGATTATAATGTGTCACGTTAATGTCACATGGCATGATGACATGGTAGATAAATATTACGTGTCACAATATTATTGGTTTATTTATTATGAAGATAATAAAATCTTTTGGAATAATTTGAGTATTTGACTTTATTTTGGCATGATCAATTAGGGTTTTATTTTTAAATAGTTGAATTGTTATTTTAGTATTAATCATTATTGAATATGGTTAATATTTATAGTTGAAAATTATAGTTAATATAGTGCATTTTGAATTATATTTTTTATAATTATTAAAAAGTTTAAAATAATTAAAAAAATTTAAATAAAATTGGATAGTTGATCTTTTTATTTGAAATATTTTATTAATCATATAAATGTTAGGTATATATAAAAGTAAATTTTAATCAAATAGAATAAAATAAATATTATTTAATTTTTATAGGAAAAGAATATATCATTTAACAATTATATTAAATGTACACTAAAATTAACTATTAATATAAAATATATGTTAAAATATAAAAATATACATTAAAAATAAATTAAATAATATATATATTTATATATAAATATATAATAAACTTTTAGTATATAAATAATATTTTTGGTCATTTAAATATCTTACAAGAAAAAGCATCATTTTCTCTTTATTAAAACCTTTTTGAATTTGCCTTTTCTAAAAACATGTAACTTGCTTAAAATAAAGTGACGTTTTTTTATTTTTTAAATAAAAATATAATAATTAAAAAAATCTTGACAAAAAATAATATTTAAATTTCATATGATGACACAAGATATCATACCCAAGATCAAGACCTTATTTAACATACTTATTTAGTTTAAATATTAGTGTTTTATCAATTTTTACTTTTTAGTTTTTCTTGAGAATTGAAATAATCAACAAATATTTTTTTTTTTAAATTTTAGGTTACACTATAAAAAAGAAAAAAAAATCCTGTTCCACTATTTGCAGATTCAAATCCCTTCTTTCTACTCCTTCCTATGCCTTAAGAAAGAAAACCAGAGAGGGGTTCAAGAATAATGATTTTCCGTTGCTTACGCCTAGCCAACTAGCCAAGTCATCAATTTTTTGGGCCAGCATTGCATGTCAAGCCGCTCCACAAAACACACGTGTCGTAAAAAAGCTGCTCTATGAGAATCTCTGTAAATTTAGATCTGTACCGTAGTGCGCACCTAAAAAGAAAGGATTTCAATGGAAAACAAAAATGATATTGATATATTTTATAAAATTGATCATATTAATATTAAGTTATAAAGGAATTTCAATTCAATTCATCCAATACATTATGAAACAATTTATTATGTATTAATTGTATACTGATTTTGCGCATCCATGCCTTATATCTACGTTGTACCAAACAAATAATGTACAATATCTAATAAAATTAGCTATAAATTTGTAATAATTTAAAATGGTAATTAAAATTTTGGGAAAGTAATAATAAAAGGGTCGCGTTAGTGTACAGAAATACAGATATGCGTTGATGGTGTTTCTTACGTAGACACGTGTTGGCGAATGTTGCAGGACTTGGCTGACTCTGAGGGACTTGTGGGCGCTGAGGAGAGGGGCGAGGGAGCCGACTAGGTGGCTTGAAATCTAACGGGGTATTGAATATGCCCGGATCCGTTTGCATGAGGTTTCGGAGGTGGGCCTTTTTGGGTGAGGCCCAGCAAAAACAAAGTACAGAATCTAGGAGCTCAGGAGCTGGGTCTCCTCTAAATTATTCTGCTAAAATTGAAGCAAACCCTGGGTGTTGACTGTGGAAACGCCGCCGAGGGTGTTGTGGCTGCCGTTTTGGGTCGCGCGCGGGGTCTGGTTGTGGTCGAAGTGGTCGGATGGGGTGAAGGTCGTGGCCAAGTGCGGCAAGCATCAGATTATATTCGTCGTCGCAGGCTTAGACTGGGGGTCCGTCGATCCCTCATCCCGGTAAGTGGTGAGCTTTTCACTCCCTCTCGTGATTCTTGTGCGTTTATTCTGCTTTAATGGTGGGCACAGTCCATTGTGTGTCGTTTGAGGTGGGCAACAGCAAAGTTGCCTCCATCTTGGTTTTGTAGATTAGGATTAGATTACAGGTATATTTTTATTTTTGGATGGTAAGTAATTTCTTGTTCTTTGTTTTGTCGTTGTTTATGTGTGTAAACATAATCTTTGTAAGGTTAGTTAATATGAGTAATTTCTTGCTGTTGTAGTAGTCAATTAGAGAATCCGATTATCAAATAATTTTTTTGTATGCAAAATAATGTGATTGAGGAGGAAAAGAAATCTTGGGACAGTCAAGCAAGTATAGAGAATTAAATGTGGTGATATGCATGATGATTGTTGGTTAATTTTGGGAAGTTGAGGGTGCTTTGGATACTAGCGGGTTGGTTGGCAGGGCAATGAAAACATAGTCCGAGAGTGTATAGGTTCTTAGTATTTGTTTTGAAGTTAGCCAAGAAAAGTTAGAATTGGTCAGGCTTTTTAAGTAAAGGAATAATTTGTTTAGGAGGGTTAGTTCAAGTAAAAATTTGATTGCTTCGATTAATATTGAGTAAAAAAGAAATATAATTCAAGGAAAAAAAGGTACTTAGAATAAAGTGATGAAATAAATTGAAAAAATAGATCCTCTGAGCTGATATAAGCATCGGACGTCATTTTATTTTGATTTTTGTGCTAACCTTTGGAGACATCATGCTGGCCTTATAGGTTATTGTATTGTTATACTTTGTTCTTTTGTATGTTGAAGTTCGATGGAGGAAGGTGTAAAAATATTTAGTAACGCTATAAGAATCATTTTTCTTTATTAAATAGATAGAGAAGTGATAGAAGACTTTGACACAAAATAATGTATTTTTCAACATAAGACACAGTCCACCGTAGTGAAATCAAATTATGCCATTGCCAAAGTGATACATGACCTCGCCCACGATAATGCTAATATATTATTATTAATAATGATAATAATAATAATAATAAAAATAAAAATAAAAATTATTATTATTATTCATTATTATTATTTTATTATTATTATTCATAATAATCATTATTATTATTATTATTATTATTATTATTATTATTATTATTATTATTATTATTATTATTATTATTGCTAGTATTCTTTGTGAGTTAAATATTATACCCATACTTTGTGTTCGTCACACACCCTAATGAATCGTTATTGACTTTGAGGATTCTTGAAAACCTTGTACATGATGTTGATGTCCAATGAATCTATTGTTCAATGATTTGTTGAAGGGGAAAACGTGTTAACTAATTTAAGTCAAATAGGTAGAAGATAAGATGGGCGATTCTGTGTTGCTGGTCATGTGTAGGAGAGAATTTTTTTTCTTTCGTCTAGTGAATGAGTCGATGAATTCGCTAGTGATATGGTGGGTAAGTTAGTTAGTTATAATGTTGGTAGTGAATAATGTCGTATTTAAGTATAACGAGTTGCTGAATTGTATGTTAGACGGATTTCGATGCAGTGGTCATGCATTATTTAAGATGGGGAATATTGCCTGGATATGGATATTTGTGGCTAATTTTATAGATGTGTACCTGGTGCAATTATGAAGTACTTTTCTCTAGTTTGAATGTGCTTAGGATAGAACGTTGGCCAGCCGTGTCCGATGGATTTCAGGCGCATGTTCAACAACGAGGATGAAGAGTCAGACGGGGGTAGCTCGGAGGATCGTTGGGCACAATATTGTGGGAGCGACGACGATTATGATGAGGAGGAGAGCCTTGAGGCCCGACGGGAGCCCGAAGCAGGGAGGAGTTGTGAAGCGGATGCCGTTTACAGTGAGGGGGCTGTTGGTGCTAATGATGTGGAAGGTGGACGTCCCAGCCGACAAGTCACCGCGGAAGACTTCTTGGGTAGAGAGTTTGGTACGGAGGAGGATGCCTATGATGCGTACAAGGAATTCACCAAATTCAGGGGTTTTGGCGTTCAGAAGGGAGATGTCGGTCGTGTCAATGGGATTCTGATAAGGAGAGACTTTTTTTTGCCATCGACAAGGTACTAGACATCGTAAGCACTATGGTCGACCTGAGCGAGTAAGAGAGGAGAGGCCTGAGAGTCGAACAGACTGTAAGGCCAAACTGAAGATTTACTACGATATGCAACAGAGCGTGTGGAAGGTAAGAACCATCGTTGACGAACACAACCACGAGCTTGCCCCAGCGATGTTTACAAATCTCCTTCCTAGTCATCGAAAGATGAGCGAAGGCGACAAGGCACAGGTGGATAGTTTCAAGCAGTTTGGGATCCCAACCTCGAAAATAATGGCTTACATGGCAGGGCAATCTGGTGGGTATAGCATGCTTCGGTTTACAAAACGGAATTTGTACAATTATGTTCACGGACAGCGGCTTGCGCGAATATCGGATGGGGATGCAGCAGCCATTATCGGTTACTTAGAGGGTAAGGCGAATGTGAACATGATGACCTCGGCACGCTACACACGGACCCCGGATAATCGGCTGGGCAGCCTATTTTGGGCTGATGGGGAGATGATGGCAGACTATCAGCTATTCGGTGATGTTTTGGCATTTGATTCTACGTATCGTTCTAACAAGTACAGGAAGCCGTTGGTGGTATTCTCTGGGTCAAATCACCACAAACAAACATCCATTTTTGGGTTCGCGTTGCTTGAAGATGAAGAGGTTCGTACTTACCGGTGGGTGTTATTGAACCTGCTGGACGTGATGGGACATAAGAAGCCTTGTGTAGTAGTCACGGATGGGGACAAGGCGATGCGAGCTGCAATTGCAGAGGTGATCCCGACCGCGAAACATAGGTTGTGCGGTTGGCACCTTGAGAAGAATTGCGTTCAGAGGGTTAAGGAGACAAAATTCTGCAAGGTTTTTCAAAAGGCACTGTATGCCAACTTGGATATCAATGAGTTCGAGGAGTATTGGAAGACGGCGGTTGAGTCGCTTGGCCTACAAGATAACATCTGGGTTCAGAGCACATACGATAGTAGAGAAAGTTGGGCAATGGCCTACCTGAGGGGCACATTCTGTGCGGGATACAGGACAACTTCAAGATGTGAAGGGATCAATGCTTTCGTTAAGGGTTTTCTTAGATCAACTGATAGCATTTTAGAACTTGTACACAGTTTAGATCGAGTTGTGAAAGACTATCGGAATAATGAAGTAACAGCCCAATTCTATTCCACCTATTATACTCCTGTGCTAACGACCGGACTTGATTCAATCGAGCTGTTTGCTTTGAAGGTGTATACACGAGCGGTTTTCAGAGAAGTGAAGAAACAAATAAAGGGTGTGGCGACGCTATTGTTTCGGGGCAGGGACAGCATTAGCACGACGTGTGTGTACAAGTTTTCGAAGATGGGGAAACCTAATAGGACATACAAGGTGTTGTATGATCCGAACGAGGAAAGGATTGAGTGTGAATGTTCAATGTGGAACAGTGAGGGGATTCCCTGTAGTCATATATTCTGTGCGATGAAGTATGAGGACTTGGAAAAAATACCGGGTGGTCTTAATTTGAGCAGATGGTGCAAGGATGCAAAGGAATGTAGATCGAAACCCCCCGAAAGTACAGAGGGCCATCAAGGACTCTTGTTTAGATATGGGGCCCTTTGTGGGGCGATGAGTGTGGTAGCAAAACTCGGGGCAGAAGATGCAAATGAGTTTGTTGTGGCTAGAGACGGGATTTCACGTCTCGCAGCAGAACTGCAACGACGAGCATACGACAAGCTAGGAGGGCCCCTGGGTTTATCGTCGCTATCTGGGCTGAAGGACCCGGTGGTGTCGAAGACTAAGGGTGCTCTGAGGAAGGGGAAGGAGATGCATCCCACCAGCAAGGGTGAGGTGCTGATGAAGCGACGACGTTGCACGACGTGCGGCTTACCTGGTCATACGAAGAGGGCTTGCACGAGCCAGCGGGATCATGGTGTTGCTGGCACTGACACTTGCGCGGTCCACAGTTCCGCGGAGTGTTCGTCAGCGAAACCAAGTGCCCCGTATACAGCTGGGAGGACGCAAGATGCTGACAAGGATGAGGTAAGTGTACGGACCCATACCACTTTAGATTAAATGATGGAACGGTTTAGAGTATTGAAGTAAAACGCATGTGAGAAACATGGATCCGTTCAAATCATCTGGGAAAAGCTGGTGCATCGGCTGTGGAGCACGTTTCTTTAGTGGTGAGGAGAATATCTTATATGAGTAGTGAAGTAGTAATTTCCGTCTCACCTTTTGTGCTGGTGACACAAGAGACATGGGAGATGTGATGCGTAGCTATAATGGGGTGTGAGTTATTCCTGTAAGGCGTTATGTGTAGATCAGGTATGGTTGCATTGCATTCGGGCCAGGAGGGGAAAGAGTTCTTTTAGCCGTGCAATAGCTGAGGCTTCTTTGGTTTCCATTTTTTGACTCATGAATTTAACAATGGGTGGTCAACATGACAGGAACAAGGGACAAATAGAGTCAACTAAGACTTTGCATGCATACATAGGTAAATAGCAATGGTTGGGTTGCGATCAGGTTTTTAACAACTTCTAGTTGTACTTGGCAGGGCATTCAGTCGGAGAACGGCGACAATAGGCAGACTGTTCCAGATCGTGCTGAAATGACCTCAACTCGGTCAATGCATGGGTGTAGTCATGCGTATTGCAGCCCCCACATGGGTGTCGGCGGTGGGGGTTCCAACATCTTTCTCGGTGGGCAACACATCGAACAGTTTTTTTCTTCACAAGGCTACTCCAGTCACGTAGGGGGGTCTCACGCAGTAACAGCCAGGTTAGGTGCGTTTAACCCCACAAGGCCCACCAATGAAGACCTGTTTGAGCAGTGGCTAACCCAGGTATGGTTGGAAGCGTGCAGTTTGCTTTATGTTAAGTAAGGTAAAATTTGTGTATTCAGTTCCAACGATTCTTTGTTTTTTATGTTTCTTGTATGTCCCCGTGTACAGAATGCCTTGGGAAGACGGGTGCAGCATGAGACAAGGGTTAATACCATTTGCCTCTGCTCATGATTGTTTCGTATTAATTTATTCAATTCAGATGATATTTGCTTTATAGTTAGTAGACTGCTACTCAATAAGGTGATTGGTGCTGGTTAATAATGTAATGTATATTCGATTCATTGAGTCCTCCGGTATGGAAAAAATTATTCAGAAGAAGCCATTTGGTGATAATTAACCTTTGCATTTTCGTAACCACTCAACAAATGCCCCAAAACTACACGTTCACTATTAATATGAATTTGATTTGTAAAACTAGAATGCACATTTCTTTCTGCTCGTGGATGAGTTCTACGAGTCCACAGTGCATTTCGATTTTACAATTTTTCCTGTTACCGTATGGCAAATTACAATGAAATCAGGCGAATGAAGAAATGGTTCTGGAGACTTGCTTTGGCTTTTCTTTATGTTCTCTTGTTAGTTGCATTGCTGCTTATATTCATTTAGTTTAAATTCTTTCTGTTCTGCCGTTGGTTGCATTGGGTGCTCTCTATAGTTTATTGCATAGAAATTAGTGCAAAATGTTAGTATGTGACACATATAAGCCTGTGATGGTATAGTAGATTTTGATTCCCCTGTGGTCAAATGAGAGTTTGATGGGTTAAGATTATAAGGTATTGTCACTTTATTAAGTTTGTTTCCCGGAAACAAGTGATGTCGTGACTGTTTTCCTAGCCTATGGATCCTTGTTTGTTTGTTTAGCTAGTCGAGTTCGGATTACCGGTTCATTCAGCGATGCGTCGCTTGAACCAGTAATTCCATGAACCAATACTTCCACCAACTCAATCACCGGTGCGGTTCTAACTATCATGATTACACAACGTCGCAAACCTGAGAATCTCCAATGTCTGGCACAATTTTTCATAACGCAACGCACACCTCACACCGCAGGGTTTATCAAACCAGACGGGACTTGCCGGTTCAACCTGAACAAAAATAAACCAGCTCGCCATCTGCACCGAGCCATTGATTCTTCTGTCTAACTATCATACCCGGTTTTGCACCGGCCACACCGGTTTACCCATGTAACCAGTACTTCCGGTTCAATCTGCTCCAACCGATCGGATACTTTCCACGAACCTATCAAACCCAACCGGTCCATCTTGTCCAAAACAAAGCCATTCACTACCCTACTCTTTTTCTATAAATACTACTCTCCTAGGGCCATGCAAAAGCAATGCACACTAACGGGTGGCTCCCTGACACATCACCACCCATTTTTTCCACCAAAATGCCAAGCATCCACACAAGAGCCAGTATGTCACCAGGTAAACCCCCCACATGTTGCAGAAACAACTTTCCATTCCTCCATGGTCATTACCAAATCAACTCCTGGGATTGGGTGAAATTGGCAAAAAACTTATCAGCATCCTAAGACTCTGACTACTACGATCCTCATAACTGTTGCAAGCGGCGGCAATCTTCACACTTAGGAAGGCCACAGCGACTTGCAAGCTAGCCACTCCCCCAATGTGTTTAGCGTCATTCCATGCAAGGCAAGCAAACAGTATTTTCCTTTTTCTTTTAATTTTTTTCCTCCACGATATCTCACATCGACATAATTATGTATCTCCTTTATTTTAATGTCCGTTATAAACATCTAATGTTGTTACTCTTCTTGAGGATATTCATTTCTGTTAGTAACCACAATCATCCTTAAATTGGTTTTCCTATCAACTAACTTGTCAACCATAACGACACCTACTTAGAAATTACTATATATTTTTTCATTGGCATATGGTTTCCGTGTCAACAACCGCTGCTCAAGATGTTTCAGAGAATTACCTATCAAAGTTTATACCGGTCAGGTGCATAATTGTATGTATAACAACAATACAATATGCCCAAGCCGACAAGAAAATATATGGCATGTTACGTGCAAGTATACCCTGCATGAATGTTCATTTAATCCATGCTGTCTGAATTCTTGTGCGGGGTGGCAATCGTGTGCAACATCTACTAGTCTACCAAGCTGCGGCCTCGTAACTTACCCTAATACTCGCAAATATTCGCACCTTCGCTTGTATGCTGCCCACTGACCACTCAAAATAAAACTCGGTTTTTTTGGAAGTTTCTGCATGTATCATCTCAATCTGCCCGCCGTTTATACTTCATGCCACTACGCGTGCATAACGTATCATCAGTTCCAACCCATTACTACAAATAACTGTGATGTCGCGCCCGAGGGAGTTCTTATGTTATTCTTGCCTAATTTTTAAATGATCCCACCTGAATCAAATACATCAAAAAACAAGGACAAATTATTCCACCCCACAATACGACAAAGATTATCTTACTCCTTAACGTTATACGTATCATTTCGGTAGTTAAATTATTTGGCCTTAATTTATCCAGATGCTCAACCTTATCTTAGACATACATTGTTATAATTGTGATACAAATATCATGCCAACTGGTTAACATAAACGAAAGTACACCACACTTACTCCAATGAAACGATTCACAACATGACACAAACACTATTATCATTATTCATGATATTATATTTAGGGAACACTTAAATAAAGATGCTTATTTTATCTCTTATTAAAAATATTTTCATTTTGCGGCTTAATTAGTTTCTATATAATTTATTCGATATTCTTCGTCATATATTATTAAATTGTTTAAAAGATTTTTTTTTTCAAAAATAATAAAAACATTTAAATTGGATTTAAACAAAAATAGATATAAATTAACTGTTCGAATTTTTTCTCAAACTGTTTATATGAAAAAATACGCCATACTATATATATATATAGACACACACAACAAGCTCAAGTCTTTCAAATTTTTTACAAATAAAAAATTAATTTACTTATATTTGTACAAAATATAAATTAGTTATTATATTATAATTTTATTATACATTAGGATTCCTTATTTTAATTACTTTTTTCCTTTTTCTTATAAGCATTACAGAACAATATAATTGCCATAACTACATGTAGTGTAACGAAATATATATAATACTAATTATCTTAAGAAAATTCTAAAGAACATTTACTGATTTAAATTTATTTTTGTTTTTAATATAACATTTAGGAATACATAAAATTTTTAAAACTAGATGTACTGTAACAAAATATGTATAATATTAATTACTTTAAAAAAATTCTGAAAAACGTTTGGAAAGTTTTTTAAAAAATCTGGAAAAAGTAAATATGAAAGGTATTCATAGAAGTAAATGTTTAGAAATAAATTTTTAAAATTGTTCAACTTAACAATAATATTTTATATTCGATCCAACAATAAAAAGTGCAAATATCGCATTCGATCGGATGAGTTTAGGGTGGATTGTCTCAAAATTTTAGTCATATCTGATTTGCGAACGTCCCTAACAATAACAATTAAAAAAATTATAAGATAAAGTTAAAATATTCTAATTCTTTAAAGTAAAAATAGTTTAACTTCAATTCAAAATTATTCAGAGTTTTAACTCAACAAAAACTTTTACTCAATCAATTTTGTATTAAGTATATTTAATAATTAAAATTAGCTTTTGTAAAGTAAATTTTCTTATAACAACTTCTTAGAAAAAAACTCTTCTTTCAAAAGTTTTCTAATATTAACTATTATTATATATATTTTGTTAAACTACAACTAGTTATAAAAATTTTACTTATTCCTAATGCATATATTAAAAATGAAAACAAATTTAAATTACTGAATTTTATTCTACAATACAATAACAACATAGTAATTGTTTTATATATCGTACCTACATAACTTAGTTTATTTCTTTTACTGTAAAAAAATTTAATAGGCTTGAGCTCGTTATCAATCCAACTCGTATGATATATTTTACTTCAAGACAACTATCTGCACACACACATAGATATATATATATTGATGGACGAGTGTGATATATTTTTTAACATAAATAATTTTACAAATAAAATTCTAATACTTAATCTATTACTGTTTTGGTTTTAGGCCAATCTACATTTTTTATTATCTTTGGAAATAAAATCTTTCATATAATTTAATAATATGTGATGAAGAACACCGAATAAATTATATAAAACTCAATTAAAATACAATACAAAAATATCTATAACAAAAGATGAAATAAATATCCTTATTTGGATGTTCCCTTATTATTACTATTATTTTTGTTCTTCCTGTTTTCCGTCCGCACGCTTCAGATTTCTCTTTTCTTTTTTCCGACATTGCTACGCATTCCTATCGTTACCTATAATTCACTATTCTATTTATTACAAAAAAAATTTACTAATCCAAATACCAACCAAAAGTCCAAAGAGAATAAACAAGGTCCATCTTCTCCAAAGTCCAAATCCATTTGCAACAGGGCCCATAACCACACTAGCATCCTACGGAAAAGTGTTCCTTTTTACGGTCTCGTGCAGTGTGCGACTCTCCAGCTGAGCCATCCCACTAAATCTGGCTCACTCCAGACAATCATGAATCTCTAGCAACCTACACCCTACGTGTCACACTGCAGTTACATCTGAGGGAATCTCTTTAACTCTGTATGAATTAAGCTCTGTACCGTATAAAAATCCTAATAAAATTGACCATTTTTTAGTCGTGGTAATATCAACCATTGTCTCCGTGTCCCTTATCAAATATCTGTGGCCCCAGTTTAAAGTTGTTGCCCGATTGATTATTATTATTTTTCTACGAATTCAGAAATCAAATCAGGGCAAGATACAATAATTCAAGTAGTCGTCATTTATAATTATTCTTTCAAATAATTATTTATGTCCTAAAAAACTGTCATGTAGACATTATTTCTGTTTTGGTTGTTAAATCAGTCGCTAAATAAAAAAATAACGATCGATTTTAGTGACTGATTTTATGGTAGTTGTATTCAAAACTTATCGATTGCTGAATGTAATTTAGCCACTGACCTTCTCATAAGTTTTATAAACCCGTGTGCTCTAATATATATGATCGAGGTGAGACTTGTCAAGCGAAGAATTTAGAACAATATTATAAATATTTGAATAAAAAATTTGATCTCTAAAATCTATTTTTAGAATATATATATCTAATTCTTTTTGTCTCATTTTTAAATTTTTTAGAGGCTTATTTGTTGTTAATAATTTTTGTGAATTTTTTTGTCAACAATATAAATTTTTGAGTACTATTTTAGTAGTTTATTCTAGATAATTATAAAACTCAACCTAATTAATCAAATTTAAAAGTTATAAGAAAGATTATTTATTGTTAAAATTTTGTGAATTTTTTTGTCAACGATATAAATTTTGGAGTACCATTTTACTAGTTTATTCTAGGTAGTTATAAAATTCGACTTAACTAATAAATTTTAAAGATTATAAGGATTAAATTGATTAGCTATAAATTTTATTAGTGTAAAATTACCTAATGAATTTCCATTTTTTTCTTTGGCCAAATTTTCGATTAGAGAGGGCTCCGCTGTTATCGGCTACATTCAAATGGGTTTGAGGTTGAATCATATTAGCTATAAATTTTATTAGTGTGAAATTTAATTTTTTATTTGATTTTAAAATTTTGTTTTCCAAAAAAATATGAATAAAAAAATTATGTAATGATTGTGCAAAAGAAAATATATGTTGTTAAAAAAAATTCAATTGTAATTAAAAAAACCATGAAAGGCCCACAGGCCGTGTGAGTTCAATCTCATGTCAACATTTTGCCACTCATTCAAACTCAATTTCAACACAATAATGTCCTAGCATTACCAAGCTCAACAAATATTAGTATTTCTCATTAACCATATAAACTCGTATTTTCCAAGATATATCACCAATGTGAAACTTACAAACTTAAGAATTTTACAAATAATAGTGACTCCAAGCGATTGGTCTTTTCAGCGTTGACAACAGTACCGAAGAGCGAAACACACATTCCGGGAGTGCAAAAGCCACATTGTGAAGCATGGAATCCTGCAACTCTTTTGTGAATTGGGTGGAGTCCATCTTTACTGTTTCCAATGCCTTCACTTGTTGTAATTGAACAGCCATGTATGCTGCAAAGTAGTGTAAGGCAAGAACTCGCCGTAAAGTCTTCAATTCTATCAAGTATAGGATCATACTTGGAGATCAAAACCACACAAGCTCCACAACCACCTGTAAAAAAAACAACCATTTCAAAATATGAAGTTCCAAGTTGGAAAAAAAAAGAAGTGGCAAACACCATATCCACCTTCAAGTTCATTGAAAATCCCATAAGAAAAAATAACACTACTTACAAAGCTCAAGAATAACTGGAACCAGAACAAGGTCCTTTATCCTTATGCCTCAATCTATGAAGCATAAATTAGTTCAAAGCAAGGTCAATATAACAATCATCAATATTTTAGGTTTATTCCAAAAAGGACCATAATCAATAATACTATACTATGGTCCATACCCAATAGTCAATATTTAATATCAAACTAATTCTTTCTAAAAAAGTTAGTTCAAAGCAAGGTGAATACTATAGGGGAAAAAAATAATGAAAAACCAACTCAACAATCAATTGAATTACTTTAATGTAACACTAGTTGAATCAGATGATGCCACAGTGTTACATCAACACTTGACCTTTGTTCTAAGAAGAAAAATTGAAAAAGTAAATAAATTCTTCAAAACAATAAATAAATAAAAGAGGGTTATCATCACCTGTATACTTCACAATTGTAACAATGACCACAGTTGGTTATGGAGATATTGTTCCGAATAGCAACCTTACAAAGCTACTTGCATGCGCTTTTGTTTTCACCGGAATGGGATTGGTTGGACTAATCCTAGGCAAAACAGCAGATTACTTGGTTGAGAAGCAAGAATTCTTGCTAGTTAAAGCTTTGCACATGCACCAAAATGTTGGTCAAAGAGAAATTCTAAAGGAGGTTGAGGTGAACAAAACAAGATATATACAAATTCCTTTTGGCCTTTTTCCTTCTCTTGATTATGATCATAGCGGGAACAGTTTTCTTGATCATGGTTGAGAAATTGGAATTCGTCGATGCGTTTTACTGCGTTTGTTCTACTCTTACAACCCTGGGATATGGTGATAAGAGTTTCTTGACAGGAAGAATATTTGCTGTGTTTTGGATATTGGCAGGTACAATTTCTTTGAGGGCTCAGGTGTCTAGGATCTTAAACATAAAGAGCTAGTGGGCCTTTCATTTTTTCTTTATTACACTTGAATTTTTTTTAACAACAATTAAAAAAAGGAAAGTATGAGGAGCCAATGAGATATTTATACAATGTGTACAATGGAGGTTTATAGAGTATTAGAAATATAATTATTAGTGTTATATTTTCCCATCAGCTTTTGGGATGAGTGGTATCATGACATGGTATTAAAGCGCTAGATCCGAAAGGTTAAGAGTTCGATCCTTGGTGAACCCAAAAATTAACTCAATAGCCATTGTACACATTGTACAAATAGTCTATTGTCTCCCTAGCGGGATCCTTAAAAAAATCCATATTTTTTCTTTTGCACAACCATTAAATAATTTTTTTATTCATATTTTTTTGGAAAACAAAATTTTAAAATCAAATAAATATTAAATTTCACACTAATAAAATTTATAGCTAATCAATTTAATGCTTATAACTTTTAAAATTCATTAGTTAAGTCGAATTTTATAACTATCTAAAATAAACTAGTAAAATGGTACCCTAAAGTTTATATCGTTGACAAAAAAATCCACAAAAAATTTTAACAAATAATCCTTCTTATAAGTTATAACTTTTAAATTTCATTAATTAGGTCGAGTTTTATAACTATCTAGAATAAACTACTAAAATGATACTCGAAAATTTATATTATTGACAAAAAAAATTCACAAAAAATATTAACAACAAATAAGCTTCTAAAAGATTTAAAAATGAGACGAAAAGAATTAGCTATATATATTCTAAAAATAGATTTTAGAGATCAAATTTTTTATTCAAATATTTATAACATTGTTCTAAGCAAGGTTCCGAAAATCGAACCGGTCATCGAACCGCTCTAGCTATTGATTCACTAGTTTATTAGTTCAATCGGTCCGACCGTAATTCAACCGAAAAAACTGTTTTATAATAAAATAATAAATAAAATTTAAATAAATACACTAGAATATAATTATAGTCTAATATAAACTTTAGAATATCCAAATTAAAAGTACTACATAACCACAATATTATGATCTCATTCAAACAAACTCAAAAGTCAAATAACAAAAACAACTAATCAAACATCAATTACCTCTCCTTAAGGTACTTATAATTCTGCTTTGTAAATTACCTGTTGAAATTGCCCATCACTTAGACTTTCACAAATCTCCCATCTATCACCAATTTTGGCAAAGCTCCTAATAACAACAAACATGAAAATTAATTAGTATAGAAAATTTCTCAAGAATATTAGATAATTCTCCCAAAATCAAACTTCAATAAAGAGAGACAAACCTAGAAAGGGGTGCTGGTTTGGATTTCTCTGCAGATTTCAGGTAGAGATCAGCTTAATTGTGGAAGGATTTCAATTTAGTCGCCTTGCCGTTGAGTTCAACCTTGACAGTCTTTCCAAGGCAGCCAGCCATGTCAACCGCTCATTTTTTCATCAAAACTACAACATCTTCAAGCTTCGCCATATTGAACTTTTCCAAGTCTGGATTAAAGGTTACCTTGGTCTAGTTTTCACCTTCTTTGTATTTGGTAATCACGGGATCAGACTTTTTTTTCATATTGTTCGAAAACACCTATAACAACAATCAAGCAATACAATAAGCATTGCCCTCAAAAAAACTGCATTCAGCTTCATAAATGTACACGGAACATGAAATTTCAACAAAAGCGCAAAAATTTTAAAAGAAGAGAAAACAATTTAACAAAGAATCAACTAAACTCTCAGTTCAGTCCTAAAGCTCCATATATGCAGGGAAAACAAAACTTATGAAGATCCAAAATTCACAAATTCACTTCATACATGCAGATAAAAGTTAGGGTTCAGCATTATCAATTAAGTAAATAAATTCATAAATCACATAGAACATAAGTCCAAAAAAATAATTATTCATAACAAAATAGTCAAAATTATTCAATAATTGTTCAACCCAATAACAAATAACAACAACAAAGTTCACAGCTTAACTAACAACAATTATTCATAATTATTCAAAAAAGTTCACAGTTCGCAAAAAAATAAAAAAATCACAGTTCACGGTTCACAGAAAAATAAAAAATCACAGTTCGCAATTCATAATTCACAGTTCACACAATTTCACAATAACAAAAAATTATTCAATTATAGTTAAAAAAATACCTAGAAGCTATAAGCTTTGAACAGAGCATGCAAGAGAGAGATATCGAGACAAGGAGCACCTTCGAACGGGCTTCGAATGGGACAGTGGCTGCAGTGGAACAGAGCTAGCGCTGGTGGGACCGTGGCTGCACGACAAGGCTTCCACGTTTGCACAGTGGCTGCGCGATGGAGAGAAGGAAGGTTGCCATGGCTGCTGCGCGATGGAGGGGAAGTGAGGGAGTGTAAACCCCATTAAATTAGAAAATAATTAGTCGATAAATTAGTTTTAATAAAGAAAATTAGAAATGCAAAAATAATATTAAATTAGGATAGAACTCATCGAAACGAGAATTTTGACACTAATTTCGAAGAAATCGGCCCAAAAATGGACCGAACAGGTCAAACCGGTTGAACCAGGACCAAACCGAGCTATGGGCTCAACTGGCCCAGCAATTAAAAAGAGCCACGGGCTCTTCTTTCTCTACATTTCCTCAACGAAGCAGCAAGCCTTCCAGGGAAGGAAAGAAGAGAAACCCACGTTTACGGTGAATTCAATTTCCCGTAACTTTTTCGTCCGAGCTCCAATTGTCGCACCGTTTGTGGCCACGCGTTTACCGTGTTGAGATCTACATTTTTATCAGAAAAATTTTATAGGTAATTTATTATTTCACACTCATCCTCCTCTTCTCCCAATTTTTGAACTATTGAGTAGGAAAGTTGAATTTCTTTGATTTCTGATGTTTAAGGATCCAATTAGCTTAAGAAAAACATTCACTCTTACTTATGTGAAGCTTAGATAAGGTGAGGATATGATAATTCTATTTTAATTTCATTGAATTTGAGCTTTGAGTATTAAATTAGATATATATGTGTTATGAATGTGCATTAGGTTGTGAATAAATAATTGGAACTTGAAATTGTGGACGTTGGAATTTTTGGTGGAGGCTGGGCATTAGTATTTTGTTGGGCTTTGGAGCTGTATTTGTTGTGAGTGAATTATTTTGGTCGCTACGTGAGAATCGGCCAAGGTATGGTTTAGGTTTCTTGCATTTAATATATAATGTTCTGTGAAAACTTAGGCTAGATAACCATAGGATAAGTTGGATTGCATGTGTATATTTAATACTTAGTATCCTGTTGATGAACATGGTTGGTTTGGTGCTTGTTGATTAACTGGTGATTTGGTAAATTATTGATTTGAGGTATAACTATTGTGGAGGTTGTTGTGATAATGAGGTATTTTGTGTTAAAAGTCTAGGATTTGTGAACTATGATTCTTAGTTGAATTTTGTATGAGTATAATTGTTGATCTGAGGTAGATTTATTGTGGTGATTGTTATGATGATGAGGAAGGGTATGTTGAATTGAAAAGAATACAGGTTTGGACCTAAAAAGGGTGGCAAAGTCTGAGTTTTTGAGGAGATGCTGCCAAAATTTTATAAAAATTAGAGATTTTATTTAAATGATTATCTAAAAAGATTTAGATTTAAAGGTTATATGGTTTGATTTTGAGTTATTAAGAAAATGAGTATGTTTTAAGTTTGATTCATTTAGAAAAGAATGAATTATGTTTTGAATTGGAACTATTGATGGACGGAATGGGAGGTGTGATAATGAAGGATAAGGATTAAATATGATTGATGTATGATGATGAATGAGATGCGATTGAGAATGATGTGGATGTTGATGAATTATAATTGAACTATTTATATGACTTATGAATTTGAATGATCTGAGATACGAGATTCCCTGTGTAAAGTACCGTGGCTTGCCACCACGTGTACCAAGTTGAAAACTAGATACTCTGTTGACCCTATGACGTAAAGGTGACCAGGCACTATAAATTCCCGGGAATATAACCCCCATTGAGAAATATTGATTATTTAAGAAAAAGCTATGCATAGACTCTTGGGGATGCACGTCGAGGGACAGTCTAAGGTTTTCGGACTTATCGGGTTAGTTGGATAACCAACAGATGAGCCTCATCAGCCATAGGACAGGCATGCATCATATGCATATTACTTGAATTACTTGCTTGTGCATTAACTGGATGTGCCTAAGTGTACTTGCCATGCTATATGTATATTTGTTACCCGCAGTATTTGTAACCTTCTTGTGTTTGCCTTTATCTGTTTATCTGTCTATGAAATGCTGACGGAGATGGAGGTATAGAGGAATGGCAGTATGAGACTTAGATTTAAGGTTAAGTTAATTTAGGTTTAGATACTATTAGAAAACCACCTTTTATGGCTTCTGTTTAATACTTTAAGCTTTATAATCTGAGTGTCGGTGTTCTAGGATTGCTTTGGATTCCCAGGACCTTATATATTATGTGTGTGGCACTTTTACCATACTGAGAACCTCCGGTTCTCATTCCATACTATGTTGTTATTTTTCAGATGCAGGTCAAGAGGCATCTCACTAGGCATCTGGATATCTGAGGCGAAGTGGTTACTGGATTATTTTGTTGTGCTGTGATATATATATATATATATATATAGCTTTCTCTCTGCATAACTTATTCTTTTTGATCCTCTTAAAGGTTTATGGAGAGGCAGGATTGTGTTTATGTACATTTGGGTTTTGAATATGTATATGTATATGTGTAAATATTCTCTGGCCAGTCTTGACTTCGCGGGATGAGTTAGGAGCTTGTTATTTTGTATCTTTGGCACTTTATTCCTACTTTTATTATCTTATGTCTAATAGTTATAGTTTTCTTAGCACGCAATTTAACTCGTTCCTTGAACGTTGCACTTTTATTTCGTGATTTTTTATTTTCCCTATTTTTCAAGGCTCCTAGCATATTACAATCTTTCTACTATTACATGTATATATTTTATTTTAGAGGTCGTAATACCACGCCACCTCTGTTTTACGACTTAAGCGTAAGGCTTTGTGTGGTAGGGTGTTACAGGAAGCAAGCAGTGGCTCTTCAAAGTTGAAAGTTCCGACGGTGACGGTAGCAAGCGGTGGCTGGACGGAAGTGAGGGAGGACCAGGAGCTTGATGAGAGGAGCTCTGGACTGAGTGTGAGAGAGAGGCAGAGGGCATGTTCTGGAATCTGGAGTTTGGTTAGGGTTGGGCTGGAGTAGTGGAGCTAGGGCTCAGCACCAATATAAACGTTTGCTTCTATGTCAAAAAAAACTGGCCGTGTCTCGGTTTGGTTCGACTGACTGGTTCCTGGTTGGTTCGTCGGTTTAATGACGGTTTTTAAAATAGGCGGTTTTAGCATTTGACCGATTCCTTTTTGTCACGGTTCACAATTCGACCGGTTCAACTTGCCAGTCTGAACCGGTTTTCAGAACCTTGGTTCTAAGTTCTTCGCTTGACGCAATCAACAGTCCCTATAGTAGTTCTCAATTTACAAAATCTATCTTCACAAATTGTAAGTCAATCGTTTCCTTTTGCACATGTTCTTTTATGGAATGGAATCTTACTTCAATGTGCTTAGTTCTTGAGTATAAAACAGAACTTTTTTAAAATATTATTACACTCAAGTTGTCCAAGAAAGCAACAAATCCCTGAGGTACTACTTCTATTCATACGATCTCAGTAAAATCTGCATCACAATATCCAGCTCATTTTTCTCAAATTGGACCAGCTCTTCCTTCATTTCCTTCACCCATGAGGGATCTTCAAGAGCTTGCTTCACATTGAGAGGATCATCCTCATTTTTATTATTTTGGAGAGCCAAGATATGTTTCTGGAATGAAGCTGCAGCTGATAAACGAAATTTATCATGCCGATATAGAATTCAATAATGGATATAATCGTGAGTATAGTCTAATCAACATTCAAACTTCGCATCAAACAATCCTACAATCTATAACCGAGAGTACTAGTCTCCCGAGTCGTCCTCCCTTGGAATTGCTAGAGAATGCATCTTATTGATTAGGAAGCCTTATTATGATTCTTTGAAGGTTTAGCAAAATAGATGACAAACAATCAATCTTTAGAAAGCTTGGCCTAGGGTTGGAATTAGAAATTCTATCCTCATAGTTCTTTCAATGATGACAACAATTAGGCCTTGCTTCATTTAGTTAACCCCTAGGTATAGAGGAAAGTCAAATGAGAGTAACTAACTTGAGTCACAAGTCCTAGTTTTACCTTAGGGAAATCTAGCTTTAGTGTACTCCAAGTCAATTAGCAATTTCTAATTCCAAATCAACAATTGACATAAACTATTCAACTCTTTCTAATGGTCCAAACCCTATGCCAAGTAAGAAACTTTTACTCCATAACTAGTGTTGGCATTTTATCAAACAATTGATGAGCAAGGATGGAAGGTATAGTAAAAATGAGAAGAAAGTAGAATTGAAAGTGCTTCAACACAAGAAACTAGCAACAATTAACAAAGAGCAACAATGGAAATGAACTTATCAAGAAATTGATAAAATCCAAAACTACAAAGTTGAATCTAGGATCTATGAGAATTGAGCAATTACAAGCACTAATTGAGATTTGAGAAGAAGATCTATAACATGAACAAAGTAAATTGAGAATTGCAATGGATCTCACCAAAGAGTGATTGAGAATTCATTAGTGAAGAAGATGAACCCTAATGAGAGCTTGGAATCTCCCTCTCTACCCCCAAGAGTGTAACTAACAATAGCAAAAATATCTAGAACAATCTAAAAAATGAGCAAAAGTCCCTTAACCCTTCAACCCCTGGTCTTCTTAAGCTCTTCCCGCCAAGGCACTTCCCCAAAATGAGATCTCCAACTGTCTCCACGCCCAGGTCACGTGACTCTTTAAAAAAATCATATTCGAGCATCGGCGCGCACGCGTGCGCGCCACTGGGGCATCTTGCAATGCGAGCGGAGGCGCAACGTACGCGCGCGCGCCCATGGGGATTATGGCCTAGCCGCTACGTATGCCGGCTCGTGGCTCAGCTTCTGGCTTTGACTTTTAGCTGCGCAATCTACGCGGGCGCGCCAAGTATGCTCACGCGCCCTTGCTGAAGTTCCCAAAGCTCAATTTCTCATGTTCCTTTCCTTTGCACTCATTCTCCTTCTCTCTTCCGGTTCATCCCTGCCCTATATTCTGAAACCACTTAACACATAGGTCACGGCATCGGATGGAACCAAGAGAAGATTAGAAATGTATCTAATTTAGTGCAAAATAAGCATGTTTTCATCCATGAGGCAAAAATTAGAAAAGGAACACAAAGTCTTGTATTTTCATATGAAAAGCGTGTGGAATCATTGATAAAACCCCTGAAATTAATACAAGATAAACCCTCAAAATGGGGTTTATCAACCTCCCTACACTTAGATTCTAGCATGTCCTCATGCTTAGAGAAATGCAAAAGACACGCCAAAGACCGAAGGATCATAAAGGTATAAGACTCATGATGTGCAACCTACTTACATGAATGCAACTATGACTAGTGATACTATCTACTTGGTTAGGAACAAATCAACCTTCCTAAGATACATGCAAGCATATAGGGTACGATAGTGGCCAACATGTGGGACTTACCAATTTTCCGGCATCAAGTGCAATATACACAACTTTGCATGAAGAATGCTCGTGAGAGCCGGGAACAGGAATTAGAGCTTTCGAACCCTCACCGGAAATATTTACACTCTATTCGCTCAAGTGTTTAGGGTTGATTCTCTCAATTTTCTCCTAATCATGCTTTCCAAGATTTGTTCCCCATCTAACAATCAACATTTATTCCATGCATGTGTACAAATATCATGAGGTCTTGTCTTTAGGTTGTAATGGGGCTAGGGTCAGGGTAGGATGCATATTTGGCTAAGTGAGCTTGAAATTTGGATCTTTTGATAAGCTTAAACTTCCCACCTAACCTATGACATCCTATACAATTAAGTGCTAACCTAACTACCCATTCCTCACTTTTTCACATACTCATGCATTTTCTTTTGGTTATCACACATATGCATTGATTTTATTTGACTTCACTTTGCTTTGGGGCATTTTGTCCCCTTTTTATTTCTTTCTTTTTTTCTTTGTTTCTTTCTTTTTCTATTTTTTTCTTTTCTTTTCCATATTATTTTTCTTTTTTTCTTTTCTTTTTCTCATATTTTTTTTATATACAAGAGCATCAATGCATAAGGTTTTACATTTGATCAATACATGAGTATGTACCCAATTCTCAATGTTTCCAATAACAATACAAAATTACCTTTTTATTCCCCCAATGTCCCAAGATTTCCACACTTGAATGGTACTCACACACACTAGCCTAAGCCAATCAAAGATCCAAATTAAGGACATTTATTATTTTTCACTTTAAGGCTTGTAATGTGCTAAATTAAGAACAAAGTGGGTTAAGCGTAGGCTCAAGTTGGCTAACATGGAATAAAGGTAAGGCTATTTGGGTAAGTGGGCTAATGAAATGATGACCTCAATCATATAAATGCACGAATACAAGGAATAATGGACATATGGACTCAAACAAAGCAAGGATCACACTTATAGGGAGAAAACAATTGCACACAAGAAGGAGAATAAGTGACTATAAGATGTAGCCACAAAACAAGGCTCAAAGTTCACTAGCTTGTGTTCTTAACTCAAAACCCATGTTCCAAAATACAATTCTTCAAGCAAGTTTGGCATCAAAATATTCAAAATTGGCAATGTCAAGTTTGCCCCAAAGTATTAGTTTCCTAATAGAGAGTTTCATTGTTCCAACCAAGTAAACTTATCATGCAATTGATGTCAAAGAAAACCTAATCATGCAACCTATCCTGACTACAAATGATTCAAAGAACGAAAATTTATTCGGGTGTTACCTACGGAGATCGGTCAGCCGACCTCCCCACTTAAAACTCAGCACGGTCCTCCGTGCTATAGTGATGCGCAATGGGTGGCCGAGTCCCGAGTGTCCTTCATCTCCGTTGTCATTGCTATTTCCGCTTGAAGTTACGGTGGATGTGAGATATCAGGTTTCCTCCATAGGTGGGGACAATGCTTAGAAGCTTCTTCACGTGAGCATATCGGCGCTGGTTACGCCTCTCATAGCGGTCCAACTTCTTGTGAAGGTCTTCAAGGCGTTGGGTGGCGGATTTTTGTGGTGCGGATGAGGTAGTGGTGTTGCGAGTTGAGTTGGTCAGTCCAAGGTCCTTGGTGACTTCCGGAGGCTTGAGGCACCTCTGTCGGAATAACATCTCCCTCGACCGGGATCGAGGTCCTCCTATCCTTAGCCTCTTGGTGGACACCGGCTGCCGCTACTAATTCGGTCACCATAGCGGGGAAGGGTAAGTTTCCCTTAACATGAATACACCCCATGGATTGGCGAATGGCACGCGAAATGTCGACCGGTTTCTTGGTTAGGATGCACCATACCAATAAGGCAAGCTCGGCGGTGATGGACGACCCATGGGTGCTCGGAAGCACGTAGTGAGCTAGGATTTGGGCCCATGCCGCGGCTTCTTGAGTGAGGAAACGTGCATCTAAACCCTTTGGTTTTTGCTTTATGGTTCCCCGAATCCAAAATGCTTCGGTTAAAGCTATTACGCGAAGGATTGTGCTCCAATCGAACTCACGTTCGTTGCATGCTGACAAGACTTCTTGATAGGCGTCATATCCATCCGCTAATGGCCCAATCTTAAGTACTCCTTGGATGGCTTCCACTGTGACTGACACTTGCTTTCGGCGCACAAAGACTGATGTGAGAAGGGGTGAGTGGTAGTTGGAGTAGAACTCCACTACCCATGATAGATTGACCTCCTTTGGTTGCCTCAAGAGGAACCTCCATTGCCTCCGGTCAATGTGTGGCATCACTATCAGAGTGAGGTGGGCCGGTAGGACTAGAAGAGGCTCTGGGTGATAATTCCGCTCAATCATCCTTGAGTAAACAAGTTCGCAGTAGCGGTTAGGGAACTTGTTTGAGTCCTTTGGAGGGTTGTCCTTCTCTAAAGCATCAACAGGGACCGTAGCCTTCTTGAGGAGGGACTTGACTGTTGGTTCTTGGCACACTCTGTTGACGGTTGGCTTCTTCGGGGCTTTCCCTTTGTTCTTTTTGATGACCATCCTGTGATAGTAAAGAAGGAGATAACATCAAACCCAAAGAAGCGTAATTGAATGTGATTATGCAAATGAGAAATTGTGCCGTAAGAATATGGGTGTCCTTATTACATGACAGCTGCAACATGTAACTAAGATAACATTTAACAAGCAAGGCAAATCATTGGCATGTGGTATAAGGGGAGTGTAAGCATGCAAGGAAAAGGCATGAGAAGCATACACCGTCAAATACCAAAAGTGGAAAGCAATTTATGAAAAAGGTGAGTGGGTGGATTGTAGAATGTGAGGGTGCACCCAAAAGTGACTAGTTAAGAAGCAATGAGTCACAATGAGTTCAAAAAAAAATCATGTATGCTTTTCCTCAAACACTTGGCGTGCATCCTTTTTGTAGTATGCAAATAGATGAGGGGGGAAGCAATGTAACATTCCACAAACTAATATTAATCACTACAATGCACAGTGGTTGTAAGAAAAGCATGCAACACATCTCATCTATCAATGCAAGAAATTATGACCCAAGTGCCTATGAAGAGTTAATTGGAAAAGGAGCAAAAATACTCCAAAGAAGTGATGGGCTCAAAGAGGGAGGAAAAAGAAAGAGACTACCTAAAAGAGAATGAATTAACTGACTAAGAAGCAAAGAGAGAAGTAGAGCAAGAGGAAGCCTAGTATAGTACTTTGAGAGAGATGGAAAAGGGTATGGGAGGAGAAGTTGTAGAGTGGAATGATGGAGAATGGAGGGAGCAATGCAGGGACCACCGGAGATGGGTGGTCGCCGGAGGTGATGGTAAGAGGTGGGTGTTTGGAAGGAGAATGGTAGTAGGTAAATGGGTAGTAGATAAGAAGAAAGGGGAGAAGAAGAAGGAGCAAGTGTGCTCCCCTGTTATGTTTACGTCGGTCAACCACGCATGCGCGCACGGTGCGCGCCCGCGCAGGGGAGCGGGATGGGGTAGTGGTGCGCGCGCACATTGCGCGCAAGCGCCCATGTGTTTGTGCTGGTAGCACAAGGATGGCTCAGAGGCGGCACAACTCTCTGGAAAAGGTACCAGAAGTTGGCTGCAAGGATGTTGGCGCACGCGCGCACGGTGCGCGCACGCGGCAATGCGATTATGCCCCAGGCATGAGATGGGCCTGGGGTTGGCTTAACTCTCTGGGGAGTGGCCTAGAGGTTGGTGTAGCACGAGGGACGCGTGCGCGGCATGGGCGCGGGCGCGTCCCTTGCGTTGTGAGCTTATGGACGCGTTGGCGCCTAGTGCGCGCACGCGGCGGAGGTGGTGGGCTGGGGGCTCAGTGCAGGCGTGAGAGTGGCCCAACTCTCTGGAAAATGTACCAGGGTGCACAGGGGCGATCGGCGCGCGCGCGCAAGGTGCGCTAGCGTGTCGATCTGCGGACTTGTGAAAGAGTGCGTACGCGCCATGTGCGCATACGCGTGGGTGGTCTGTTGTCTCAGGCATGGTGCTGGCGTAGTGTGGGCACAACTTTGTGGAAAATGTATGGAGGGGTACTTTTTTGCAATCCACGCGTCCGCGCATGTCGCGCGTCCGCGTGGATGGTCGAAAATGCTTCATGGGCGCGTATGCGCTAGGTACGCGCACGCGCGGAAGGGTGCCTTTTTCAAAGTTTTCATGTTCTTGCACCACTTTCAGCATTCCAACCCTCCAAACAGCCACTTAAGCACTATAGAAGGATGTTTTAACATGATAAAGTACCAAATGAACTCAACAAATGAAACAAAATTTGAAATCAAACCTAGCTACAACGTCATCAAATACCTAACTACCAAACATGAAGTCAAGTATTAAGCAAGTATCAATCAAAGACGAATTCAATGGCTATGTACAAATGGTAGATCTTACCATGGTGGGTGTCTCCCACCTAGCACTTTTGTTTACCGTCCTTAAGTTGGACTTCCACTAGCTCAAAGTTCTTGTTCAAGAGATGCATCCCTCAATAGGAACACTTTAAATTCCTTGGAGTTCTTTCTTTGCTCACCATGGTACAATTTGAGACGGTGTTCATTTACCTTGAAAATGTCCGGATTTGATGGGTGGCGCAAGTGATAGACCCCGTAAGGTTCTACTTTCTCTACTTGGTAAGGTCCATCCCATCTTGATCTAAGCTTTTCGGGTAGTAATCTCAACCTTGAGTTGTAAAGGAGGACTAGTTCACCGGGTCTAAATTCCCTTCTCCTAATGTTCTTGTCATGAATGGCTTTCATCTTTTCCTTGTAGAGTCTAGAATTGTCATAGGCTTCTAATCTCAAGCATTCCAATTCCGCCAATTGAAGCTTTCTCTCTACGCCGGCTCCACCTAAACTTAGATTGCATTTCTTTATGGCCCAATAAGCTTTGTATTCGATTTCTACCGGTAAGTGGCATGCTTTACCATATACAAGCCTAAAAGGGCTCATGCCAATGGGTGTTTTGTAAGCCGTTCGATATGCCCAAAGTGCATCGGAGAGCTTAGCGCTCCAATCTTTCCTATTCGGCTTCACAATCCTTTCCAACACATGTTTAATTTCCCGGTTAGAAACCTCAGCTTGGCCGTTTGTCTGAGGGTGGTAGGTCGTAGCAACTTTGTGTGTGATGCCATACTTCCTCATGACGCCATCCATTTTTTTGTTGCAAAAGTGGGATCCTTGGTCACTTATGATTGCTCTTGGAGAGCCAAAACGACAAATGATATTGTTCCTCACAAAAGAATAAACAACATGAGCATCATCCGTCCGGGTGGGGATTACATCCACCCATTTTGACACATAATCGACGGCTAACAAAATGTAGAGAAAGTCATTGGAATTTGGAAATGGTCCCATGAAGTCGATTCCCCACACATCAAAAATTTCACAAAAAAGCATATTTTGTTGGGGGATTTCGTCCTTCTTAGAAATATTTCCAAACCGAATGCATTGGGGACAAGATTTGCAATAGAGAGAAGAATCTTTGAGAAAGGTTGGCCACCAAAGTCCGCAATCAAGGACCTTTCTTGCCGTTCTTTGGGGGCCGTAGTGGCCACCTCCTTCGGAAGAATGGCAAGCGTCCAAGATTGCTTGGAATTCGGTTTGAGGTATGCACCGTCGCACTATTTGGTCCGCTCCACACCTCCACAAATAGGGATCGTCTCAAACATAGTATTTGGATTCGCTTTTCAGCTTATCATTTTGATGTTTGTTGAGATTGGGAGGGAAGGTGCGTGAAACCAAGTAGTTTGCTATTGGGGCATACCAAGGAACTACTTCCGAGATTGCGTGCAAACCATCTAGAGGAAAGGAGTCATTGATAGGAGTGGTGTCACCTTTTGTGTGTTCGAGGCGACTTAGATGGTCCGCCACTAAGTTTTGGGACCCACTCCTATCCTTGATCTCCAAGTCAAATTCTTGTAACAAAAGCACCCATCGAATTAATCTCGGTTTTGATTCCTTTTTGGCCAACAAATACTTTAATGCCACGTGATCCGAGTACACTACTACCTTGGAACCAAGAAGATAGGCTCGGAACTTGTCCAAAGCAAAAACAATAGCCAGGAGTTCCTTTTCGGTAGTAGTGTAGTTGGATTGGGCTCCGTCTAGTGTTTTGGAAGCATAAGCTATGACATAGGGAATCTTACCCTCACGTTGTGCTAACGCGGCTCCTATCGCATAATTCGAGGCATCACACATGATTTCAAATGGTTGAGTCCAATTCGGTCCTCGCACAATAGGAGCTTGTGTCAATGCCACTTTAAGTTTGTCATATGCTTCCATACATTCCTTGCTCAGCTCAAATTCAGTGTCCTTTTGTAGTAGTCGAGAGAGAGGTAAGGCCACCTTGCTAAAGTCTTTGATGAATCTACGGTAGAATCCTGCATGTCCAAGAAAAGAGCGGACTTCCCTCTCGGAGGAGGGGTAAGGTAAACTAGATATGACATTTATTTTTGCCGGATCTACGGAGATGCCTTCTTTTGAAACTATGTGTCCCAAAACAATGCCTTGTTTGACCATGAAATGACATTTTTCAAAATTTAAGACAAGGTTTGTTTTGGTGCATCTCTCTAAGACTTTTTCAAGGTTACCTAAGCAATGATCAAATGAATCACCGTACACACTAAAGTCGTCCATGAAAACTTCCATACATTGTTCTAGAAAGTCCGCAAATAAGCTCAGCATGCATCTTTGAAACGTTGCCGGTGCGTTGCATAGGCCAAATGGCATACACTTGTAAGCATACGTTCCAAAGGGGCAAGTAAATGTGGTTTTTTCTTGGTCCTCTAGAGCAATGTGTATTTGGAAGTATCCGGAGTAACCATCAAGAAAGCAATAATATGATTTACCGGTTAGTCGATCAAGCATTTGATCAATGAACGGTAGTGGGAAGTGATCTTTTCTTGTGGCCGCATGGTGCACGAAATTGTGATCATCAATGGCGCCATCAACATGGTACGCTCATTGCAATCTCAACTCTTTATCACAACTTCGCACAACTAACCAGCAAGTGTACTGGGTCGTCCAAGTAATAAACCTTACGCGAGTAAGGGTCGATCCCACAGAGATTGTTGGTATGAAGCAAGCTATGGTCACTTTATAAATCTCAGTCAGGCAGACTCAAATGGGTGTAGATGATGAATAAAACATAAAGATAAAGATAGAGATACTTATGCAATTCATTGGTGAGAACTTCAGATAAGCGAATGGAGATGCTTTGTCCCTTCCATCTCTCTGCTTTCCTACTGTCTTCATCCAATCCTTCTTACTCCTTTCCATGGCAAGCTGTATGCAAGGGTTTCACCGTTGTCAGTGGCTACCTCCCATCCTCTCAGTGGAAATGTTCAACGCACCCTGTCACGGCACGGCTATCCAGCTGTCGGTTCTCGATCATGTCGGAATAGAATCCAGTGATTCTTTTATGTCTGTCACTAACGCCCCACAATCGCGAGTTTGAAGCTCGTCACAGTCATTCAATCATTGAATCCTACTCAGAATACCACAGACAAGGTTTAGACCTTCCGGATTCTCTTGAATGCCGCCATCAGTTCTAGCTTATACCCTGAAGACTCTGATCTCACGGAATGGATGGCTCGGTTGTCAGGCGAGCGCTCGTTTGTCAGGCGAGCAACAACCATGCGTCGTGTATTAGGAATCCAAGAGATATCCACCCAATCTAAGGTAGAACGGAGGTGGTTGTCAGTCACACGTTCATAGGTGAGAATGATGATGAGTGTCACGGATCATCACATTCATCAAGTTGAAGAACAAGTGATATCTTGGAACAAGAACAAGCTGAATTGAATAGAAGAACAATAGTAATTGCATTAATACTCGAGGTACAGCAGAGCTCCACACCTTAATCTATGGTGTGTAGAAACTCCACCGTTGAAAATACATAAGAACAAGGTCTAGGCATGGCCGTGAGGCCAGCCTCCCAATGATCTAAGAACTAGATGTCCGAAGATGAAAATACAATAGTAAAAGGTCCTATTTATAGGGAACTAGTAGCTTAAGAATTACAAAGATGAGTAAAAGACATAAAACTCCACTTCCGGGCCCACTTGGTGTGTGCTTGGGCTGAGCAATGAAGCATTTTCGTATAGAGACTCTTCTTGGAGTTAAACGCCAGCTTTTGTGCCAGTTTGGGCGTTTAACTCCCACTTTGGTGCCAGTTCTGGCGTTTAACGCTGGGAATTCTGAAGGTGACTTTGAACGCCGGTTTGGGCCATCAAATCTTGGGCAAAGTATGGACGGAAAGCCCAGGATGTCTACTTTCCAATGCCGTTGAGAGCGTGCCAATTGGGCTTCTGTAGCTCCATAAAATCCACTTTGAGTGCAGGGAGGTCAGAATCCAACAGCATCTGCAGTCCTTTTCAGTCTCTGAATCAGATTTTTGCTCAGGTCCCTCAATTTCAGCCAGAAAATACCTGAAATCACAGAAAAACACACAAACTCATAGTAAAGTCCAGAAAAGTGAATTTTAACTAAAAACTAATAAAAATATACTAAAAACTAACTAAATCCTACTAAAAACATACTAAAAACAATGCCAAAAAGCGTACAAATTATCCGCTCATCACCGCATTCAACCTTCGGTAGTCTATGCATACTCTCCAAGAATTTTGCACTCTTGTTGCTATAAGTTCACCGCTTTCATTTTTGATTGTGGTCACCCCGGATTTCTTTGGCACCACTTGGACCGGGCTTACCCACTCGCTATCCGAGATAGGATAGATGATGTCCACTTCAAGTAGCCGAGTGACCTCTTTTTTCACAACCTCAAGAATAGTTGGATTAAGTCTCCTTTGAGGTTGTCGGACCGGTCTTGCTCCTTCTTCAAGAAATATGCGGTGCTCGCATACTTGGGGGCTTATTCCCACTAGATCCGCCAAACTCCACCCGATTGCTGTAGAACCTATGCACAATTACTCAAGAGGGGGGTGAATTGAGTATTGCAACAACAATGAATCTTTTTGCGAAAGTTAAAGACAATATACAAAAGTGTTATTGTACTAGTATTTTTCCAAGAGCTTAACTCAATTGCTAAGCATTTATAAGGAGCTTTTACTTTCCAATAGACACCAACTCAAATAAATTGATCAAGCTTTTCACCAATCGGACTTAAGCTATTCCTTAAGTACTTACGAAGCTACTTTTCGATCACAATTTATTTGCTCAAAGGTAAAAGACAATAATATTGAAGAGATGAGTTTGGAGAGATGCAAACGCTATTTAGAGTGGTTCGGCACAATCCTTGTCCTACGTCCACTTTCTTTCTCAATCGCTATTGAGAAGTTCCACTATTGCCAAGCTTCAAGGTGCTCGCGCAAAACCTTTTACAATCCGAGTCCTTAGTTTCTAACACCTCACGGTATATGATCACCACTCGTATACTAACCCACTCCACTTAGAGATACCTTCTCTAAGATTTGCCTTGAGTACTTAGTATACCTCTTTGGTATCCTCACCGACTATAGTGTTTATAACTCTTGACTCAACCTTGGAGATCACACTCCAATTTACAAAGTGTACAAGAAAACAATTCTCAAAGAATTGTTGAGACGAAATGAGTATTCTCTAGAAGAGTGTATGATTACAAGTTTAGCACTATTGAACCAATTGATATTGCTCTCTCAAATTGTGTATTATAACACCTTAAAAATGTGTAGAATGAAAGAATATGAACAAGATAGTTTGCAAATACTCAAGTATATGAAATAAGGCTTCAATCCATCTATTTATAGACTCCCCAAACCTTAGAAACGTTGGGGAGTTAATGGGATGGAGCCTTTTTGTCAAAACTAGCCGTTTTTTTATGTTTTGAATCATTTGCATCGATGCATAACACTTTGCATCGATGCAAATGTGTCTTTGAAGCTGAAATTTGAATTTTCAGCTAGGTTGCATCGATGCAAACATCTTTGCATCGATGCAACAAGTCGTCGCATGCTTTGCATCGATGCAAGATGAGTGTGCATCGATGCAAACCTTAAAGAATGGCTTAAAATCACTTCAAAATACTTAGGATTGATCTCAAACTTGTTGGAGTCAATTCCTATGCTTTTGTACCTTTGAAAACAAGTTTTAAACCATTTGGCTAGCATCGAATTGCAAGATGTGCATCAAAACATTTTGTGAGTGTGTGTTGAGAGATTTAGCAATTGGTTCTTAACAAGAAGTTACCTAAGTCCTAAGACACTATACTTGTCTTCAAATGTTGTGGACTTGAGTTTCTTGTTGTTGTTGTGTTGCTTTCAACTCTTCATTCCTCAACGTTGAATGTTGGTTGATCTTTCAACATGCTTGTTCATTCAAGTTGTTTGTTGGTTTGTCTTTCATGTCGTTTGTTGGTTTGTCATTCATCAAAACCTACGAATACAAACTTCGCATACAAGCAACATGATTTACAATTTCCCCCTTTTTGATAATGACAAACCAATTTTGAGGATATGCATTTATAAATGATTTTGAAAGCAACAATAATGCACTTTGTTTTATAGAAAGCTTTGGAGAAGACTTCACAAAAAAATTTTGCAGGAGTTCCCCCTAAATATGTGCATTTGTTCCCTTAAAGGGCGTTTATCAAAGAAAACGATTTAGATATCAAAGTTTTTGCTTAGCGGAAGTCTTTTTGAAATCATTGTTTCGCAAACTTATTTCTTCTTTTCAAATCCTCAAACTTCTTCTTTTTCAAAAGTTCAAAACTTCAAATATCCTCAAACTTTTCTTCCCCCTTTTGACATTATCAAAAAGAAAGGGGTTTGAAATGTGTCATAGAAGCATGCATAAAACAATGAATTTTTTTAAGTTCAATTTCTCTATTAATCTCAAGGATGAGATATTCCCCCTTTCAAAAAGAATTTGATTTCCTCTTTTTATATATAACAAGCATGCATAATTCCCCCTAAAGAAGTGAAATATATCAAGGCATGCACATTAACTTAAAATAGGGGTACCAAGCCTATTTTGAGTTATTCACCAAATAAGCGTACAAGCATTAATCATTAAACAAAATTATGAAGGAAATATCAAAGTATTTAAACCATAATAGAAATCCTTAGCTTACTAGGAGTTAGTTTAACAATTCATATAATCAAATAAACATAAAGCAATAAAAAGTGACTTGATGAAGAGGAGACAATCAATCTTGGTCTTCATCATCATCATTATCCTCTTCATACGGTAGGTGGATGCTGAAATGCTCATATAAGTCATCAATACGACGATCCAAGCGACCCGTGCGATGATCTACACGAGACACACGACGATTAAGTGCTTCAAGTTGCCTACCATGCTCTACTTCAATCCTTTGGATGTTTTGGTTGATGGATTGTAATTCTCTCATTACATCAACCAAGGAGGGTGGTTCTTGAGCTTGAGGTGCTTGTGGAGGAGCTTGCTCTTGAGGACCTTGTTCATCAACATTTCTTCTTCCCATTTTGTTGAGAATATGAGTGTTGATACAAGATTGAGGTGGTACTTCCTTGGCAATCTCATTTGATACATCAATACCAACATAATCAAAGACTTTAGACCATAGGCAAAGGAATCCTAATCCACCATTCCTATCTTTCATCTTGAGCCTAATCATATGTTGTACTATAAAGTATGGCCAATTAATCTTAATCCCATTCATCATAGCCCACATGACAATCAAATCTTCATCATTTACATTCGCATGCCCGGATATTCTAGGTTGCAAAACACCTCATTGAATTGCAACTAATTTTGGAGTGAGCTCCTTGTACAAGGTTGAACAAATGCATGGCATTGTCCTTTGAATAACCCCATTCATCAATTGGGGTTTTACCACCTTGAAACAAGTCACCTTGATTTGGCAACTCCCAAATGGTGGCTAACTCATCACCATCTAGCCTATAATCCTTTCTTCCTATCTTGAAGAATAATGTGAAATTTGATTCATCTTCCTCATCAATCTCAATCATGAGTGTACTATAGGCTATGGCAACTAAATCCGGATAATATTTACTCTTAATTTGAACAAAATCCATGAGGCCTTGATGAACTAGAATAGCCTTAAGAGTATCAAACTTATGAATGACAAGAAGGGTCGGATCCAAATACCTCGGAGGAATTTCCTTTCTTCCGGTGAGCCTTGCCTCATAGAATTGAAGATCTTCATTAGAAGCAAAGTACCTTGCCAAAGAATGATCATTTGGAGGTGGAACCACACTTGAAGAGCCTTTTGACTTCTTGATGGTTCTCTTGATTCTAGGCATTGTGGATGATTTTGTTTTATGGGTTTTGTAGAGGAGAATGTGGGGACTTCAAATATGTAATTTGTTTGTAGTGGGTATCTAAGTTTTGTGAGTTGTATGAAGCTATATGTGAGCTTGTTTTGGAGGTTATGGAGGTTTGAATGTGGGGATATGAGTTGTGAGGTTGAAGATGATGAAAAAGTGGGGTTTTGTTGCTCAAAAATGCCAAATTCACGTGTTTTTGTGCAATTTGGTCGTGTTTGCATCGATGCAAAGCTTGGTTGCATCGATGCAACATGCATCATTTTGCCCAAAATCACCAAATTTTCATCCTTTGGTGGTTCTTTCTTCAATCCTTTGAGTTCCATCATGTATATACTCACTTAAACCATTATAAACTTCAATTTGTTGATCCTCCATTGTTTATAATCTTCAAATTCTTCAATCTACCTCAAGATTAATCACTCATTCATCAACTCATAAACCTACAAAACAATGGCTAATTGGATATCTCCAATGCTTAAGTTAGTAAGAGATACAAAAATAGCAATATAAATACAATGAATTCAAACAAATCATATTAGATTAGAATCCAAGATACCAAGTTCATTTCGGATGTTAAAAAAACTTTCTTTACATAAAGGTTTAGTGAAGATGTCCGCTAGTTGTTTACTAGTTTCGACAAATTCAATAACCACATCACCCTTTTCAACATGGTCTCTTATGAAGTGATGTCTAATCTCAATATGCTTGGTTCTTGAATGTTGAACCGGATTCATGGTTAAATTTATTGCACTAGTATTATCACATTTGATAGGAATGTGATCAAGCATGAGTCCATAGTCCACAAGTTGTTGTTTCATCCATAAAATTTGGGCGCAACAACTACCGGCGGCTACATACTTGGCTTCGGTGGTAGACAAGGCTACACTTACTTGTTTCTTACTATGCCATGAAACAAGAGAGTTTCCTAGCAAGTGACAAGTGCCGCTAGTGCTTTTCCTATCCAATTTGCAACCGGCAAAATCGGAATCGGAATAACCAATCAAATCACAAGTGGATCCTTTCGGATACCACAATCCAACATTTAATGTTCCTATGAGATACTTCATAATCCTTTTCACCGCACTTAAGTGAGATTCCTTAGGATTAGCTTGGTATCTCGCACACATGCATACACTAAACATGATATCTGGCCTACTTGCCGTTAGATAAAGTAATGATCCTATCATGCCTCTATACTTCTTTACATCTATGCTTTTACCTTGTTCATCTTTGTCAAGGTAGCAAGTAGTGCTCATTGGTGTGTCCATTGCCTTAGCATTGTCCATTCCAAATCTTTTGAGCAGTTCCTTGCAATATTTGGTTTGGCTAACGAAAGTTCTTTCTTTTCCTTGTTTGATTTGAAGACCAAGGAAGAAGTTGAGTTCGCCCATCATGGACATTTCAAATTCACTTTGCATGAGGTTTGAGAAAAACTTGCAAAGTGATTCGTTAGTTGAACCAAATATTATGTCATCGACGTAAACTTGTACCAAAAGGATATTTTTGTTTTCAATCAAGATAAATAAAGTTGTATCAACCTTCCCTCTTCTAAAACCCTTTTCTATTAAAAACTTGCTCAAACGTTCATACCAAGCTCTTGGAGCTTGTTTAAGACCATAAAGAGCTTTCTTGAGTTTAAAAACATGATTAGGATTTTCATAATCCTCAAAACCGGGAGGTTGTTCAACATATAATTCTTCTTGAATGAAACCATTAAGAAAGGCACTCTTAACATCCATTTGATAAAGTTTGAAGTTATAAGAGGATGCAAAAGCAAGTAACATCCTAATTGCTTCTAATCTAGCTACGGGAGCATAAGTTTCGTCATAATCAATGCCTTCCTCTTGATTATAACCTTTGGCTACTAATCTAGCTTTGTTTCTAACAATTGTACCATTTTCATCGAGTTTATTTCTAAAAACCCATTTTGTTCCTACAATTGTTTGATTACTTGGTTTAGGCACCAATTCCCAAACGTCATTTCGTTTGAATTGGTTAAGCTCCTCTTGCATTGCCATAGCCCAATGTTCATCATCAATTGCGGACTCAATGGTAGATGGTTCAATTTGAGAAACAAAAGCACTATATGCAAATAAATTTCTAAAAGTGGATCGAGTTGTTACCACTTTCGAAACATCACCAATGACGTTGTCTAGAGGATGATCCTTTGAAGTACGCCAATCCTTTGGAAGTGCATTTATTTGTGCTTGTGATGGTTCAATTTCTTCAACTTGAACACTATCCTTTGTTGAGCTTGTAGAGGCTTCATTTAAATCTTTTTCTTTGTCTTCACCATTCAAATTTAGTGAATCAAAGTTTTCTACATTTTCATCAAAATCTTTTCTACAACAACGGTTAGTTTCATCAAAAGCGACATGAATACTTTCTTCCATAGTCATGATGCGTTTATTATATACTCTAAAAGCTTTGCTAGTTAAAGAGTAGCCTAAGAAGATTCCTTCATCAGCCTTAGCATCAAATTTGCCTAAGTTATCTTTTCCATTATTTAGAATAAAGCATTTACAACCAAAGACGTGAAGGTGGGAAATATTTGGCTTTCTTCCTTTGTACAATTCGTACGGTGTTTTCTTAAGAATAGGTCGAATGATAATCCTATTCATAACATAACACGCGGTACTAACCGCATCCGCCCAAAAGTACTTAGGAATATTAGCCTCATTGAGCATAGTTCTCGCCATTTCTTCTAAATGACGATTTTTCCTTTCAACCACACCATTTTGTTGTGGTGTTCTAGGAGAGGAAAAATTATGCTCAATGCCATTTTCTTCACAAAAAGTTTCAAAAAGATTGTTTTCAAATTCTCCACCATGATCACTTCTAATAGATGATATATGCAAATTCTTTTCATTTTGAATAACTTTGGCTAATCTTTTGAATGCTCGAAATGCATCACTCTTGTTTGCTAGGAACAAGGTCCATGTAAATCGAGAGTAATCATCAACAATAACTAAAGCATAGTAATTGCCACCAAAGCTCATAGTCCTAGAAGGACCAAATAAATCCATGTGCAAAAGTTGTAATGGCCTTGTTGTTGAAACAATGTTTTTGGATTTAAAAGAGGCCTTTACTTGTTTTCCCTTTTGACATGCGTCGCAAAGGACGTCTTTTTCAAAACGTAGCTTTGGTAAGCCAATTACTAACTTTAGAGACCAACTTGCTAAGATGGTCCATGTTAGCATGAGCTACTCTACGATGCCATAACCAAGTTTCATCATTTTTACTAACAAGGCATTTCACATCATTTGAGGAAACTTCATTTAGATTAATCATGTATACATTGTCAACACGGTGCCCAATTAGCACAATTTCATTAATGTCTTGCCTTTTTATCAAACAACATTTTGAATCAAAGGTGACTAAGTTTCCTTTGTCACAAAGTTGGCTAACACTAATGAGATTATGTTTGAGACCTTTGACAAGTATAACATTATCTATGGAGGTAGAAGAATTTTTACCAACTTTTTCAACGCCGATTACTTTGCCGGTGTTGTTGTCTCCATAGATCACGTTTCCTCCGTTTGTAGGCTCTATTGCGGTGAACTTTGATTCATCACCGGTCATGTGTTTGGAGCATCCACTATCAACATACCAATTTGTATCCTTAGCTCCAACACGTACCTACAAAACAATTAAAATTGGGATTTAGGTACCCAAGTGAATTTGGGTCCTTGATGGTTAGTATGAGCATAATGCCCATAAGGTGCCCATCTCGTATCTTGACTACGAAAGTTTATATGTTTAATTCTAGTAAAGCATACGGGTGCTATATGACCTACTTTATTACAATAATGACATATGACATTTGGATTATGCATCCTATGCATGTTTCTAAATGGTTGCCTAGGTTGTTTCCTAATGCAACATCTTTTGATCTATATGCATTGTGATTATAATTTCTAAATGAAGCATGTTGAGGAGGATGTTTAAAGGCTTCATTCCTTTTAGGCATGCTTGCCTTTTGGGCTTGCGGTTGCCTAATAGGAGTTTTAGTATTTTTAAATTTTCCTTTTTCAAAACCTAAACCTTCCTTATTATGAACATGCTTTTGGTTTTTCAACATTTTATCTAAGTTCTTTGAAGATTCATTGAACTTAGCTAAAGTGTTCTTAAGATTTGTAATTTCATTTTCATGCATTTTACAAGATTTGTATGGATCACTACTTGTGCTATACTTATCTTTTCCAAGATTGATATTCTCGTTTTTCAACATCTCATTTTGTTTTAAAAGATCCATATTCTTTTTCTTTAGGAGAGAATAATCTTGGGTAAGTTTTGTGTACACCTCAAGTAAGGCATCATATTCATCTTGTAAATTAAAAGAAGTGGAGTTGTCATCACTAACCTTTTCTTCGCTTGCCATTAAGCAAAGATTTGCAACCTCGTCGTCATCGGAGTCGGATTCATCCTCGTTCTCCCATGATATGTATGCTTTCTCCTTCTTCTTAAATTTCTTGTTTTTGTCCTCCTTTTGAAGTTTTGGACAATTGGGTTTGATGTGTCCAACTTCTCCACACTCATAGCATTTTGGTACCTTTGTTTTGCTCTTGAAGTTTTTCTTCATTGCAAACTTATTGAATCTTTTTAATAAGAGTGCAAATTCTTCATCTCCTTCTTCTTCATTATCATCACTCTCTTCTTGTAGTGATGTTGTTTTAAGGGCGAGACTTTTCTTCTTGCTTTCTTCACCTTTTTGTCTATTTAGCATAGTCATTTCATAGGTGAGAAGATTACCTCGTAGTTGATCAAATGTAAGTTGATCATAGAGCCTTCCTTCCACAATGGCGTTCACTTTGGAGTTCCATTTTGGTGTAAGGCTTGTAAGCACCTTGGTCACAATTTGTTTATCATTGTATTTTGTGCCAAGCATGCTTAGATTGTTGAAGATCTTGGAGAGTCTTTCAAGAGCTTCTTCAATGCTCTCTTCATCTTTCATTTTAAAATTTTCCCATTCATGAACCAACATAAATACCTTTGATTCTTTAACGTGGTCGGTTCCTTCGTAAGTGATTTGGAGTTTATCCCAAATCTCTTTAGCGGTTTCACATGTAGAGATCTTCATATAATCATGCTCGTTAAGTGCACAATGAATGAAGTTGATGGCTTTATCATTCATTGCCACTTTCTTCCAATCATCGTCACTATATTCATCTTCTCCTTTCGGTACTTGCTTTGAGACGGAGACTTCTCCTTCTTTAGCGCTTGTTGTCTTTGTTGGAATGTGATTTCCATTCTCAATCACTTTCCAAATTCTCACATCTTGAGAACGGATCCAAATTCTCATCTTATTTTTCCAATAAGAGTAATTTGTTCCGCTAAAAAGAGGAGGTCTAGCGGTTGAGTTACCTTCACTAGTGTTGTTGTTGTTAAAGCTTATGCTTGCCATGATCTTTTCCCTTAAACGGTTAAGTCTTTCAAAGGGTTAAGCTCTGATGCCACTTGTAGAACCTATGCACAATTACTCAAGAGGGGGGTGAATTGAGTATTGCAACAACAATGAATCTTTTTGCGAAAGTTAAAGACAATATACAAAAGTGTTATTGTACTAGTATTTTTCCAAGAGCTTAACTCAATTGCTAAGCATTTATAAGGAGCTTTTACTTTCCAATAGTCACCAACTCAAATAAATTGATCAAGCTTTTCACCAATCGGACTTAAGCTATTCCTTAAGTACTTACGAAGCTACTTTTCGATCACAATTTATTTGCTCAAAGGTAAAAGACAATAATATTGAAGAGATGAGTTTGGAGAGATGCAAACGCTATTTAGAGTGGTTCGGCACAATCCTTGTCCTACGTCCACTTTCTTTCTCAATCGCTATTGAGAAGTTCCACTATTGCCAAGCTTCAAGGTGCTCGCGCAAAACCTTTTACAATCCGAGTCCTTAGTTTCTAACACCTCACGGTATATGATCACCACTCGTATACTAACCCACTCCACTTAGAGATACCTTCTCTAAGATTTGCCTTGAGTACTTAGTATATCTCTTTGGTATCCTCACCGACTATAGTGTTTATAACTCTTGACTCAACCTTGGAGATCACACTCCAATTTACAAAGTGTACAAGAAAACAATTCTTAAAGAATTGTTGAGACGAAATGAGTACTCTCTAGAAGAGTGTATGATTACAAGTTTAGCACTATTGAACCAATTGATATTGCCCTCTCAAATTGTGTATTATAACACCTTAAAAATGTGTAGAATGAAAGAATATGAACAAGATAGTTTACAAATACTCAAGTATATGAAATAAGGCTTCAATCCATCTATTTATAGACTCCCCAAACCTTAGAAACGTTGGGGAGTTAATGGGATGGAGCCTTTTTGTCAAAACTAGTCGTTTTTTTATGTTTTTGAATCATTTGCATCGATGCATAACACTTTGCATCGATGCAAATGTGTCTTTGAAGCTGAAATTTGAATTTTCAGCTAGGTTGCATCGATGCAAACATCTTTGCATCGATGCAACAAGTCGTCGCATGCTTTGCATCGATGCAAGATGAGTGTGCATCGATGCAAACCTTAAAGAATGGCTTAAAATCACTTCAAAATACTTAGGATTGATCTCAAACTTGTTGGAGTCAATTCCTATGCTTTTGTACCTTTGAAAACAAGTTTTAAACCATTTGGCTAGCATCGAATTGCAAGATGTGCATCAAAACATTTTGTGAGTGTGTGTTGAGAGATTTAGCAATTGGTTCTTAACAAGAAGTTACCTAAGTCCTAAGACACTATACTTGTCTTCAAATGTTGTGGACTTGAGTTTCTTGTTGTTGTTGTGTTGCTTTCAACTCTTCATTCCTCAACGTTGAATGTTGGTTGATCTTTCAACATGCTTGTTCATTCAAGTTGTTTGTTGGTTTGTCTTTCATGTCATTTGTTGGTTTGTCATTCATCAAAACCTACGAATACAAACTTCGCATACAAGCAACATGATTTACAATTGCCCTTTTATTTTTCCTCAAGACATCTAGCAACTTTTCTTCTTGTTGAGGAGTTAGCTCTTTTGCGATTATCACGGGGAGCTTTTGGGCTTCATCAAGATATGAGTACTTTAGGTGGGGTGGTAGTGACTTCAATTCCGTCTTTTTGTCATTATTTGAGGTTTGAGTTTCCGGATGGTTTGTATGGTGTGTGGTGTTTAATTTGCTTGGATCTTCATTTGCTTCTTCAATCATGTACTTCTCATCTAACTTTGCAAGGTGAACTTCGGCAACAATGTTGTCAATTGGGTCACACCGGAATAGAGAGTGATTCTCCGGTGGATGCTTCATTGCTTCTTCTATGCTAAAACTTACGACTCTCCCATCTATCTCAAATGAGTAGGTTCCCGAGTAGGCATCTAGCTTAAATCTAGAAGTTCTCAAAAATGGTCTTCCAAGTAGGATGGATGATGCTCTCTCGGTTTCGCTTGATGGCATTCCAAGGACATAGAAGTCAATCGGAAACACCAACCCTTTGATATTCACCAATACATCTTCCGCGACACCCGTCACGATTATTATGCTTTTATCCGCTAGGACGAATTTTGCCGTCGACCTTTTGAATGGTGGTAACTTCAATACCCGGTAGACGGAGAGAGGCATGATGCTAACACATGCTCCGAGGTCACACATACAATCTATGAATTGAACTCCATTGACGGTGCAAGTAACCATACAAGGGCTCGGATCATCACACTTCTCGGGCAATGCTCCCATTAAAGCGGAAATAGAACTCCCCAATGGGATGGTTTCCAATTCAAGAATTCTATCCTTGTTCATGCATAGATCTTTAAGGAATTTTGCATATCTATGAACTTGATGGATAGCATCAAAGAGGGGGATGGTTACCTCGACTTTCTTGAACATTTCTATCATTTTGGGGTCGAGTTCTACGCGCTTCCTAGCTTTCTTTGCAAGTGTTGGAAATGGGAGTGGTTGAGCAATTTCTTCTTCCAAGGTTCTCTTAGTCTTGGGGGTCTCCTTTGTTGGTTGAGCTTCTTTATTCTCAACTATGACTTGTGGTGTCTCCTCTTCCACTACCTCTTCTACATCTATTCTCTCCTCCTCTTGAGCGATTGTGATGGGATTTGAATCCTTTGCTCCCTTCTCTTTTAATTGTGTTCCGGATCTTAGAGTGATGGCGTTGATGCCTCCCTTAGGATTGGGTTGAGGTTGAGAGGGAATGACGCTTTGGATTGGGGGTTGAGGAGTGGGATTTGATGGTGTATCCATGCGTGCAAGAAGAGCTTGTAGTGTAGAGGTGAGGCCGGTGAGACCGGAAGCAAGTGTGTTTTGTAGTTCCTTTTGGCCTTGGATGATGGTCCGGAGTGTATCATCTTGGTTAGAGGGGGCGGATGAATATGTGAGTTGAGGAGCTTGTGATTGGTTGGGTGGTGGTCTTTGATGTGGTGGTTGGTATGTTTGGTAGTTTTTTTGTGGGTTTTGTTGGTTGTATGGTTGATGTTGTTGGTTGTATGGTGGATTTTGTTGGTTGAATGGTGGCCGGTTTTGTGAGTTGTTGTTCCATCTTTGACCTCCTCCATTGTTGTTGTTGTCCCTATTCCCTTGTTGATGATTGTCTCTCCAATTTTGATTATGATTCCCACTCCCTTGATTATAGCTTCCTCCTTGATAAGGGTTCCCTTAGTTAGGATTGCCTTGGTAGTACCCTTGATTTGGGCGGTCGTAGAAATTATGGGTAGTCGCCAAAGTGTTGTCTTCTTGAAGGCTTGGGCACTCATCCGTGTAGCGGGAATAGTAAGAACAAATGACACACACTTTCTGAGGGACCAATTGTTGATTGTATTGTTGAGGGGGTGGAGAGTGTTGTTGATACGGTTGAGGTTGTTGTGGTTGTTGTTGGCTCAATTGGAGTTGCCTCAAGATGAATGTCATTTCACTCAAGGATTTGGTTAGAGCGGTGGTTTCGCTACTAATTGATACCTCATTCACGATTTTTGGGCGGTTGACTCTTCGTCTCATATGTTAATTGGATTCGGCTAGGTCAATGATAAGTTGCCATGCCTCCTCCGCTGTTTTATATTTAGACAAAGAACCATTGCTAGAGGTGTCCAAAAGAGTTCTATCTTGTTCTCGCATCCCTTGACATATGTATCCAAGCAACACTTGAGTGTCAAGCATGTGATTAAGGCATGCATCTAGTAGCTTACGAAACCGTTCCCAATACTCGTATAGTGGTTCCGTTTCACCTTGTACAATACAAGACATTTCCTTCCTTAGCCTATCCATCTTCTCCGGGGGCAAGAATTTATCCAAGAATCCTCTTCTAAGCAAGTCCCAATCGGAGGTGACTTCGCTAGATAGAGTGTAGAACCATTCTTTAGCCTTGTCCTCAAGAGAGAAAGGGAAAGCAAACAACCATATAGCAACCTCATCGGATCCTTCCTGTCTAGTTGTTGAGCATATACGATGAAAGTCTTTGAGATGTCGAATAGGGTCTTGTGCGGGAAGCCCATGGAATTTGGGTAGGAGGTTGATCAAAGCGGTCTTAAGTTCAAAGTTTGCATTCAAATTGGGGTGAGTTACATGAAGTGGTTGAAGGACATAATCCGGTGCACCCGCTTCCTTGATAGTAACTCTCCTCAGAGCATCCATGGCGTTAGTACCTAAAACAAAAGAAAAGTTGTTAGTGATATTGATGGGAGAATGGTTATTGCCTTCTTTGAGTGACGGTTCAATATTCACTTGTAGTAAGGTGGTTGAGGTGGTGAAAACCTTTTCACCTTTTCCAAACTTTAACCGCTTCCGAGCTTGTCTAATATGAAGCAAAGTTCGTTCTATTTCCGGATCAAAGGGGACTAAGCTCGGATTCGGTTGTGAACGCGTCATGCAATGAAGGAGAAGTAAAACTCATGGTAACGATGAGGGGTTAGTCACTTGAACAAAGAATTACAATGAAATGCAACTATGTACATATACACACATTTACTCTAAACAATAACATGGCACACTAAGCAAATTTCCCCGGCAACGGTGCCATTTTGATAAACGAAATTTATCATGCCGATATAGAATTCAATAATGGATATAATCGTGAGTATAGTCTAATCGACATTCAAACTTCGCATCAAACAATCCTACAATCTATAACCGAGAGTACTAGTCTCCCGAGTCGTCCTCCCTTGGAATTGCTAGAGAATGCATCTTATTGATTAGGAAGCCTTATTATGATTCTTTGAAGGTTTAGCAAAATAGATGACAAACAATCAATCTTTAGAAAGCTTGGCCTAGGGTTGGCATTAGAAATTCTATCCTCATAGTTCCTTCAATGATGACAACAATTAGGCCTTGCTTTATTTAGTTAACCCCTAGGTATAGAGGAAAGTCAAATGAGAGTAACTAACTTGAGTCACAAGTCCTAGTTTTACCTTAGGGAAATCTAGCTTTAGTGTACTCCAAGTCAATTAGCAATTTCTAATTCCAAATCAACAATTGACATAAACTATTCAACTCTTTCTAATGGTCCAAACCCTATGCCAAGTAAGAAACTTTTACTCCATAACTAGTGTTGGCATTTTATCAAACAATTGATGAGCAAGGATGGAAGGCATAGTAAAAATGAGAAAAAAGTAGAATTGAAAGTGCTTCAACACAAGAAAATAGCAACAATTAACAAAGAACAACAATGGAAATGAACTTATCAAGAAATTGATAAAATCCAAAACTACAAAGTTGAATCTAGGATCTATGAGAATTGAGCAATTACAAGCACTAATTGAGATTGGAGAAGAAGATCTATAACATGAACAAAGTAAATTGAGAATTGCAATGGATCTCACCAAAGAGTGATTGAGAATTCATTAGTGAAGAAGATGAACCCTAATGAGAGCTTGGAATCTCCCTCTCTACCCCCAAGAGTGTAACTAACAATAGCAAAAATATCTAGAACAATCTAAAAAATGAGCAAAAGTCCCTTAACCCTTCAACCCCTTGTCTTCTTAAGCTCTTCCCGCCAAGGCACTTCCCCAAAATGAGATCTCCAACTGTCTCCACGCCCAGGTCACGTGACTCTTTAAAAAAAATCATATTCGAGCATCGGCACGCACGCGCAAAGCACGCGTGCGCGCCACTGGGGCATCTTGCAATGCGAGCGGAGGCGCAACGTACGCGCGCGCGCCCATGGGGATTATGGCCTAGCCGCTACGCATGCCGGCTCGTGGCTTGGCTTCTGGCTTTGACTTTTAGCTGCGCAATCCACGCGGGCGCGCCAAGTACGCTCACGCGCCCTTGCTGAAGTTTCCAAAGCTCAATTTCTCATGTTCCTTTCCTTTGCGCCCATTCTCCTTCTCTCTTCCGGTTCATCCCTGCCCTATATTTTGAAACCACTTAACACACAGGTCACGGCATCGAATGGCACCAAGAGAAGATTAGAAATGTATCTAATTTAGTGCAAAATAAGCATGTTTTCATCCATGAGGCAAAAATTAGGAAAGGAACACAAAGTCTTGTATTTTCATATGAAAAGCGTGTGGAATCATTGATAAAACCCCTGAAATTAATACAAGATAAACCCTCAAAATGGGGTTTATCAGCAGCCTCTTCCCTTTTCTTTAATACACAAGATTGCATAAGTTTGCTTACCTCCAAAAGTTGGAGTTCATCAGATGCCTGTCTTAATGAATCTAACACAATCTTGTAATTGTCAAAGACGGAAAGAATATAAATCAGCTTTTGGTATTAAAATGGTTAAAAAATCAAATATATTTAAGCTTATATGTAGAGAGTTACTAGCAAAGGCAAACTTGCATAGCATAGTCAACGTCTTCAAGGGGAGGCATGTCTGCATATGCATCACCAGCATCCTCGTCAATGCTGAGTCCAAGCTTGAGCATCCTGTGAATCCTGTTCTCAAATGTGTTGGGGTCGTCAAGGCTGAACCCTGATGTTAGCAAAGCAGTCTCAAACAATAACAGGACAAGATCCTTCACGGACTTGTCATTCTTGTCAGCATCTGCTCTCTTTTTCAACTCTTCCATGATTGGGTTCTCAGGGTTGATCTCCATCGTCTTCTTGCTCGACATATAACCTCCCATGCAATGAAGCCAACATTGAAATAACCATTTGAATGATTCAATATCTTCATTTTTCATCAAAGCGCATCCAAGAAGTGTTGACTGACCGTGGTGATTCACTCCGACAAAAGAACCACAAACCAAATTATACCTGAAAGAAAAGTACGAGAAAATAGAATTAAAATCATTACATACACCTAAATAATGACTTTATACACCCAAAAACATCCAATCTATACATCTGCAGCAGATTCATAAAACAACACACAAAATAGAATTAAAATCATTAAATACACCCAAATAATGATTTTATACACCCAAAAACATCTCTGCAGCAGATTTATAAAACAACACACAAAACAGAATTAAAATCATTAAATACACCCAAATAATGATTTTATACACCCAAAAACATTCAATATATACCTCTACAGCAGATTCATAAAACAACATTAATTTAGCATCATAAACAAGAACATCATATTACCTATTTGTATTGTAGGTGGTGTCGAATGAAATAACATCTCCGAAATACTCAAAGGTAGCTCTGCTCCTTGCGTCGGCCCAAAAAGCAAGCTTAATCGACTGCTCGTCCTCGAGTTCGAGCTCGTAAAAGAAATTATGATTCTTCTCTTCCATTCTTAATAAGTATTTTCCGAATTCTTTTGCATCTTCTTGTTCCGAAATATTCCGCACTTCTCTCGTGATGTAATTTCTCACGTCTTTTTCGATAAAATTTAACTCGCGGTGACCCCCGACTGCTGCAACAAATGATTGGTAAGTTTTGCTTGGTCTGATACCGGCTTCCTCGTTATTCTCTATTATACGACGGACGGACATGCTTAGTTCCCTGTGCTGTTTGAGCATCTCTGCTTGAGTTGGACAACAAGGATATGAATGATACAACACGACCTTTAAAATGATCCAAGCACCAACATCCTTCAATATGTGTATATAAATTCTTGCAGGACAATTTCAACCAGTTGTGGGATTCGTCTTCTCGGTCGGAGATATTTTTTATTTCCATTTTTTCTCTTTGCTACATGTAATCAATTGATTCTTAATTTCGTTTCCCTTCTTATTTGTGCTCCGAATTCTTGTAAAAAAACCTGCAGCCTTAGCATAGTCCTTGTAGAATTTTGCAGCATCTTCAAGGGTATTAAAAGTCATTCCAACCTTGGAAACAAACTGGTCATCAACAACACAGAGGGGATGCAAAATACACCCAAAAATACACCATGTTAAAAACAAGGATATACTAGAGTTTCTGCACGTCATAAAAAATAACAATTCAACTAAAATACACCCAAATATTCCTAATCTACATCCAAACGACAACAACTCAACTAAAATAATAAGAATAGCCATAAACTGTAAATACACCCAAACTTCCCTAAAATACACCCAAATAGTTCTGATATACATCCAAACGTCTGGTATAAAATGCACAAAATTAATCAAAACTAGTACATTAGATTCAATTCACAGTCAATGTTCACGCATTATTCAGCTAGACAATCATAAACGACTAACTGCATCAAATTCAGATTCAATAATTAACTGAAACTAAATCACACCTCAGGAACTTCATTCGATTCAAATTCAAAATCCACTTCGCTATAGTTTAGCTGATAATATGAAGTTGAATCATCTATTATCTTCAAAACGATTTCAAAGTTTGATTTCAGAAACCATGAAAATTGAAAAAAAAAACAAAGCAAGAAAATAGAGAGAGAAACGCAAGTAATTGACGAAAGAGAAACCAGTAAAAAATGTACGTAAACGACGAATGAAAAGATAAATTAAAAGAAATGAATGAACGAAATCGAACAAAGAAGGCGAGAAATTTTAAAAAGAAAACAAAATATTTTGAAAAAAAGATGTTATATATTCGCGCGTTAATTGATTTAAAAATCTGTTAAAAAAATGCATAAAACACATACCATAAAAAACGCATTTGAGAATAAAAGACTTGTAATACTTGTAAGTATTAATCGCTTGTATGATAAAATTATTGCTAATTTTTTTAATCACTAAATCATTCATAACAACTCTAATTAATATCTCTACAAAGTTCCAGTATAACAAGTTAGCAGCTTATTATTATTTTACTAATTTATAAGCATGCCAACATATGACGTAATTGCGATAAACTCTAACTATAAACTTTGACTATTTTTTTTTTTTTTTGCAATTTGACCAATTTTTACTTGTCAAACAGAATACAATTTTTATAATCTTTTCTCTCATCAATATTGATAAATTCAATTTGTCTTTCTCTTAAACACCTAGTTTGAATATAAATTGTCAAAAAATAATACTCAATTTGGTTCTCAATTTGTATGCGAATTTTAGTTTAATTCATAAAATTTTAATTGTTTTTAAACTTTGTAAATATGATTATGCTAATTTTTTAAATAATTTTTAATATACAAATATTAAAATATTATAAAAGTATCCAAATGAAGTTAAATATTAATTTTATTCTTAGATAAATTTATTAATATTTTAAATTTTTATAAAAAAATAACAATTTACTCATAATAGTATGTATGAAAAAATGAACTAAATTGTACAATTTTTCATTGTACACCAATTTTTCCATTATTTTCCGTTTTTTCATTTACTTAAAGAAAACAGAATCATTAAAAAATCATTTACTTTGAGGGAGCTTTTTTCAGTAGTGAAAGTATCTTAAGAACCTTAAAAGACCAAAATGTAAAATAAATTAGCTAAACTTCAGGGATTAGTTTATGAATATTGATTTTTAGTATATCAGTACAAATTTGGCAGACGTAGATGAGAAATTAAGGTTGAACCAGGACTTAATTATCAATCCAAATAATAATTTATTCATGACATGAGATTTTCCTCGTGAGGCATATGGTAACGGTGTTGAAGGAAGCGTTCACAAGAGAAGACGACGAAGAATCGCTGACATTGAAAGACACGTGCAAACCTCTGTGTAGTGCTTCGACCTCAAGAACTCAACGCTGCTCGTGTTCTCATCAGGCACCGACACGTACGACTGTACGAGTCTCCGAGCTTTGAATTCTGGAAGGTTTGTCGTGCCACATTGGGCACTTCCTAACTAACCCGTTTCCGTTGGAATCTGTTGACGGAAAAATATTTTGCTCCAGCGTCGACGGCAAGCTCATCATGAACAATCCTACTGCCACTGCAGTCACATGCGTGCTTCACAACAAACACGATTTTCTAACGGTTAACAGCGTTTTAGTAATTTTGGGTAGTGTTTAGCTAACACGAATATCAAATTATCTTCGATAAATAAATTTTATTAATTTATGTATGTAAATTTTGATAAATGTGAGTGTAAATTATATTAATTTATATGTCTAAATTTTATTAAATATAAATATAAATTATGTATTTTATGTGTATAAATTTTTATTAATGTAGGTGTTTATAAATTAATTCTAATTAAATACCGTCTCAAAATAATAATATTTACTGGATATATAATATTACTGATTTAATATTATTCTCTTGAGGAATAAAATAAATATTTTATTATGCTCAATTAAATTTCAAATTAAAGTATATTACTAGACTAAATTCTGAAAGTGATCCCCTAAATTTGTCTCGTACACCAATTTTATTCTTGAGTTTTTAATTGCACCAGGTTTGATCTTGAGATTGAACGTTGGACTCTATAAAATCCTCAAACTTATTTCTGGGTTGACTCAACGGCTGAGATAACGAGCTGGTACAGTAGCTAAGATGATGAGCTGGTGTACAGCCACCACCAAGTTAGCGTTAATAACGAGGTGACGTGGAAATGTAGTTATGATGCTCCATAGTAGCACCTGAATGCATTTATAAACCCTAGAACCTCATCTTTTTTTTCTATCTCTGCTTCTTCTACTCCGTTACTTCCTTCTCCTTCTTCTTCTTCTTCCAATTCTAATACCGATTACTATGAAACTTTACCAATCACAATAAAACTTTTGCATACGTGTACTAAATGATGGGGCTAGTCACTCAATAGAGAAGTCAAGCCGCTCGTTTTTAATCGAAAATTGGACAAGAACATCAATGCAGACCAGGTTTGGAAAGGTGCAACTTTAGTACCGATCGTAATAAAATTTTTACAGACGTACACCAAATGATGAGGAATTAGTCGTGCAGCAGAGAGCTCAAGCTGCTCATCTTTAACCGAAAATTAGATAAAAATATTAATGCAGACCAAACTTTAAAAAGTGCTTTGGATGGTTATAAATTGAATACAGAACAACCATATAATCAATAATTAAAACAAACTTCATGGTGGGAATTTATCAAAATACAATAGTGTGCATACTTGAATGTTTCCAAGAATACCAAATGACAAAACAAGCTTAATAACAGGAAGCATATATCAAAAATGGACCTCAATATCACCTTTGCCTATGACCATTTTCACAACAGTTGCTCCATCAATCTTTTTCAAGCTCCCACTGAATTTTTCACACTCTATATCTAAATTTGTTTAGCCTCGTTCTCTACCACTTTCTTCAATAGTATAGATAGTACATTTTTTAAAAATATTTTTGAAAATAAAATAATATTATTGTCTTCATACAAAACCACTTAAAAAAGAAACATAGCAATTTTAATATTTTTTATACTAATACATAAAAAATATATTAGAAATATAATAAACTTGAATTTTCAATTGAAATATTTTTTCTTCCTTTCAATATGTTAACAAAAAACTAAAAAGAAGAAGAAGAAGCCAAGAAGGAACAGAATGTTAGGAATTGTCAGCGTTTGTGCTTTGTTCCGGGCTTCTGGGCTGGACATAGTGCCATTATTGGTCTGCTTCGGTGGCGGAATCCTATTTGGCATTTTGGAACCTTTTTGCTTTTTCAGACTACGGAAACCACAATTATGCTATCCTGCATCGCACCCGCATTCCTCGCCATCGACCTTAGCCTTTGATTTTTTTAGGTGATTATTATTTTTTCTAAAAGAGTTTTGTCTAATTTATTAAAAATAATTAAAAATTAATATTTAATTTAAAATTATAAAAATAAATCATTATTAAATATTTAAAATTTATCATAAAAAATAAATTAAATAAAAACTGAATACTAAATTATAAATATCATAAAATTAAAAAATTCACTTTTTATTATCAGTCTATTAGTAATAATATAAATATTATTATTTTGAATCAATATTAAATAAATAATAGTCTATATTTATATTTATAAAAATTTGTATATATAAAATACATAATTTATATTTATATTTATTAAAATTTATATATATTAATTATTAGAATTTACATTTATATATATTAAAATTTATTTATTAAAAATAATTCAATATTTATGCTAATTAATTATTACTAAAATTACTAAAAATGGTTAACTCCAAAATTTTCTGTTAGTCCATTACTATCCTCTTATTTTATTTTATTCAATCCAATCCATCCCATGTAAATTACTATAAATGGGAATAGTTTGGTTTGGGATCACCAGATCAATGGATAAAGAATTAATTCGCTACCAACATATGAGTGGTGGCATATCAAAGTGGGGATGGTTGAAGAATAAAGCTGAAATTTATCAAATAAAATAAAATAAACTAAAATAAAGAGAAAATAAAATTATGTTGGGTAATTGGTCGATGACTTAAATACAAAAGATACTAGAAAGATTAAAACAAATTGTGTTGATTTTTCTTAATTTTAAAAAGAAAGATAGAAAATAAAATTAAAAATATTTTGACACAACATATTTGTTATATTTGTGTTCTATTTCACTAAATAATTAGTCATAAGAGATTTTATTCTTTTATTTTTAAAAATTAGTGTAAAAAATTAAGAGTTTATACGTTGTTGTAAGCACGAAGTGGCTTTAAAACTATTTAAGTTTAAATAAATTTACAGCACATTTAGAGATTAATTAGTGACTGAGTTGGATAAAATATACTTTGGATAACAAAAATATATGCCATCTCATTACCAGACACATCTAGTGAGTGTACATGTGAATGAGTTGTGGGTGTAACACATTATGTCGTGTCTTAATCCGTGAGGGGGAAGAAATAGTTGAACTATACTACTTGACCACGCCAATTGCGTATTCCTATTCGAATTTGTTCTCTCCAACTCCATGGGATCAAATCCCCTACTGCAGGTTCCTTATTATCAATTTATCACTTTCCATGCCCCCTTTTTTTTTTTATCACTACTGAAATAAAATAGTAATGCTTTGAGCTACTACTTTCCATTACTTTAGATTAATAATTAGAAAATAGATTCTCTTAATTTTTTTCAATTAAAAAATATAATTTTTAATTTTAAATATTTTTTATTTTTTTTAGTCTCACCAATAAGATAAAATGTACAGAAATTAAAACAAAAAATTATTTTAGTACCTTGAATAACAATTTAAAAAAATAATGCGGTGGAGATTAAAGTATTTTTAAATAACTTACTAAAAGATAAAAGATTCTATTCATTTATGCATGCTCATGAAATAAAATAAAAATAAAAAAATCACTTAAATTGGTATAATAGCATTTTAGATATAACGGATATATTTTTATAATTTTATATATGGAAAGTCTCAAATACTAGCAAATATAACAAAACCTAATCGTCATTTAGCCAGCATATATTTTTATATTATTATAATACAAAAAGTTTTACGCGTGTATATGCTATTATAAAAGAATCTCTTTCACGCTCCTCTCTAAAGAACTAGTCGAATATCTCAGTTTTTAGACTCTTTGACAATCGCAGTTTCATTGACAAAGGTTATGAAGCTTCACCTCTCACTCTTGGATAAAAATTCTCTTCTCTATCGCTCATTCCTTCTCAGCTGTAGAACAACTCAGAATTTCACTCTCTCACTCCATATCAATGGTGGAATCAGTGTTAGAAGAACAGAATATTAAAGAAAGCAGTTTCTTTCTCTTCTAATTCCATAATTTTTGTAATGATTTTCATAGTGCATCAATGGACACAATGATGATTATGATTATGAATTTATGAGCTCGCAAATCATGTTATTTTTGTTTTTCTCAATAGAATTTAAATTGAATGTACAGAATCCAAATTATACCTTATTCGATTTTGATTTTTATAATGCAACAATGCACATTTAACGCAAACCAACTGTTTGATGAAATTACTAAGACAGAAAATATAAAAAATATTAGTGTTTCTTGTTTGTTGTTTTGATTTTTTAATGTAATTTAAATTATGTACTGTTGTTGCCTTTCTATATTTCAGTGTAAGGCATCACATTGAAGCATCAAACATACTAAAATTTATTGAACCATAATCTAAAATTTCTATATTAAAAATAAGACATACAATTATGATTTATATATTAACCTTCAAATAATGTTTCATCTAGTTTGGCTTTCTAACAAAATAATAATTTATTAATTTATATGAAATAAGCATAGAAATAATAAGAAAGGAAAATAGATAATAAGACATGATCCATGCTTAATAAAACTGATCTAACCTTAGCTGCTAAGAATTCGAAGTAGAAGTAGAAGCATCAAATTTGTAATTGTTCTATAACAATAAACATGTTTTATAATTTTCTTGAGGTTGGAGTTATATAATTTCCAAGGGTTATAAAAGTGAGGCTAAGTTAGTTTTTTAGGTAGTGTGTGGTCTGCTATTGTAGGGTATTGTTTTGCATTTTCTTTTATACAATTAGTTTCATAAAAGCCTAAAAGTAACCAAAGTAAAAAAGTGCAATTAATAAAGGGATGAATAAACAAAAATTTGGAGAGATATAAAGAGAAAGAGAGAAAAAAAAAGAGATTAATATTTAGTACTTAGTAGTATGACATATTTCTTATGATCTTATGACTCATGATGAATAGTTATGGGATTCAAAAAGGTATGTTATTATTATTTTTTTGACAAAAAGTTATATTCTAATTTTACAAACTAGTTAGTAGTTAGAGAACCTTATAACATTGTATGAACATTAAACAGGGGACACCATCTTTGTAATCTTATAGTTGTGTGTATTGTATTCAACTGAATTAACTTATTTTAATGTGGAGTATTTTGAAGGCACCAAAAAAATTCCAATTAGCAACAATAAAAATAGTAGTTAGTTTTATGTCTCAGCCAATTAGCAACAATTTATTAGAAGTTTGTTAAGGATTTTTATTTATGCAAAAGATTTTTGTTGATTTAATACCTAATACTAATTGAGATATTTTACTCAATACATTTTATATCTATTTTAATGAGATTTTGCACACTTTACTCAAGATACTTTGCATTCATCTGAATGAAATTTTGCATATATGGATCAAACATTTTGTATCCATTTTAATCAGATTTTGTACACCTTACTCAGCATAGTTTGCATCTAATGTAATGTATTTTTTGCACACATGAATCAGACAGTTTGCACCCACTTTAATCAGATTTTGCACACCTCACTTGGCACAATTTACATTCACCTTAATGAGATTTTGCACATATGAATTAGACAGTTTGCATCTACTTTAATGAAATTTTGTTTTACTATTTGATGTATGCTAACTTTTTTACAGGATATGCCCAAAGTTGACATGTGTTTTGGAACCATTGATGATACAAATCAATTTTATCAGAATTATGCCAAGCGCGTTGGTTTTTTTACTAAGATAAGGTTTACTCGAAAAGTTGGTAAAGATAAGGTTCTTAAGAATCAAATGATTACTTGCAATAAGGAGGGAAAACGCAAGTCTAAAATTTCACCAATAAAAAAGACAAATCCTAGAACCAACTACAATTGTTCTGCAATGATTTCTATTAGGTTGAATAAAGAGGGTCTTTGGGTTATATCCAAGGTGTGTTTGGATCATTCACATCCTTGCGATCCGGAGATGGCAAAATTGTTGACACGTAATAGGGAGATGAGTATGCACATGTGTCGAGTCATTGAGAGGAACGATGAAGCAGGCATGAGACCAAGCAAAACATATCAAGTGTTGGGGTGAAGCGGGGGGTTTCTCTAAGATAAACTTAATGAAAAAGATGTTAAGAATTATCTCAGCAGAAAGGTACGCAATGTTATGAAAGAAATGGATGCTAGGAAGATGTTGAAGTATTTTACACGGATGAAGGATATGAACTTTGATTTTTATTTTGATGTTGAACTTGATCACTACCCACTTGATCACTAAATCTCATTAAACTAGGTGTAAACTGTGATGAGTAAAGTGTGCAAAATCTACGACTAACGTGAGTGCAAACTGTCAAATTGATATGTGCAAATTCTGATTAAAGTGGGTGCAAACTGTCTGATTCATGTGTGCAAGAAATTCATTACATTGGGTGCAAATTGTGCTGAATAAGGTATGCAAAATCTCATTTAAGTAGGTACAAACTGTCTGATTCATGTGTACAAAATTTCATCCAGATGGATGCAAAGTGTCCTAAGTAAAGTGTGCAAAATCTCTTTTTAAATGGGTGCATACTCGAGATTCTAGTTTTTCAAGAGTTTTCTAATGCATTTTCTTTCTTGTTCCTGTTTTAGATTTCTTTGTATTTGTACTTCTTTGCGGCATCTTAATATCCAGATCTTTTTCCATTTCAAATAATCATTGCATATTATTAAAAAACATATTATTAACACAAACACAAATAAAAAACCTAATAATCAATTGTATAGTAGCCATTATCAAAATTCTACCACAACAAAGCTCTGTTAACAACTGAGATAATGACATAATGAATTTTTTTAAATATTTATAAATTAAAAGTACCTAAGTTTCATAAACAAGATATGATCAATCAAAATAAAAAAAAAAAATTTTTTTATTATAGAGTGCTTAAAGATTTTTATGAATAGACAAGAAACGTTGAATCATATTTTTGGGTGTCATTATGAGTTTTTCTTTGCATGTTTTGAATGGATACATAATGATGGACACTAAAAAGGAAAGAGTTGCATAAAGTAATAAATGAACAAAAATCAAAACTAATTAACCTTCACATTAACCTTGCAAAAGCATAACGCATTAATAGAAACGAAAAAAAATTATAGAGAGCTGAGAGATGCTGTCGCAGAGAGTAACGCTGCTACTATTGGAGACGCTAACGGGGATAGATAGTAAGCTCAAGAATGCTGATTCGTGTTGAGTGTGCTCCAACGTTGAGAGCAAGAAAGAGGGTGCGCTACAAGAGTGTCAAGAGAGAGAGTGTGTGGGATTTTGGGAAAGAAGAAGAACGTATGGTAAAGAGTGTGTACTCACGCTTTTTATGTGCATTTGGGCTTTTTTTTTTGTTTGGAGCAGAAAAATATTAATGCTGGTTGTTTACTGGTCCAAAAATTTGAAAATTGCTGGTCTCCTAACAGTGTTCTTCGAACTTTATTAGGTACACAATGACTTTTGTGAACAACTGATTCTAAAATTAACCTAATAAAATAAAAATATACTACACTCTTAATAAAATATTGGAATTAATTTTTGTTTGGATATATGAAATTAAAAGGTGATACAAGTGTCTTAAGAAAGAACGTTTTAGAAAAATATTCCATTATTCCCAGTCATGCCCTTTAACGAGACACCCTTTCATTTGAATTCAGAATTATACCAGACAAATCATATACTCATAAAATAAACAAAACACTATCTTGCCGCCTTGAATGGTGGTGATTGAACACGAACATTTCAGACACTAGAGTCATCCACACACAACCCCGGTCCCAACCCATATATATAAATCATCACCAAATTAAAACAATGATGTATAATTGTAATTATTTGTTCATGTTACACTGGTGATTGGTGAGTGCGGTGCCCTGAGAGCACATTCACATGCACATTTACATTCATCGTCATCATCATAACATAAAGTCATAAGATATTAAAAAAAAGCTACACAAACGGTCCACTGCAAAATACATAGAACTTTTTCTAGAAGCAAAGAGACGCAGAAACAGCCCTAGCTAGCTCGCTCACACCACACGCCCTCAAATCTTCTTCTTCTTCTTCCATCATTTCCAATTCAAACTTTCATTGTTTTCTTTTGATGTTTGATGCGTGATCGCCATGTACATGACGGCGTATTCCTCGTCTTCCTCTATGCTCCTCAGAGCAACAAGGACTAAGCTCGTCTCTTCCTCTCTTTCTAGAACCTTCCTTTCTTCTCCTCCTCCTCGCCCTACCGCTTCTTATCGATCCCTTGCCTTCTCATCCTCCGCCACCGCCGCCTTCCGTTCTTCCTCCGTCGCCGCCCGCTGGAGCCACTGGAGGTCTCCCCTCAGCCTCCGCTCTCAGATCAGAGCTGCCGCTCCCGTCCTCGAGCGGTTCCACCGCAAGCTAGCCACCGCGGGTACACACTCTGACTCCGCTCTCCGATCTAACTGATTCGCTCGCAATTCTTCGTTTCCGATTTTTCAATTCTTCTTTCTCTCTCTGCTTTGAATATTATGTTCTGATTATGAATGACGTGAGGAGTATGAGTAGTGTGTTGCACATGTAGGCTCTGCTTTTTTTTTTTCGGTCATCCATTTTTGGCATGAACTGTTTGAGTGACTGGTGTTTCAGCTGCTATTTAAATATTTCGAGTTTCGTTTAACGGCTGCGTGGTTCGTTATATGCGTGTATAATTCAAAGCAGTTTCAAATCAGCTCATTATGTAGGCTTGACAAAATAGCTTTGATATGTAGTTGAATTGCCAATACCTGGTAGTGCTGTCTTCTCTATTCTGACTCTAAGTGCAACACACTGATTCAGCTAGTTGTCTGACATGTTTGCAATTTCAGCTGGTGAAAATCCTTTCAAGGGAAACCTTACCAGTCTTCCTAAGCCTGGAGGTGGCGAGTTCGGAAAGTACTACAGCCTTCCGTCTCTCAAGGACCCAAGGATTGGTAACTTTGCTTCCATGGTCTGGCTGTATTTCGGTTTAGATACATTGTTAAATTGATGTGATTTGGTTAATCAAGTGTTATGAGGAAGGACTAATTTCTCCTTCTGAATATCATTCTCCTTAATGACTGCATCTCAATTTTATGGGTGCCGAACAGATAGGCTACCATACTCTATCAGAATTCTGCTTGAATCTGCCCTCCGTAATTGTGACAATTTCCAAGTGACTAAAGAAGATGTAGAGAAGATTATTGACTGGGAAAACACTGCTGTAAAGCAAGTTGAAATTCCTTTCAAACCTGCTCGAGTCCTTCTGCAGGTACATGCTTGGCCCCTCTATACAGCCAGGGCGTTATTCATATGGATTAGGAAATATTGAGTAGTGGGATTTCTTCTTTTAACCTTTTCTGTTTACCTCTTTGTAGGATTTTACTGGTGTCCCAGCTGTTGTTGATCTGGCTTGCATGCGTGATGCTATGAATAGACTTGGCAGTGATTCTAACAAGATCAATCCTCTGGTACACATCGCTCTTATTTCTTATAACTTTCATGTGCTTTGGTTACATACATACATGTGAAATCATTCCTGGAGGCCACCAAACTGATTTCAATTTTTTAAACACTCATCATGGAGTAACATATGAGCCATGAGCTCATAATTAGTAAGTTACTCTTATTATTTTCTGTGCAATATACAATGTTTTCAATCTTCAATGCACTATTTCTGGTGAAAACAACAAAATTCTGTTTTTCTATTTTAAGTTTTTCCTTCACAAAATTCTAAAAACAGAAAATACTAAAAATGAAAACAACAGATAAAAATCGAAACCAATCTGACACTTAACTTTTACATTGTAATGTTGGCATTTAAATGTTGCATTTTACTGGCTTTACTTCAAAGCTGCTAAAAAGGCTCTGAAATTGGTATAGATGACTAGTGCAGTCATGCATAGCATCTCAAAAGTATTTCCCCATATTTCCCCAGTAATAGGGAGAGTGATTGATTAGATTGAGAACAAATTATGTCTTGGGTTTATTATGAACCTATTTGTTTTATTTGAAAAGTGGTCACCTAGTAACAAACTATTCTAAGTGGTTACAAAATAGAACTTGAAACTAACTCCCTTACCCATTTATTACATTTTTTCTGACTAGTAAGTGTTGGCAGGTTCCTGTTGATCTTGTCATTGATCATTCAGTTCAGGTTGATGTAACAAGGTCAGAGAATGCTGTACAAGCCAATATGGAGCTCGAGTTCAAGAGAAACAAGGAGAGATTTGCTTTTCTTAAATGGGGCTCAACTGCTTTCCGTAATATGCTTGTTGTTCCACCTGGTTCTGGTATAGTACATCAAGTAAGTTTTGAAGCACACATTCAGAATCACTTCATGGAATTTATTTATACATTATTCTGGCTGTTAGTGTTGGGGATTTATGTTGTCTTGATTTCAGGTCAATCTCGAATATCTTGGGCGAGTTGTTTTCAACAATGAGGGCCTACTCTATCCCGACAGTGTGGTTGGGACTGATTCCCATACAACTATGATAGATGGACTTGGAGTTGCTGGATGGGGTGTTGGTGGCATTGAAGCAGAGGCAGCTATGCTTGGACAGGTATATGAATTTCTGAATCCTAACCTACATGTAATGAATGGGTGTTAATTTATCAAAATGAAAAAAAAAAAAAAGAGTATGTTCTTTGAAATTATATGTTTTCTAAAGTCTTATCTCAAATAAGCAAGTGGTTAACCTACGGTGGTGATCCTAATGCTGGGTGCTATGATAATGACAGCCGATGAGCATGGTATTACCTGGAGTTGTTGGGTTCAAGTTATCTGGAAAATTGCGGAATGGTGTTACAGCTACTGATTTGGTTCTTACTGTGACACAAATGCTTAGGAAACATGGTGTTGTTGGAAAATTCGTTGAATTTTATGGTAATAAAATTCTCATTTCTTTCCTTTCCTTTTTTCCAAAGTTGTTTTGGTCTTTCTAATTACCAGTGGCTGTTTTCTATAGGTGATGGTATGGGTGAGTTATCATTGGCTGACAGGGCCACTATTGCCAACATGTCTCCTGAATATGGAGCAACCATGGGTTTCTTCCCCGTAGATCATGTTACATTACAATACCTCAAGTTAACTGGAAGAAGTGACGAGACTGTTAGTATCAACTCATCTGTTATTTGCCTGTGATCTGAATTCTGAAGTGCTTATAGGTGGCAATGTTGTGACTTATTTAACTCCATTTTGGCTGAATATAGGTGGCAATGATAGAGGCTTATCTCAGGGCAAACAAAATGTTTGTTGACTATAATGAGGTAATATAGTTGAATAATTATGCACAATCCTTGCGTTTACCCCCCAGAAGATAAAATGTCCATATTTTGAATGTTAATTTATCTTCTATAAATGCAGCCTCAACAAGATAGAGCTTATTCATCCTATCTTGAATTGAACCTTGATGATGTTGAACCTTGTATTTCTGGGCCAAAGAGGTAAGATGCTACAGTATTTTACATGTTGCCTTGTCTTTCATCATTGATTTGTCATACTAAGTGACACTCTTGACAGACCTCATGATCGAGTGCCTTTGAAAGAAATGAAGTCCGATTGGCGTGCATGTCTTGATAACAAAGTGGGCTTTAAGGTTAGTAGTGCTGTAATATTCATATAATTTTATTACTTTTTGGTTTTATAGGAACCATAGGTTATTTCATTTCTTACAATTTTCATGAAATATCTCTTTGATGTTTGTTTTAAATCAACCTGCTATTATCTTTCCATTTGTTTGTTTACATGATAAATGCTAATTGACTTCTATTCAGTATCACTTTTAAATTTTAATATCCCTGTGCCAACTCATCTTAGATGTAATGTGGTATCCATGACGACCCCATCTAATGGTGGAAGATGGCACGGTGCCGCACCAAAATCAGCACAAGAAACATTTCTATTTTGTTTGTCTTTTGTGTTTTGAACACTGGTCATTTTAACTGTTCAAAGTTGTTGGCCTCAACTTGCAGACACAGAAGCTGCCACAAAACATATTGTAGTGTAATAGTCCATATTTCATGTACTTGTGCTTGATGAGAACCCTAGACAAATTACATCCAAAATATTTCTCTGATTGCAGGGATTTGCAATACCAAAAGAAGCGCAAGGCAAAGTTGCGAAATTTAATTTCCATGGGCAGCCAGCTGAGCTGAAGCATGGCAGTGTTGTGATTGCTGCAATTACAAGCTGTACAAATACATCAAACCCAAGTGTTATGCTTGGGGCTGGTCTTGTAGCCAAAAAGGCCCACGATCTAGGTTTGCAGGTTAGGCACCAATAATAGTAATGTTAGAATCTGCCATGTTTGTGCTTATCAACGTGATGTCCTGGATATGGGCCTCTTTATTTATTCTTTCTTGATATTAATATTGATCTTTGAGTAACTGTGTCAGGTCAAGCCTTGGGTAAAAACGAGTCTTGCTCCTGGCTCTGGAGTTGTTACAAAATACCTACATCAGAGGTTATTTATCCTTTTTAGAATCTTAATTAATTCTTTCATAATGTACTTTGGTATTTGGCTCAATTTGGAAAGAATGTATACTGAATTCAGGTTTGGATGTTTTATACCTTTTTGGCAGTGGTCTGCAAAAGTATCTAAATGAACAGGGTTTCAATATTGTTGGATTTGGCTGTACAACTTGTATTGGCAATTCAGGAGAGCTGGATGAATCAGTTGCTACTGCTATCTCAGAAAATGGTATTTATATCAAATATGATTTCTATTACTGAAGCTAACTTCTGTGAATTCTCTCACAATTATTTCTTTTCTACAACTTTAGGAAAGCTTGTAAACATATATTATGCTTTATATTTCTGTATTTATTTAATTCCTACATTTTCTCATGCAGACGTTGTAGCTGCTGCTGTATTGTCTGGGAACCGTAACTTTGAAGGCCGTGTACATCCTTTGACAAGAGCTAACTACCTTGCCTCCCCTCCTCTAGTTGTTGCTTATGCCCTTGCTGGCACGGTAAGCATGCATAGTTTATATTTCCAGCATGTAGAGAAAAGGTTTTTGGTCCTTGTCTTCCACATTGTCAGATTTTCCATGTCTTGGTAAAGACTAATTCTCATTAGACCCCAGTAACCTAAGATTTATTAAAATGCTAAAGTTGGAAGTAAAAAAACTACAGCAACAACTGAGCCTGTCGCATGCAACAGAACTGACAAGTTAAAATTTTGGAGGCCAATAATAAGTGTATCAATGTGTGTATATTGGTTTTGGTTGACTGTAGTGATATTTTTGCTAGTTAATTAACATTGTGCCTCGTTGCTTTTAACTAGTTGGATACACACTGCCAGATCTTTGGATCTTGATGAACACTGATTGGCTATGCACTATATTTCTGATACATAATGTCATATCTCAGACTATAAGTTTGCGAAGTGGTTTAATGGCCTTTTTTGCTTTAATTAAACCTGGTGTACCCTTTATTTTATTAGGAATTAGATTCCTTTTTCCTCCAGAGTTTAGAAAATATAACATCTGTATTCGTTAAATATTTTAGGTTGACATTGACTTTGAAAAGGAGCCAATAGGGACAGGGAAGGATGGCAAGAATGTCTACCTTAGGGATATTTGGCCATCCACTGAAGAAATTGCACAGGTAAATGTCTTTTTATTTAGTTATTTATTTATTTAATCAGAGATGACACACACTGTAGATGCTTATACTGTGCGTGACAATTAACTTCGATTTTCTTGATTCAAGGCTGTTCAATCTAGTGTGTTGCCTGACATGTTCCGAAGTACATATGAATCTATTACCAAAGGTAACCCTATGTGGAACCAACTACAAGTTCCTGTTGACAAGTTGTATTCGTGGGATCCCAACTCAACATATATTCACGAACCTCCGTACTTCAAGGGTATGACCATGGATCCTCCTGGAGCTCATGGTGTTAAAGATGCCTATTGCCTACTGAATTTTGGTGACAGTATAACTACTGATCACATTTCTCCTGCTGGAAGTATTCACAAAGACAGTCCTGCTGCAAAGTACCTTATGGAGCGGGGAGTGGATCGCAAGGACTTCAATTCTTATGGAAGTCGTCGTGGCAATGATGAGGTGATGGCAAGGGGAACTTTTGCCAACATCCGCATTGTTAACAAGCTATTAAATGGTGAAGTTGGCCCAAAGACAGTTCACATTCCTACAGGAGAGAAGCTTTATGTGTTTGATGCAGCAATGGTGAGTTATGCCCTACCAAAGTATGACATTCTTTTTACTTAACTCTTCTGGTGGCAGCATGATCAAGTTGATATGATGTTATCTGGTATTGATATAATCATTATTTGTTCCTAATTAGCGTCAGCTTACAGTGTCTTGTCAAATGCTTCAGAGCTAATTATTTCACAAATGCTTGCTAATTTGTGAAATCTTTTGGCTCTGTTCTGTGCATTAATCTATCAAGCCTTTCTTATTCAGTTACTTAATGGCAATGTGCTGTTTTGAGTGCTGATCCCTTGGAATGGTTCCCTTATTTCAGAGATACAAGAATGAAGGACATGACACCATTGTGCTGGCTGGAGCTGAATATGGTAGTGGAAGTTCAAGGGATTGGGCTGCCAAGGGTCCCATGCTATTGGTGAGTCCCTCCGTTTAATATTGTGACCTGTGATTTGGCTGGGTTTTCTATTTGATTTTCTAGATTTCTTCAACATGCTGAGACGAATAGTCTTGATGATTTTTCCATGTCAAATGGTAGGGAGTCAAAGCCGTGATAGCCAAGAGTTTTGAGAGAATTCATCGCAGTAACTTGGTAGGAATGGGTATTATTCCTCTCTGCTTCAAAGCTGGTGAGGATGCCGAGACTTTGGGGTTGACTGGCCATGAACGGTACACCATTGACCTTCCAAATAAAATCAGTGACATAAGGCCTGGTCAAGATGTAACTGTCACAACCAACACTGGAAAGTCTTTCACCTGCACAGTTCGATTCGACACCGAGGTAATTCAAACTTTTCATTTTCATGTTTAATTTTCTTTCTTGCTGCACTTATTGATGCAATTGTGATCTATTCTAACACGCTGGTACTTTCAGGTGGAACTGGCTTACTTTGACCACGGAGGCATCCTCCCATATGTCATCAGGAACCTCATTTCACAGTGAAAAACCGTCTGTTGATGGGAAATGTTTAACACTTCTTACCATTCTAGCAGTAGTTGATGTGAGAAATGAGAATAAGTTTTTCAATAAATAGGAAAGAATCCCTTTTTCGAGGGAGGCAATTTTACTTTTTGACATTTCCAGGTGTTTATATATTTAGGCATGTGAAGTGAAACATTATTGAGTACATTGATTCCCGTGATCGGCTTGCCTATTGAACAATGGGAACAATTGTAATTTTTATATAAGCCGGTGCCAATGGCATACGGAATTCGGTCTTTTGAAATTGTTAAGTGGTGGATACTTGATTTATCAATTATTTCATCCACACAAATGCTAAAAAGTAATCATCGTACGTTTAGCTATTCGGCATATAATCGTGTTGGTCAGATACACCTTTCCTTATAACAATGCCCGTTGTAGTAATTTTAATTAAATAAAAATTGAGAGTTGAGACGCATCAACGAGGCTTTCATCCAAAAGAGAACCGTTTCTAAGATAAAGAATAGTAAAAATGAGGTAAATTGTGTCCTAATAGAGACTGAAAACTATGAAGTCGCATGGCAGCTGCATATGTAGCCTCTGATGAGTCTCACGTTGTGCCAGTGGTAGGATTCAATAGAACTAATAAATAATAATGCCTCTTCATATTGGTGGTTTTTTTTAACACAGGAATTTGATAGATATTATTAATGAACCTTCGGAGTTCGGAAGCTGGTCCCTTCGAATGGATATTTGTTAATGACTGAATTTATTAAACATGGGTTTAATAACAGTCATGATGGTGACCGGTTGGGCGGAGCCTCATATAAACACAAGGGGAGAATCCAACCTCCCCCCCCCCCACCAAAAAAAAAATCCCCAATATAACACAATTTTCATTTTTTAAGATTGATATTTTTGTAGTCATGCCAAATCCTCAACAAAGTGTTTTGCCGTTTTTAGCCAAGATCACTCACCATCGTTTTTGTCAGATGATGATGCATCATATACATTAAATTCGAAACATTTTATGAGCAGAAATTTTCATGAACGGCCTAAGTGGTTTTGTTTTATTACGCCAACACATATAGTCTATAGAACCATCCTCCTTACATGATACCTTCATATATATTACATCTCTGAAGTTCTTCTAGTCAAACCGAGACTAATGGGGTTTAAACCTAGAACCTCTGCATACTACTCAAATTACGTCATATTTACAAACCACGTAGAATTCAACAACTTACTCTAATAATAATAAATACGTCAAACAACAACAAAAATAAAAATAAAATACATTCACCGTTTACATAGAACTGTTCATAACACCAAAATTATACCTCTGGAATGCTTTCTAAAGCTGGCCTCCAAGAATTCATGCTTCCATCATGTTCTTCTTTCAACCTCACTCATTCTCTTTTCTCTCATCTTCATATCTTTCAGTAATTGCGCCAAAGAAGCATATTGCTGAGCATCGTTCTCCCTCAGCATCCTTCTCAACTCTTCCTTGTTCACCACCAACCTAATCCTCCTAGTTCCACTTGTACGATCACCATCAGAGGCAGAGCGTCTCTTTACCGGCTCATTCTCATCAGTATCTTCTGCTGATACTTTGCTGTTTCTCATGCAGTTCCACATGATGTTGATTTTAGTAGTAATAATCAAAGGATTAAAGCAAAGTCAACCATATATAGAGAGTGTGGAGAAGAGAAAAGCACATGGAATATCCGATTGTTACGCGTGTCTATTGTAATTAAAAGAAGGGAGATTCTTGAGATGGACTACACTATGAATTATATATTTTTGGATACCCTTTTCGTATTTGTGCTGCATCAATATTTTACTAGTGTTGCCGGCCATTAGTTTTAACTTAACATTTTTTTTTTTAATTTGATGATAGCAGCATTGAAGTTTGCCCTGCCCCTGTTATTATTAGATTATTATAAAATTAGGCACTATATATTTATATTTTTAATATATATTTTATATTCTAATGTGTATTTTATCTAATAGTTGATTTTAGTATTTAATTTTAATGTACACTTATCATGATTATATAATGATAATCACGGAGAGATATGCAACAATATGTTTATCTTGCATTATACTTGAAGTTGTATGCCCTCTAATCAATGCTAAAAATAGTAGTACATTCCCCATGATAGGAAGGCTGATAGCAAATTAGTACTAAGCTATGATTTTGAGTGTCATCCAATTTTTTAAAATTGTTGTTATTATAAATTTTAAATTACAACATTAAATATTAATCTTAAATCCAAAATTTTTCAAAAATAGAGTTTAAAAACTAAATTTCACCTTTTTATTTATTATATTTTATATTAGTGATTTATATTTAGAGTTTAAAATTTAAAATTTATAATATTTATTTTATTTTCTATTTTTTCTTTTTTTAATAGCAAGTTAATTTTTTAAGGAACGCTTCATTCCTTATTTTCTCCTTTAGTATTTTTCTTAAAACTATTGTATAAAACATTCTAACTATACATGTTTTATTAACTTTGATAGTCCTAATTTTCAACCTTTTTTTTGTGAAATTTTACCTAGAATATTTTAATCGTACAGTTTTTAAACCATTAAATGAAAAAATGATATCTCGCATTTGTTTTCATACACTCTTATTTTCTTTCTCAATTTTTTGTATCACTATTTTGTATTTACTTATTTTTATGAAGATGGGAATGGTTTCTTTTTTCCTATTTAAATAGAAATTTTATTTATTTATTAATTTATGTAACAATAAAAAAATATTTCATTATATATCAATTTTGCAGCAGCATAATTACGATAGAAAATAATTTGACATATGAAAAAATATGAGGAAGAAAATGTTATAAGCTAATGAATTTATAAATGAAACGAAATTTTTTTAAAATTCATTCGAAATCATCATTTAATTCATTCACATCTAAGAAATCGGCATTTTTTATGTTTAAAAAGTTAATCTAGGACAGAGTAAGTCTTCCAAAATAGCATAGCTAAAATTTGAATTTTTTTAAGAATTTCAATCACATTAGTAAATTTATATATTTATATTGGGGATATATTGGTAATAATAAGAAATACCGCATATATGTTTTAATTTAGAGATTAGTTCATACATACACAATAAATATATCAAAAACTTAAAATTTTGTTTATTTAATTTAATAGATAATATTTACTCTAGTACATTAAGAGGACTAAATAAATCCTTTAATTTACTAATTTATTAGTATTTTGTTCTATTGTTAAGGTCCACATAGCATGGAACTTACTAAAGCTCAAGTTTAGGGATGACGAAATTTTTTTAAATATGGGGATCTTCGTAGGAATTGTCTTGAATGAAAACTCGAAAATGGAAAATTTTCTCCACATGAATGAGGGCAAAATTTTTCCAAAACAAGCGTGAAGATTTAAGTAGAAATTTTTCTGCTAATTTTTAAATTATTAAATTTATTTAAATATTTTAATAATATATTTTTAATATGAATTTTTTAATAATTTTACATACCATATATATATAATAAAAAATCTAATTCTAATTTTAAAAGTGTATTTTTTTCTCTTCATAATATTAATCCTGCATCATTCCACTCCGATCCACAATCATTCTAAAAGATCAGAATTCTTAAATCCTAATCTCCTAAATTTCACTTTATATTATTGTTCTTTTATATTAAAAGTTATATTTTAAGGTTATTATATTTTATGAATTATGATTATAATGTTATTTTATATTTTTAGATTTATAATTTTAAATAATATTTTATTTATATGTTGTAATAATATTTTTTTATTTTTTATTAAAGTTTTTATATAAATTATCAATATAAAAAAATAAAAAATGGAGTTCTTATTTTTTGCAGGACACGCGTAAAATAGGAATGGGTCCATATTCCTCTATGACAAAAATCAGGAGCGGAGAGGGAGAATAAATCTTGAGACTGAGAGCGAGAATAAGAAGGAGGCATGAGAGGCGGAATTTGAAAAAAATTTTTGAAGGGATCAAAAATTTTAATAAAAAAATTATATAATAGTATTTATATTATAATAAAATTTATAAATATAAGTATTTTATTTTTAAATTTATTATTAATATATAGAATTATATATGGTTAAAATTAATAAAAAATAATTCTGATTTTGATTAAAAAAATTATTTAGAATAATAAGTCAATTTGATTTTAAATAAAAAAATTAATTTAAAAAAAATTAGTTTTTATATAAAAAAAATTAATTTTTGCACATAAAAATTTATTTTAATTTAGAAAATTAATTTTTTTATCTAAAAACTGATTTTTCTTTTTAAAAATTTAATTTTTTATTTAAATTATATAAAATCAATTATAACTTATAAATTATTTTTTAATATTTTAAAAAATTAATTTTACTTTTAATAATATTTATCTCTCAAAAATCTCAAGATTAATTATTTTTATTATAAATTAAATAATATAATACAACAAAACAAAGTCTTAAATTTATAATAAAATAAAAATATCAAAATTTATTAATTTAAACAGTGTTATATTATAATAGTATTAAATTTATAAAGTTGATTTAAAATTAAAATAATAATTTTTTATTAATAACTGATATTACTATTAGTTATATTATAATTTTTATTATTCTAAAAATAAAATAATGTATGAAACTATATAAGAAGCTAAATATAATTTAGCGTTCATTCTATAATAATATTTAATTTGTAACGTTGATTTAAAGATATGTCACTTGTTGTTGATTTAAAAATTTGCTATTTGTTATGTCAAATAGGATTGGATAAAAAATTTGAAAGATTGGTGAAGATGTACATAAAATTCAGATACATAAATTAAAGGAATAAGTACTTTTTTCGTCCCCCAAAGTCTCGGATCGAAATCAAAATCGTCCCGACCTTTTTTTTTTGTTAAAATCATCCTCAACGTTTAAAAACGCTTTAAAATCATCATTTTCCAAATTTTTGAACCAAAATACCCTCATCATCATCATTCTCCTCTTCACCTTCCTCATCCTACCACCTCCACTGCCACCAACATCACCACCACCACCACCACCAAACAGCAACAACACCATACCACCACAACCACCATCAACACCAACACCACCACCACCACCACCAGCATCAAGCCCCTCACCGTAAACCCCCACCCCTCACCCCCTCACCGTAACCCCCCACCCCCTCACCCCACTCCCTCACCGTAACACCCCCTCCCCCCACCCTCACCCCCTCACCGTAACCCCCACCCGCTCACCCCACTCCCTTACCGTAACCCCCCACCTCGTCCTCATTCCCCTCTCTTTATGGTCATCATCATCATCATCAACAGATTTCATCAACAACAACAAATTTCATCAAAAACACAGAAATTCAAATTTCAGCAACAACAAATTTCATCAACAACAACAAATTTCATCAAAAATTCAGTTCACAGAAGAAGAAGAAGAAGCAGTGGTGCGGCGCGGTGCAGTTCGGTGTGGTGCGGCAGGACGGCAAGGCGGCGGTGCAGTGGTGCGGCGGTATGGAGGAAAAGAAGATGGTCGTGCGATGGTGCAGTGCAGTACGGCAGGGCGGCGGTGCGGTGCGGTGCGGCAGGATGGCAGGTCGGCGGTGTGGTGTGGTGCGGCAGGACGGCAAAGTAGCAGGATGGTCCCCCTTCTCTCCCCCCTCCTCCCCCTTTTTCTCGCGGCCTCCCCCAGTTTCTTTCTCTCCCCAGTCCCCACCTCCTTTTCTTCTTTTTTTATTTATTTATTTTATATTTATTTTATTTTATAATTTTTTAATAATGAAGGATAATTTGGTAAAAAATAAAATTGAAGTAAAAAATGACGATTTTATAACGTTTTGTAACGTTGAGGATGATTTTAATAAGAAAAAAAGGTCGGAGACGATTTTGATTTCGACCTCAAATTTTTGGGACGAAAAAAATATTTATCCCTAAATTAAAAGTATATCAATTTAATCAAACAAACTATTTTTTTCTTTAAAGTAAAATTACTAATATTTTTACAAAAATTTTGGGGTCATGGCTCCCTTTACCCACACAAAGTTCCGCCATTCGGCATGCCCCGCCCGGTTGTCATCCTTACTCAAGTTGCTTGAAAAAGGAGAGAGGACTATGGTCTAACTCTAAACCTAGGATGCCTTTTTATTTTTTGGTTAAACAACCAATGATGTCTTTACTCTTCTCCCCATTTTTATCATGGGCTCAGCCCAGAAAAAAAGAATCCGACCCGACCATGAATCCGACTCACCCATATTCTTGTACCCCGCTCACGTACCACCCCTTGAGAAATGTAAGTTTTATTTTGGGCCACTTGATAGCCACATAACGTGGGTGCCACTTTTCTATCCTAGCCCACATCTATTTGCAAGGTGGGTCAATTGAGTCATGTTTACAATAAGTCAAAATTTATACTTTAGGTATAAGGCATGCAGGTCTCCCGAGTAACTTGATGGTAAGGAGCAATAACTCAAACCCAAGTGATCCCGGTTCGAGACCAGCATTGAGAGAGAAGAGAAGAAGAGAGATGGAAGAAGAATATGAGGTATTTCAAAATACCTCTCTTTTTTGCTAGTTTCTATTGTTCCGATAAATATTTAGCTCACTCGTACTTTAAATTATTTAAAAATAAATTTTAATTTTTGTTCATCAAAATTTTCTAGATAATCTAAAATTGAAATCAGTTAGAATCTTATAATTTAAAAGTTTTAAATCTTAATTTAGTCTAACACTTTCCCTCAACTAGAGAAACAAATACTAGTTTCTATTATTCCGATGAATATTTAGCTCACTCGTACTTTAAATTATTTAAAAATAAATTTTAATTTTTGTTCATCAAAATTTTCTAGACAATCTAAAATTGAAATCAGTTAGAATCTTATAATTTAAAAATTTTAAATCTTAATTTAGTCTAACACTTTCCCTCAACTAGAGAAACAAATACTTTAATATTAGTGACGGAGCTTAAACATAATTTTTTAAGAGAGAAAAATTTATATCAAATAATAAATAATATTTTGGTATAGACTTTACTTAAAATAAGTTCGTCTAATCTCATTTAAAATATTATTAAAATATATTTGAAGTCATTTTTCAAAATCTCGTTATAAATAATTAAGATTAAATTTGTTATTAAATGACTCTTTGAACTTTCGAAAATTATATTTCACTTTTTTTCTATAAATTATTAGAGTTATAAAATTATCAAATAAAATTAACATTAGTAAAGTTATATTTTTTTTAAATATTAATCTTTTTCTTAAAAAATACATCAATTTTTTAGTTGTTCATTATTACAATGATAGAAAATTTAAAATATATAAATTATAAAATATTTAAAAAAATTATAGTTAAGATAATAAATATTAAAAATCATAATAATTATTAAATATTTAAATATCTTTTATTAGCGAAAAAATTGGTATATATAATAGGTCAACAATAAAATCTATTGGCCGGTCTTTATACCTGGTTTATTTAAATCTGAAATCTGAAGTTTAATATCTGTTAAAATATTAACAATTTTAAAAAATAAAAAATAGAAAATAAATAAATAAGTAAAAAATTAAAGATATTAAAAATATAAAAATGTATATATATAATTAAAAAATAAATAATTTATTAAATACGAGTACTTAAATATTATAATAAATACAAGTTAAAACTCTAACCGTTACATCTTTATATAAAATAAAATTTTTTGGCCTATTAAAAAACTTATGTTTTTAATTATGTATATTTTAATTTTATCCGATCAAATATTTTTTATTTTTTTTATATAGTCACATCCAAATTTATAATCTTCATTGAGTTTTAGATTTATTATTTATAAGTATCTGAAATTCAAAGTTAGAATACTTAATTGATCATATTCCCAATTAAACCCAATAACTTAATTATATATATAATAAAAAGTTGATGAAATATTGAAAAATGATTATCTATGTAATAACAACTAATCAAGGAAATTTATTTGTATCTACATGCAATGAACATATCCATAATTTAAGTCTTTTTCAAATTGGATTTCCTGTGAATGCAAAGGAGGAGGTTTGCAGTGCAAGGCATCTTTAGATTTAGAAAAAAAAAAATACAATAGGTTTTTAACCTTTTCTCTGTAGATATTTTAGTTTTCGAAGAATGAAAAATACATTCATGTCTCTAATTCCTTTAAAATGTGGACAAATTTATCCTTCTATTGAAGTCATTCTGTTAGGCCCAATAAAAAATGCTGACGTGACTCCTGTAGCGCTAACCTGGTCGTTACGGGATAACACGTGGACTATAACTTCTAAAAACATGACGTATTAGTCCCCACGCACCAAAACGACGTCGTTTCACCTTATTTAATCTCCTTCTGCATTACCCATAAACCCCCTTCTTTCTTGTGTCTAGGGGTGGAAATAGGTCAGGCGGCCTGTCAGGGGCCTACAGCCTGGCCTGTGTTTGGCCTGACCTAGCCTGGCCTGATAAGAAATAGGCCCAGGCTCAGGCTATTAAAAAAGCCTATATTCTTTAAAAGGCCAGACCTAGGCTTTTGAAATAGCCTGTTGGGCCTGTCAGGCTGGCCTGAGCCTGCAAATATATATAGAGAATTTTATTATAATAGTAAAAATGCTATTAGAAGGATTTGAACTTGGGTCTTCTATGTTATAATAATACCTTTATCCACTAAGTCATTTGTCTCTTTAATTATATTTGTGTATTTTGTATCAATATTATTCATAAATTTATTATTTTATATTTTATAATTTTAAAAATTAAATTATATCTTAAATTTAATTATTATTAAAAAAAATAGGCCTATTGACAGGCTTCAGGCCAGGCCAGATTTAACAACAGGTCAGGCTCAGTACTCATTAAAAAGCCTATACCAGGCTACAGGCCAGGCTAAGGCCAATATATTCTATTATAGGCCTGGCCTGTTAAGAGTAAAGCCTGGCCTGCCCTAGCCTGTTTCCACCCCTACTTGTGTCTCCCACGACTCCCACCGACCAAGGAGCACGCCAATTGCCACGATTTCCACCGTCAATGGCACCGTTGATTGCCCTATGCGCACCCTCCAAAACTACTGTATCCCACTACTCTGTTCTAGTCTCATCGTGGCGCTCCTAGGGAAAGACCGCCATCGTTAGTAGTGGTGGCTTGGCCACAATCAAAGAAGCATGATAGAACCAACCTCTACAAGGATCGCTGTCGAAACTCAGTGCTGCCTCCACATGACCGTTCGGTGCTCCTCGCATCGCAACAACGCCATCCTCGCCGCTCTGGATCCAGCCACCTCCATCATGCACGGTGTCCTCTCTTTCCTCCTTTGTGTCGGCGCCACTACCTCGATGTAGAACTGCAGCTTCACCAGTATCGCTTGCTGTCGTCCGACCAATGGCCGCCTTTGTAAACGAGTACGGTGGCTTTGGCTGTGGGAAATTCAACCCCTCCGCTGCTGCTCCGCCGCCCTGGACGGCAACTTCCTCCTCGGCTAGAGCCGTTTCCTCCAAGTGCGCCAAATGTAGATCCTTTGAATTTTGCATATGCAATTTCTGGTAAGTTGCTGATTCTATTTGAGAGCGTATTAATTTTTCTAGAATTATGAGGAGTTCTTACATGTTCTTCATAAATTGCACAATCTGGACCTATTGTGAACTGAGCATGTGAAATTGAATTTGTGCTCTATTGTTGGTGAATATGTCGTTGAATTGCTTGTTGAATATGAATTTGCATAGACTCCTGCCTCTCATTTTTCTTGAAATTTTGCTTATGTTGCTGCGATTTGTTACTCTGTTGATTCTTTGTTTATGTGTTTTGGATGCTTTACTGATGATTCTGGAATTGTTGTTGTTGCATTCCTTAATTCTATATCTTCGTAAACCTAATCTGAATTCTGGAATTGTAGAATTGAAAGTGCTGAATTTATCACTTTTGGATTTGGTGAAGTATTGTTGATTAGTTGAAAATTTGAATCTGGAATCTGGAATATTGGTTGAAAATGCAGAAGGGGATTAAAGTGTGTTTGGAGGGGTGGGGGTAAAATGGCGTCGTTTTAGTGTATGGGGACTAATATGTCTTCTTTTCAAAAGCTATAGGCCACGTGTCATTCTGTAATGGCCAGGTTAGCGCCACGGGAGCCATGTTAGCGTTTTCCATCGAGTCTAACGGAATGACTTCAACAGAGGGGTAAATTTGTCTACATTTTGGAGGGATTAGGAATATGAATGTATTTTCCATTTCTTGGTGACGAAAATATCCGCGGAAAAAAAGATTAGAAACCTATTTGTCCTTTTCTCTTAGATTTAAATTTCGATACTATTTGTTGAACATGTCGCTTACATTTTAATATCAAAGTTGTTGACCAAAACACAAAGGCCTTATTTGTGGAAATACTATAGTAGCTGACGTGTGCCACAAGATAAGATGCATTCACATTTATGAACATCTAAACTATTTGTTTTAGATCGACTAAACCATTATATATATATATATTCGAGGTGATCTGAAACAGAATTGTTTTGGACTTGAACGTGAGGTTCAAATGTTTTTAGATGATCAGTCCAACATCTTTTCTAACAAGGATGAATTCATTCGAGTTGTTTGACGAGAGGTGGGAGTGGTACTTACAAGAGACTCCAATGCTTAAATTAGCAAGGATTTTAAGTAGATTTTTAGAAGATTGGATATGAATATACCTAAGGGTGTCAGTGTATTTATAGTAAGAGTAATAACCATATTTTAGTATTGTTCCACCTTTGGTGGTGGAAGGTCATTCCTCTTATCTAAAAAGTTGTTGAAATCTTCCTTTTAGATAAGAAGAAGATATCTTAGAAATTAGTTGTTGACTTGGATAATTAAGACTGAGTTACCGTTGTTGTGCTCGACCTCTATGAGGTCGGGTAGAAGTAAAAGTAGCCACCTTTCATGGTGGACTTTTATTCTTTTTGGGCCTGGCTTTATGTTTTTGGATTAGGGTATGAATAGTGCTCCTACTTGAATCCGAGCTTGTATGAGATCGGGTTCAAACATTGGTGGATCTCCTTCACGTCGGGTAAAACGCCTTTTAGGGGTAAGTCAGACACTCGACGTATTTTGAAACGTCACGTCTTTTCACACTTTCTTTTTTCGGTTGCCTTGGTAACCGTGCCCGCCATTAATGAGAGGTGTGAAATGACATTTGTGTCCCTAATATCTTATAAATATCCAATTTTATTTCTCTTTTTCTTTTTTCGTTTCTTGAAACATTTGCTCTTACCATTTTTGCTTCCATCTTCATCTCCTCTTTTCCTTTTTTCTGAGTTGTCCGTCCTTTCAGTGAGGTATCTTTCTAGTCGACCTTCTATGACCAACTTTTCTATAACATTCAGATCATAATAGTCGTCAGTAGGATGCCCATATATTTTGTGATACTCGTAATATTCTGTCCGATTTTTGACTTTTTGTGTTTAATGGAGTGAGGAAGTAAAAATTTTCCAGTGTGACAGATCTTCCTGTAAATATCGATAAGAGAAACTCGAAAGGGAGTGTAGTTGTGGTATCTTCAAAACTTCTCTGGGATATACTCCTCGTTTTTCTTTGTCTCCTTCTCCTTGTCCCGAGTTTGATAAGAAAGTTTTGGCTTTGAGACGGGATCTCTAAGTCAGGAGTTTTTCTCCACGTTGATATACTTCTCTACCCGCCCTTTTGCTTCATACAAGGAAGTCGGGTATCGCTTGGATATGGATTGGATCTCTAAGGCCGTTAACCAACCCCGTTATCATTGATTTAGGAGGTAAGTTTTGTATTTTCAAGCAAGCTTTGTTGAATCTTTCCATATAATCTCGGAGTGTTTCACTGACCTCTTGTTTTACTCTTAAGAGACTTGGAGTAAGTTTGACTTTATCCTTCTAAATTAAAAATCTGGTCAGAAACTTTTTTGCCTGGTCATCAAAACAAGTCACCGATCTGGGCGGTAAGTTATGAAACCATTTCATCGCTGCTTTGGTCAGCATTGTCGGAAAGGCCTTACAACGAGTTGCATCGGAGGCATTAGCTTGGTACATCTAACTTTTGAAATTGCTAAGGTGATGTATTGGGTCGGTCGTTCCATCATAGAGATGTATATCGGACTTTTAAATTCCTTGAAACCCGTGCTCGCATGATTTCTTCAATGAATGGGTCCTCCCCTCTAAGAGGACTTTCCTCTCTTTCAGCTCGATTTCTCTGACTTCTTAGATTGACCTCTAATCTCTTGAGAGCTTTTCCTCCAACTCTTTTCGTCGTCGTACTTCTTTTTTCGTAATTTTCTTTCCGTTTCTTGCCGTCGTTCAACTTCTTGCTCGAGTTGTTCTAATTGGCCGCGATGTCCGTGTACGAGTCCCGGTATTTTTGTGGGATGAGGAGGTTCTTCATCTTCAGGTTGGTGGATCTTTGAATGGATCCACCGAGGTGGCGAGTTTCCTAATGTACCTTCCTTGTGGGGGGTACTTGTTCTTTCCTATGGTAGGGGTAACGCAAGTGCTCAATCATCGCTGTGAGGCTCCAGTTCCGATTCAGATGCCGTATGGCCGTCCTTGAATTGATTGTCCGTCATTCGTAGGTATAGACTTCCAGATTCTCCAACAATGGTGTCAATGTTTCGAGGGTTACCTGAAACTGGGTTGCTTTGGACTTGAATGTAAGGTCCAAACGCCTTTGGATGATTTGTCCGACGCCTTCTCCAACAAGGATGAATTTGTCCAAGTTGTTTGACAAAAGGTAGGAGGTGATACCTGCAAGAGACCCCGATGCTTAAGTTAGTAAGGACTTTAAGCAGATTTGTAATAGATTGAGTCTGAATATACTTGAGGGTGTTAATTTATTTATAATAGAAGTAATAACCAGAAGTAATAACCACTTTTTAATGTTGTTTCACCTTTGGTAGTAGAAGGTCGTTTCTCTTGTCTAAAAAGTTATTGAGATATTCCTTCTAAATAAAAAAATATCTTAAAAATTAGTTGTTGACTCAGATAATTAAAGCTGAGTTGTCGTTGTTGTGCCCAACCTCTATAAAATCGAATAAAAATAAAAGAGGCCACTTTTATTGTAAACTTTTATCCTTTCTGAATCTAACTTTATGTTTTTGAATGATGAATATATATATAAAATGACATCAAATTTAGGGTTTAATTTGATGCATTGCGTTAATATTTTTGCACAATCATCTAATCACACTAATGACCAACACAAAGTAGACATATATATTTTTTAGTTTAGCTGAAAATTAACATTAAAAAAATATATATAAAGTTTAATTTTTAATATAATGATTATGTATTTATTAAATTAAAAAATTTAAATCTTTTTACTAATATTAATATTAACTTGTATTTTTAGGATATATATTAACTAAATTTATATTTTATTTAAAAATTGACAATGAATAAATAAATAATTCCGTAATATTACTAAATACTAGTTAAATTATAAAATTTATCTATATTTTTTTTAACAACAAAATATGAACTCAAGATTTTGCTTAAATTAATAGATATCGAGTCTCCTGAACCAACTAAATATTTAAATAACACGGTGATTAATGGTATTAAAAAGCCAATGATTTTTTTTTCTTTTTGGTATTAATTTCATACTTGCATTTAACAATAACACTTTAAACCTGCTGAGGATTTTGCTCTTGCATGGTTTTCATATAGGGGTGGCAGTAGGGCGGGTAGGGGCGGATTTTTGTCCTACTCGATTCCGTCCCGCCGTCCTTTTACTCAAATATTACCCGTTCCGCCACTACCCGCGGGTAGTAAACTGCAGTACCCTAACCGTCTCTGTGGGTACCTGTCCTATCCCTACCCGCCCCTATAAAAATTTAATATCATTTTAATTTTTACATATTCATATATAAATTAAAACAAATAATTAAAATTCATAGATAAATTAAAATACAAACATAAAATTCATACAATGTCATTAGCTCAAATAACTTGAATTTAAAAAAGAAATTAGTATTAGATCACTACAAATTCAACAACATAATAAAAAAATTACAATATTAGATATAAAGTAGTCTTCAATCCTTATTTTTGATCACTTTCCACATCATCATCATTAAAAATTTGCAAATCATGATTTAAACCTGAAAATTAAAAGTGATAACAATTAAACAAAATTAAAGATACTTAATAGAATTAAACAAAATAAAAATACAAACAAACAAAAATAATTCAAGTAATATATAATGACAATAAACATCATATTAGTCTTCTTCACAAAGTTGAAACAAATAATAACACAGCACACCATTGTAAAAGACTAAACAAAGCATATAAATTACAGTATAAGAGAATATAGTATAAGACTTTAAATTATTAGAATGAATAATTGTCAATACTCATTTGTCAATAATAATTTATAGGCATGATTAGGGAGTGATTTAAGATTATTATTCATAAGCACATGACTCAGATGACTCAGATAAACAGAACAATAATAATTCATAAGCACATGATTTGTCAATAATAATTCAGACCTTTTCTTCCTTTGATGCATATCATTCTAGAATGAAAATATGATTGTACAAGAGATAATAAATTTCTGCCAAGACATAATAAACACAAGATAACTATAAAATAAGAACATGATTTGTTGAAATAAGTTTTTCCTTTGATTCTCAATCAATGAAATCATGTTGCCTTAAGAAAGGCTTTGTATTCCACTTGGATTATCATTTTTCCCATTGTCACCTTGGCCATATTTTTCTACAAATTACTTTTTTTTAAACTATGGTTTTGATTAGAAGCCAAATTGAAATACTATCCCATTGACCTTTTAAATTTTAAATTGATTTAAATACTATATGTTAATTGACCACATTGGTTTGTTTTTCTTATTTGATAAGTTAGCTTTTTTATTTTCGATGCTAACAGTTATTAATAAAGAAAAAGTAAAAAAGTTTTTCATCTGTGGGAGTAGAGACATTCTTTTCTCCCTCTGTGTTCTGCAGTCATTACATATATGATTATGAATGTTGCAAATTCCTCTTAACATGATTCAGATAAACAGAACAAAGAGTACCCATCAAATCATCAATATCAAATAGTGGGAAATTAACTCATAGTTACAAAGTTCTAGTTACAGATCTATTGTTCTAGTTCCAGAATTTAGTTGCAGATCATAATAGAAGAGAGAGAGAGAGAGAGAGAGAGAGAGAGAGAGAGAGAGAGAGAGAGAGAGAGACTTACAAATCCAGTGATTCGCAAAACGCAGTGGCGGCGACGGACTCACAACGACAGCGACGACAACAGACTGACGGCGACGGGCTCACGGCAAAAAACAAAGGAGAACGGCGAAGTTCTGCTCTCAGATGGAAGATGGCGGCTAAGCTCTGCACAGATGGAGGATGGCAGCGAAGCCTCTCGGAAGGAGGACGGAGAAGAAGCCCTTCTCTCAGACGGAGAACGATGGCAATCAGCGTATTTGGAGAAGAAGAAGCTGGATGCTCTATTGCTCTCAAGCTCAGTGGCAGCTTCTCACACTCGTCAGTGGTCACTGGAGATTGGAGAAGAAGAATAGAAGATTAGGGTTTCAATTTTCAATCTTAACTTTCTGAAGAGTGAAAGTGAAACAAAAATCCTAGGAGTAAAAGTTTTTTATATATTTTTTATATTTAATAATTTTTATATATTTATATTATATTATATATTTTATATATATATAATATACTCCGGGGCGGGTTCACCCTAACACCGACCCCGCCCCGCCCCGCTAGTGCACCCGCCCCGACAAAATCCGCTCCTCAACCAGGTAGGGGCGAGTCGGGTACCCGCGGATTCGAGTGCTCCTACCACCCCTATGAGCACCTGTAACCTCCACCCCAATAGGGGTGGCAACGGGGCGGGTTTTTGCTCTACCCGACCCCGTCCCGCCGTACAACAACCCGAATAGAATCTGTCTCGCTTCTACCTGCGGGTAGTAAAATGTTGAACCCTAACCCGCCCTTGCAGGTACCCGTCCCGCTCCTACCTGCCCTATAATTATTAAAATCCAATAAATAAAATTAAATTTCAAAATTTATATAACCATCATCACATACATAACATAAATTAAAGTAAAAATTTAAATATGATATATTATTATTAATCATTTACTAATTATTTTACATATATTATATATATTATATATTAAAATTATATATATTATATATGTAGCGGGGTAGGTAGGGGCGGGTATTACCTAAACTCGACCCCACCCCGTCCCTCTCAAGAACCCGCCCCGCTAAAAATCCGTCCCGGTGCGGGGCGGATAATTACCTGTCCCGAGCGGGTAGAGGCGGGGTGGGTATCCGCAGATTCCGGTGGTATTGCCAACAAATGAATGCAAATCTATTGATTTGGGCCCATCTTATCTTATATTCAAGTCTTTGATGGTTGGTTTGGATAAACAATTCAAATAGTTAATTTTTTTAAAAAAAAACTTAAAACATAAAAATTTATATTAAAAATAATTTATAAATAAATTATTTTATATTTAATTTTCTAAATTTGGACAAACAACTTAAGTATTTAAGATATTTTTAAAAAAATTTAAAATTCAAAAATTTATATTAAAAATAATTTATAAATAAATTATATTATGTCTATTTTTTAATCACATAAAAAATTTTACAAAATTTTTTTTTATTTTTATAATTATTTTAAAAAATTACAAATTATTTTAAAAAATATACAAAATATTAATATTTTTTATAATTTAAAAGTTAAAAAAATAACCTCTGAACCTTACCAATACAGGGCCTAACTCTAGCTGGGCTACAATTATTGACCAAAAACATAACTTTGTTCCCAATCAGTGAGTCACATTCTCCGTCCTTCATTGTTCGAAGGTCACCAGTGGAATCCATATATGATTTTAGTTTTGGTACATGGTGGGCCGAGCGCTGAAAAAAGACTCGGACAGAGCGATCACATCGAAACTCTTTTGTTCTGTCAAAGCCTTACGTATATGAAAAAGTTAAAAATAAATTAGTTAATAAGGCCAAGACAAAAAAAAAGGTCATAAGACCAGGCCGTGGATAAAAGTGAAAATTCTCCAGTGTTGGTGTGTGGCCAATGAGCTTTGGCTCTAATGGCATATCTCTCTCTCTTTCTATCTCAAAGGTTTAGGGTTTAAATTCTAAAGAATACAATTGAAAAAAAAAATGTGATAAAATGTGAAGAGTGTGTGGGTGTGTTGGTGTATTTAGGATTTAGAGTTGTCCAATCTATTAGTGTATCTAGGATTGGGGGTTGTCTAATCCACCAGCCAAAACAAAAAGTGTTGGTGTGTGTAAATGTGTAGTACGCATGAGTTTGTAATATTATAATTAGATATGATTGGACAACCCCCAATTCTTAAGTTATACACTCACACACATAATATTTTTTTTTGATCAATTTTATACTACATGAGACTTAAACTCAAGACCTCTTGATAAAAAAGAGAAATACATACCATTTAAATTAAAGTTCATTGACAAATATCCATAGATAGATTAAGATATCCTTCTTCCATCTCCGCTTTTATTTAGAAAAATACTTTGTGTCTCTATTTTATTTTTGTCACAAATTTTTATTTATTTATTTTTATTGAAAAAATAGATATCCATTGATATTTATGTATATTAACCATTATTTTTTTAAATTCAATACAAAACTATAATATAATTTAATCAAATTTATCGTATTAAAACAATTCAAATCACAAATTTAATATAATCTACATACATATTAAATATCCACATATACATATTAAAATAAAATAATAATCTTTTCAATATATATAAGTGAAGATATTTTAGTAACTTTATTTTTTGTGAGAATTTAGTGAATTTTCATGAATGGATATTTTTATCCCTCTTCTCATTTCTATGTATTTGTGTGGGTAGATCCTTGTCTCTCAGAATTTTGACAATTTTTAATAAAATTTTTATCGCATGTAATTTCGGTGGATATCCAATTTTTTTTTTATTTTCAATATAATATCTAGAGATAGAAGCTGTATAACTTGATTTAAAAAAAAAACGGATGTCATCATAAGAGTTTTTTTATATAAATAAAAAAAAATATTAATTACCAAACTATATACAGGTAAAACTTTTTTAAGAATACACATAGTTAATTTATAGATGGCGCATGTAAACTGGAGTTTCACTCTATTATAGGTTTGACGTCTACGAAATAGAACAGACAGCAGCAGAAAGCACGTCAAGGGCGGCGCCCACAAAATAGGGACCATCTAGTGGCTGGCGCTAGCGAATTAGGCATATCAGGGATATCAACAAACACAAAATGATACAACTCAAGTGTACCGCCAACGAAATTGGATCCTTATTGTTATAGTACTCTATAGTATATTATAATTTTTTACTATTATAATAAAAATTAATATTTATTTATAAAATTAAAAATAACATATAAAAATAAACAATTTTATAAGTATTTTTATCATAAAAATTAATATTTATTTATTAAATTAAAATAATATATAAAATAACATATTTTAATATTCTTTTTAAGTATTCTTAATAATCTTATTTTTATTATTATTTTAGATTTTAATTTTTTACTAATTATATTTTTATTATTATTTATAATTAATTTTTTATTTAATTTATTATTTCTAATAGGAAGAATAATATATATTATAAAAAATTAGAATAATAAACAATGCACAAAAATTAGAATAATTTTTTTAATACTCTAAGTATTCTTTTATTTAGAAAAAATTATGGAAAAATCAATAATGACTAGTAACAAACCTAAAGGTACGTTGAGTGAACGCAGAAGCTATAATTTCTTCAAGTGAACGAACTCTTGGGATGCAAAATCACGTATGCAGAAAAAGAGTTGCCAAATATCAAAGAACAGTGTTCAAAACACTTAAACGTAGGGCTGCACATGGATCGGATAATATCCGCATATCTGCGGTAATTATCCACATCCGATCCGAATTTTGCGGATATTATCTGATCCGCAGAGCCATCGGATCGGATCCGATCCGATCCGCACTATGGTCGGATCGGATTGCGGATTCGGCAGTGATATCCGCGGATCCGATCCGTATATTCACACATCACATATAAATAGCATATTTTAAGACTTTAAACCCTAATGTGATGAATTTTAGTGTTATTTTATGAATTTTATGAATTTTATGAATTTCATGATATTTTGTTTTTAATTTTTTATATTGTACTTCAACTTAGAATAATTAAACTTAAATCTTGTGTTATTATTTTGTTTTTGTTATTCAAAAGAACTATTATTAATAATATTCTAGGAGTGAATAGGCTTAAACAGATAAAAAAAAAGAATTTTCTTGATATTTTTTTTTGTAAAAACAGTCAAACAAAATCTTAAAATATTTTTTTTAATTATGCGTATATACCCGATATCCGATCCACAAGTATGCGGATCGGATCCGGCCTAAAAAAATGTGCATATCGTATTCGATCCGATCCGTGTACAGCCCTACTTAAACGCCCTTTTATCATCTTTAACGTATTTGCCAAATACACTCTTAAACTCACATTATGGAACAAATGTGTCGCAATATAAAATTCATCAAACCGATTAAGGTTCTCTTCCACGTTAATCCCACCCCACGAGGTGACCAATTCGCGGAAGCTGCCAACGAGATGGGCCAATTCGTTGCTGCTGCCCCTGAGTTGGACCAACTCGTGTGCGCCGGACCTGACTTGATCTATTTCGTGCTTGCCAGATGCGACGTAGAGATCTGCATGATTTCTGTTACTGTTTACTCCATTTCGTGGACGTCGAACCTATAATGGAGTGAAACTCCACTTAGCATGCGTCATTCATAAATTGGCCATACGTATTATTAGAAGAATTTTGCCTGATGCGTATTTTAGTAATTAATTTTTTTTCTTATTTATTTATATAAAAAAGCCTCATCATAAGAACACCATTTCACTAGTCCTACAATGTAAGTTATTATTATTAAGCCATTAAGGTGTTGCCAGGCCGGTGTAGGATTATTTATGAATATTATAATTTAAAAAAAATAATTAATATATATTTTAAGAGTATATGATAAGACTATTATTAATAAAAGATTTTAAATATTTTATTTAATAAATAAAAAATAAATGTATTAAAAATTTTAATTTTTGAATTTTTAATAAAAAATTTTTTAATTTATAATCTTAATATGTAATCTTACGTTTGAAATAGAAATTAAAATTGAAAAAGACTAAAAAATAAAGATTAAAAGACAGAACTAAACTAAATTTAAATATTGTATTTGATATAAAAAATATATGACTGAATTATATCTTAATATTCTATTTAATTTAATACAAAAATAAATTCTAAAAATATTAAAATTATCAAAATATCCTTATTTATATCTTAGTTAAAATAAAACTCTAGCTAGTGTAATTCAATTTTCACCTGTCCCCTATAATTCACCCTAGCCCCCTTTCTCGTTTACTGGCTAGGTCCTCAAAGTGTGCATAAGGAGTGAAGCCCTCCCCGTTTCAACCCCGCCGTTGGCAATAGCGTTGTGGTCAACGTAGACGACGATCTCGTAAAAAAAAAAATGCGTGAAAGATATTTATAAATTTAATTAATTAATATTATTAATATTATTGATATTATTATTAATATTAATAAATTATTACTAATTGTTTAGTATCATTTGGTTGAAGGGATATAATTTTTTAAGGATTATATAAGTTTAAAATATTGTATTTATTGGTTAAAGGAATACAACTCTTTAAGAATTGTGTATGTTCAAAACATTGTATCTGTTAAAAATAGAAAAGACATAACTATTTATATATGTAACTAATTATAATTACTACGTGTAATATGTATAAATAAGTCATTGTCCATTATTTCAGAAACACAAATACTAAGTGTATATTTAAATCAACTATTAAGAAATTTTCTTTGTTCAAAAGAGTTGAGAATTTTTTATTATTGCTAATTAAAAAATTCTTAGGTTTCATTGTATCCTAGGAGAGTATTGTCATCAACCCTATAGCAACTAAGTATGAAAACAATTAAAGCGATCTAATCGTACATTAAAACCACTACACAAATATAAGATTTTGTCATCTTCTCATACTAATATACCCAACAGTGCATCATAGTCTGTGCAACGCTTTTTAGTTGCAATGCCAGGAATTTTTTAGGATTCGTAATTTCAGCATCACTTCTTCGCATGACATTAGAGTTCGCGACCGTGAAGTTAAAAGGTGTTTGTTGTACGGTTTAGTTCGATTTTTTAGAGAAAAATCATCTAATCTAATCGTTTAACTAAATTGCGATTTGATTTAGTTCGGGTTTTTTTGGAGACTATCCGAACCAAACTAAATAAATTGAAATCGATTTGGTTTGGTTTGGTTTTTTCAATCAATTCAAACAAAAATTTTTCATGTTATTTCACAAAGTCATAACATTGAAATTATAAAATACAATTGCACAATAACTAATAAAAATCTTGATCTAATGAAATTCAACGACAAAAGAAGATAAAATACGATAATTAAAGAAGTTTAAAAATTCAATAATCAACACAACAAAACATAAAAATAAATTTCTAGTAACAGATAGCTACATTTTGGTGTCTTCTCCAACAAAACAACAAAAATTCTTTAAGCAAACCAACCTAAAATCAAAAGACAATTACATAATAATAATAATAATATGGCACCAATAGAAAAATATTCTGATCTAGTTATATATTTTAATATTAAAGAGAATAATTTATACCTTGGTAAGGTGTATTCAATCATATTTAACACCATAATTTTTTTTAATTAGAATCAGAAGAGTGGATGCAATTTTTACAAATTATACAAAATAAGCAACAATCATAACAAGTAATATATATAAAGAAAAACTAAATTAAAAATTATTTAAAGGTAATAAAAAAAAAAGTTATCAGTCTAAACTTGATCATACCTAATTCTAACTTCACCAAATCCTTAATGAGCTCTTCAAAACAAGTTTTGGAGAGTTTTAGGGCTAATTTTGTGTACAAATTAATGCCTCACCTGTAATTGGAATTAGAGAACTCATATAATTATTCAACATCCTATCTTGAGTACTAAATACCGATTTTGAAGCTACTGTAGAAACCAACATGGCTAAGACATCTCTTGCAATCTATCCAAGAATTGGATATTTAATGGAATTCACTTTTCACCAGTTTAAGATGTCAAATTGCACGTCACTCTTTTCTAAAATCTCCATAAGATATAAATCTACCTCATTATTGTTAACACTCTCATTGAATTGCATTTCCTTCTCAAATTTCATAGCAAAAAAATTTTCATTTGCATCAAGCTCTTGTGTGCCAATTTCAAGAGGATCTTGACGAATAAATTTTTGATAGTTACCAATCCCATCAAACAGCGTATAACTATTAAATACCTTGAATAACGTCTCCTTCACCTTTGAAGTCAAGAAATTAACATCTTTTTTTTCATACAACTTCTCAAAACTCCAATTGATCAACTAAAGCTTATACCTAGGATCAAGAACCATTGTAATAAAAATTATCATATTTATATTTTTTATATTTTTTCAATACTTATCATACTTGGACTTCATTTTTTCAACCATGCCTAAAAGTATTAGATATAGGCTTTCCATCCAATACTTAAGTGTAGACAATATTTTACAAAAATCATTAAAATGTTGAGAAGACATAACAAATGTTGAACCAGAAACTTTGTTGGTTACATCATAAAATATTTTTAAAAATTTGACAAAATGTCTTGCATTCTCCTAATTCTCAGACTTAGGAATCCCACCAGCCATCATAGCATATTCTAAGTCTCTCCTCAATCATTTAAATGCATTTTGAAATTTTAAAGCACTTTCAAGCATTAAAAACGTAGAGTTCCATCTAGTAGGACTATCTAAATGCATAGTGCCTTTTTTTTGTAATTCTAGCTTCCTTAATCATAGTCTTGAACCTCCTAGTACAATCTGGTAATGCACGTATATACCTAACTCCATTCTTAATCTTTAAAATTGAATCATGCAGTTCTCACAACCTATCATTCACAACAAGATTTAAAATATGAGCACAACATCTAACATACAAAAATTTTTCCTTCAATGGATGTGAGTTTCAATCATCTATTCTACTTTTCAAGTAAGAAATAGCAACATCATTTGAACTAGCATTACTAACAGTTATAGAAAAAATCTGCGATATCTCCCAGCTCAACAAAGATCTCTCAATCTTTCTACCAATTATTTTTTTTCTTGTGATTCTTGATAGCACAAAAATTCAGGATTCTTTTTTGTAGTTTTCAATTAGCATCAATATAATGAGCAGTAAGGTAATATAGTTCAAGTTTTGCACAAATAACCAGCAATCAGTTGTCAAATAAACATTTTGATTTGGTTGATTGAAAACATACTTCAACTTGATTTTTTTTTCATTCAAATAAAGCTTTCAACAATTCCTAGCAACTATGATCCTTCCAAGAATTGAAAAGTTGAGTTGCAAACGACTCATATAATAACAAAAATCCTTCCCCACAACATGCAAAAAAGGCAATCATCCACAATAATCATTCTAGCAAGGGCTTATCTACGAAGATCAATATCAAAACACACAGTAGAAAATGAACTACCTATTCCTTTCCTATCATCTTTTATTACATATTAAAACAAATAATCTTTTTAGTAAGGATCTAATGTTTCCTTAGAAAATTTTTTGCATTGTGACAACACGTGATTTTTCATGTTACTGGTGTCATTTTTATGCGTATCACAAGCACAACTATCTCCACACCAATTGCATTTAGCTCTAGGGTACTGTGGATTAATAGTTTCATCTTTAGTAAGGTGATCCATGTCCAAGATCTAGGTCTACAAGGCTTTCTCTTACCTTAGCTTCGTCGGTCTCAGTTTCAGTGGTATCATCAACAGGAGCTTTTTCAACAGTCCGTCTCTTTCCTCTACCTCTATTAGCAAGCTTACTTGTGTTTCTACGACGAGCTGGCACAACAGGCAATGCATCGGAGATCTAATACTTGCATATTCATTCGAAAGAGCAACAACAGCTCCTATTGCTCCTTCAGTGTTGTCCATATTCTCACTTGAACTGATATCAAAATGCATAAATAAATTCATTAAACAACAAAACAAAATTATTAGCAATTTCAAAAAATCAATAACAACTACAATGAACAAATATATTGAACAAATAATTTAAAAATCAAAAATAGAAACACAACAAAATAAAATTACTAGCAATTTAAAAAATCAACAACAAATACATTGGACAAATACATTAACTAACAAATAAAATTACTAGCAATTTCAGCACAACAAATACATTGAACAATGAACAACAATCAGCACAACAATACATCAACAACAAAATACTAACAAATACATCAACAACAAAATAAAATTACTAGCAATTTCAGCACAACAAATACATTAAAAATGAACAATAATCAACAACAAGTACATTGAACAAATACACTAAAAAAATACATTGAACAGAAATTGAATACCAGACTTGGAGGCTCCATATCTGACCTGGTGGCTGCTGTGTGCGAAAACGATGGAAGAGACAGCGTGGAGGAGACAATGTTGTGGGTTTTGTCCGAGACGACAAAAACGGTGATGTGGGTGGCTGGGTGCTGTTCGCGAGGGTGCTGTCCGCGAAGGTGCCATCCAGTGAGTCAGCGACGATGCTGTGGTCTGTGGAGGACGACGGTGCTAGGACATGCTAGGGTTCGGTGCTGAGGCTTGAGGTTTCTTCGCAAGAGTGAGGCTACAGCGCAGCGCTAGGTTTAGGACCAGCAACGGTGGAGGATGACGGTGCTGGGGCTCGATGCTGCTGCGCTGCGGCTTTAGGTTTCTTCGAGAGACTGCGAGAGTGAGGCTACGACGCTCCACTAGGGTTAGGAATTTAGGTTAGGTTATCTTATTTGGGAGTTGGTTCAATGGTTTTGTTTGGTTTTTAAGTGAATCGATTCGGTTAGAGTTTTCAATGTCAGAATCGAAAATCGAACCACAAGAAAAACAACCAAACATGGTATTTTCGGTTGTCAATTTTTTCGATTTTTTATTTTTTCGGTTTGGTTGGTTTGTTGTGTTCAATCCAGAATGATTTTGAATACCTATAAATTATTAGTGGGCGTTGGCCAATGCCGTGGTTGGCGAAAAAGAAGATCTCCTCGAATAAAGAGCATCCTAGTGTGTGTAAGGCTTCTCAATAACACCATGAGGTACTCCAGAGGATCGTGATGATTTTGGCGCCGCTTCTGGGAACCACGTTGGAGGTCGTCACTGTGAAGTTAGGGGTTGTTGGCTGACTATTTCTTTTCTGTGTCTCTTTCTATGATTTATTCTGTGAAATAATGATGTCTTTCCGCCATAAATGTTGCATCTCTTTTGTTTATAAAAAATGAATTGCATTGTGTTTTGTGCTTCCATGCAAGTCCGACAACATCAATGTCAAGTCCTTTTCGGCTACGACGATGCCCCTTCCTCTCTACCCTTACCCATTACGATGTGAGATATCCTGGGAGTGAACCACGATTGAAGAGGAGAAAGAAAACAAGGTCACAGAACTTTACCCTAATTAGATTGCACATAGATAATGTTAAAAATTTAAAAATATAACGAAAATATTTTAGAAATAAAATGTTATTAAAATTTTAATTTTTATCTCCAAAAATTTTAATTTTTTATGCTCTTATTTTTTAGAAGTATTGAAGAAATTAAAATTTTGTATCCCAAATTTAAAATTTAGTTCTAATCTCTACCACCAAATACAATACTGTATCCCAATCCCAATCTCAATTCCAATACTAATTACCAAATACTATTTTAGAGCACAAATTAACTAAATTTTAAAAAAAATACATCAAATATGTAGGTCAAATATATTTTTTTAATACATTAAATGTATCGAAAGACAAAAACTTTTATTTTTTCTCATCTCAATTAATAATGTCTTTAAAACACTTTTTAACTAGATATTTATTATTTTTTCTTACCGTAAAAGAGTGTAATTATTTTTTATGTTCACGGTTGAATAATCGTATAAACTAATAAATTAATAAGATGACAATTTTATACAATTTTTAGTCATAATTTTGTTTATACTATTGGAATATTAAAATTAAGGGAAAGTCATTTTATAATTTTCTATATATTATTTTGCTAAGAAGTACTAAAATTTGGATTTGACTTCTCCAAACTAAGCGCGCGCTTAAGGTGATAAAATAATGAATTCACCTCTCTAAATCATTCCACTAAAAACTATTAAATCAAATGATAATCAATTTCTTACCTTCCGTTATACATTCTCTTGCTTTTAGAGAATGAAAAAAGACATCTTTGTACCAAATTTTTGTACATTTTATCCAATGCTTTAAATTTTTATTTTATTTTAGTTTTTGGATTGTATTCATACTTAAAATACAACCTTTTATTTCAAAAAAATATTTTGTGCACATATTATATCATCTCTCCAAACTTCATGTATAGGATTTTTTTTCAGTATAATCCGCTTTGATACCACATATAATAGAACTTATCATATCTATACCAAAAGTTAAATATCTGTAGTTCATAATTATCATATAAGTTAATTGATTGAAAACTAATATTTGTGTGATGATTTAGTATTCGAAGAACCATTAAAGATTTAAATCATAAAGAATTCTACAGCATTATCTTATAAAAAAAATTTCAAGTGTATCAGGAATACTGGTATTCTAATTATTTTAATAGTTGATTTTAATTATTATATATTATATATATTTTTTATAATTCAGATCAACGGTTAAAATAGCTGGAACACCGATATTTTTAATACACTTAAAACTCTTTCTATCTTATATTACCTTATTATTTATACTTATCATTAGAAGATCTCAAAACTAAATAATACATGATAATATTTAATATTTTAAATAAATTACTCAATTATTTCATAGACTTATAAAAGTATCAGACTTAAATATTCAATTTATTTTTACAAAGACAAAAATCAATAATTAATAAAAATCTACCATAGAAAATTCTAAGAATAAATTATCATTTGCATCTATAAAAGATACAAACGTTGATAAATGTATCTATATAAAAATAAAATGACAATTGTATCTGCGAAAGATAGCTTCTGTGTGCCAAGAATATCCTAACAGATCAATTGTGTAACTAACGTCCGGATATTCTTGGCACACAAAAACCATCTTCCATAATTATAATTGTCGTTTTATTCTTATATAAATACATTTGTCAGTATATGTATCTTTTATAGGAACAAATAATAATTTATTCAAAATTCTAACACTAACAAATCCCACTATTATTATATAACACAAAAGGCGCATGGCTTTTTTTCTTTCCCGGCGGTTTCCCCTTACAGTAAAGAAATGCATATGCATGATGTTTCTCTCTCTCTCTCCCTTGGTCCTCAGCAGCCCTCGGCGGCTAAGCCGAGATACGACGAAGCACGTGATTTAGTTATGTATTTTGCTTTTGTTCGATTCAATTATTAGGCCTTTAGGGTATGATTTTAGTTTTATTATATAGATGAATGAATTGGTTTGATGGATACCTTTTATTCTTTAATGGAATACTTAAAAGATGTATACCCTCATCATCACATCGCACCTCATCTCATGCGTAGTCCTTCCTATAAGTTTGACAGGAAATTTATTAGCTAAAAAGTTTAAAGTCTTTGGTTAGAGGTATAGTAAAGAAGTCTTTTTTGAAGGCTTTTCGGTGGTGGTCCTTTAACAATAAACAAGATACATATAAACTCCAAATAAAATTTGGGATATATAAAATATTTACACCATTTTCACATTACATATAGTATAACATATGTAAAACAAGCATATAAGGAAATATAAAAACAAAAAGTTATAAAATCCCTTAAATTTCTTCAATATATTTCGATATGCTATATATTGGGAAGTGATTAATGCTTAAAGAAGCTGACATTCTTTATTCTTATAGTGTAAGGTTTTAGCATTAAATAAAATAATATATACTTTAGAATAATGAGACTCGTTTTTACATTTTCAAATTTTAAAAAGAAAAACAACCATAATATATTATATCTATAGATTTTTGTCAATGAATTGAATGATATTTCTAGAACATTTGTAATTTGTAAAGGAAAACAAAGATTATCACCCTAATAACGTGAAGTAATTAATATTGTAAGAGAAAGAAATTGTTAAAACTAAAAACAAAATGAAAAGAAATGATATCAAATGAAATCACACTTATTGTTTTTCCTTTAAAATATTAGAATCACAAAGTCCACCTACTCCCAACATTTGTTTGTTTTTCTTTTTCTTTTTTTTTTCTTTTTTTTCTTTTTTATTGAATACACATTCATTCATTGACACCAAACCCCTTAGTCCTCTCTGAAGGCTCAAGTTAGACAAGTAGTATTTCTTCAGTCATTGAGCTTCATCCACATCCCACCACAAATGGGTTCTGTAAACAAAGAGTCCCATGAACCACTCCTAGCTCCTCTTCATCACCACCGATCATTCACCGAAGCTGGTGCCGGAGATGGAGAACTTGAAAGGATACTCTCCGACACCTCCCAGCCACTCCTCAAGCGCCTTGGACCCGCCACGTGGATCGAGCTCAAGCTCCTGTTCTTCTTGGCTGCTCCGGCCGTCGTCGTCTACCTCATCAACTACCTGATGTCTATGTCAACGCAAATCTTCTCCGGCCACCTCGGCACCCTGGAGCTGGCTGCCGCTTCCCTTGGCAACACCGGCATCCAAATCTTCGCTTATGGCCTCATGGTGAGAAAATTGATGAAGTGAAAAACTGTTTGATGCTTCAATTCAATTCAAGACTAACTTATTTTGATTATTGATTTTGAATTAGTTGGGAATGGGGAGTGCTGTTGAGACGCTATGCGGGCAAGCATTCGGTGCTCAGAGATTCGAGATGCTTGGGGTGTACCTTCAAAGATCAACGGTGCTGCTTTCACTAGCAGGAGTGGTGTTAACGGTGATCTACGTGTTCAGCGAACCAATCCTGGTGTTCCTGGGAGAATCACCAAGAATCGCATCAGCGGCAGCGCTCTTCGTGTACGGACTAATCCCTCAAATCTTCGCGTATGCGGTGAACTTCCCGATTCAGAAGTTCCTTCAGGCGCAGAGCATCGTGGCGCCGAGCGCCTACATCTCGGCGGCGACGCTGGTTCTGCACCTGATAGTGAGCTGGGTGGTGGTGTACAAGGTGGGGCTGGGGCTTCTTGGAGCGTCGTTGGTTCTGAGCTTGTCGTGGTGGATAATTGTGATAGCGCAGTTTGTGTACATTGTGAAGAGTGAGAGGTGCAAGGACACGTGGCGGGGTTTCAGTACGCAAGCGTTCTCCGGGCTGCCGCAGTTCTTTAAGCTTTCGGCGGCTTCGGCGGTGATGCTCTGCCTTGAGACTTGGTATTTCCAGATTCTCGTCTTGCTTGCTGGCTTGCTCCCTCACCCTGAGCTCGCCCTCGATTCTCTCTCCATCTGGTAATTTCTTTCCCATTAACACTATTTTTTTTATTTATTTATTTCATATTCATATGCTCTTAAGTAATGAAATGTGTTACACCTATTATATACATTAGTGTACTACATGTTTCTATTTTGGAGAATGACAAGTGCCAATACATTTAGTAAATATCAATTATTAATTATTATTTGATATTTATTTCTTTGAAGGAAATAATGAAAAGAATTTATAATATTTACTGATTTCAAAATTTATTTGCATAATAATGTTCACTTAACCAATTTAATATATTCGTGTGTATCGGCTGTGGTTGGTGAGATGCACTGTTGAGTGGTGAATGAACATGCAAAAGTAGGCAGTGTTATTATAAAATTGATAAAAAATAATTGATTTTTTATTTGAATGTTTAGTTTACACTTTACAGTTTACACATGTGTGCGTGTATGTGGTAAATTGGAGTATTATATTTTGCTGTGTATGTACTGGTAATAAATATATATTAATATTTTATGAATGAATGATGATTGTTACTGCATCATTTAGATCAGATGCCACTGTAAAAGACAGCTAATGATTTGTCAACATGTACCCTTTAATTAATTAATGTTTAGATTTAAATAACAGCACACTTATCAAGGTATATATTAAATTCATATATTAAAATTAATTATTTAAATTAATAATCAGTATAAAATATATATTAAAAATAAATTAAGTTATACATATATTTATATATAAATATATCATAATTAATTTTAGTAACTAAATTTAGTATATAAATAATTTTAATAAATAATAATTCAAATGACATAATTTTTTTATATTTATTTAAAAATTATGGTTTAAATTTTTTTATTTTTGGTAAAAAAAAATGTGTATAAATAGTATTTTTAATATTCAACATGCCAATATGGTAATTTTTGACCGTTGTTGGTTAATTCTTTTTTATTATTAAATATTTTTGATGTCCAGAAAGTACCTTTCTACGTTTTTGAGTTAAATTTTGCCTTTTCTTCCCTCACATTGGAGTTCTTTAAATTCTTTTTAGCCTATTTAGGTAGGTAGCATTTAGAATACGAAACACGAGGCCCTCAACTTTGTTATTTTTCTAGTGATAATTTTGTTCTCTTCTTTGTTTTTTCCTCTATATAGTTTCTTGTTTTTATCGTGTGAAAGCTGATGATTCAAACCTATATACTTAAATTTGGATTGAAACTTGCATATAATAGAAGATTCTAATAAATACTCGATGACAAAGATGTTCGTCGGATAGAACATGTGAGGGTAGTAGCGAGCAACGTGCTTGTGAAAGAGAAAGCTTGAGAAACCCCATTGAATAAATAATTCATTCTAATTCTAATTTAACGAGATTTCTTCCTCGGAATATCAATTTAATAAGATTAAATTAGAATGAATATTCCCATATTGATTCTGAACATCCCACACCCCCTCCGAAACCCACAAAAAAAAAAAAGTCTGACAAGTGAGCATTAGTCATTCTTTTGTGGGGTAGATTAGGGTGGGGGTTGGGGATTGCATTAATATGAGGAAGACAAACTATGGTGCACATCATTATGGTGGTTAGTGAATAGTGATGCATGATTTGACTATTATCCTCTTAAAAATAAAATTACTAACAACATATTCTAAAACCACACATGTTACTAGATAATTAATAATTTTTTTAAACAATATAAATAATTACTAATTAAATTAAAATATATTATATCTCTAAATTATTTATCTAAATTTTAATATTAGAATAACCATTTACGTACTTAATAAAATAAACATTCGATATATTCATTATTCACATTATTTAATATTTTTATTGTATATTTATATTTTTTCTTATATCATTAATTATTACAAAAAGCAAATATTATCTCAGGTGTTAATTTGCTCTTCAAGTTAGTAAAGCAGCCACCATTTTTGACTTTTGACTAGTACGTAGCTAGGTCAATGGCCCATTAGTTTATTCACATGTTTCTTGAAATGATTAAACTGCAGTACCACAATATCCGGGTGGGTGTTCATGATATCTGTTGGATTCAACGCAGCTGCCAGGTTTGTTATTTAGATCCATATACTACTACTCATTTTCACATTCGAAAAATTATAATTTTGACAAAATAAATTTTAATTTTTGTTTTTGGGAGAATAATTCTTAAATATTAGCTCTTTTTGACAAAATGGACTAAATTAAGGATTAACTCATTTTGTCAAAGGAAGTTCACACTTGAGATTCATTGTGTTAAAGTTCGTTTTGTGAAAATCAGATCCTTTGGAGTTCTAAAATAGCTATGTATTCATTTTAGAAATGTAATGAATTAATGTTTAAGCAGCGTGAGGGTGAGCAATGAACTGGGAGCATCAAATCCAAGATCAGCATCATTCTCAGTGGTGGTTGTGACAATTATTTCATTCATAATATCAGTGATTGCGGGACTTGTGATACTTGCACTGAGGGATGTGATTAGCTATGCCTTCACTGAAGGGGAAGAGGTGGCTGCTGCTGTATCTGATCTTTGCCCTCTCCTCTCATTTGCCATTGTCTTGAATGGCATTCAGCCCGTACTCTCAGGGGTGGCTGTTGGATGTGGATGGCAAACTTTTGTGGCATATGTCAATGTTGGTTGCTACTATGGAGTTGGTATCCCATTGGGTGCCCTTCTCGGCTTCTATTTCAATTTTGGTGCTAAGGGAATATGGCTGGGAATGTTAGGTGGAACCGCAATGCAAACAATTATTTTGGTGTGGGTCACATTTCGAACCAATTGGCATAAAGAGGTAATCAGATACCACTACTACCTCTGCAATAATTCTTATCCTTCCCTTATAGTGGTAATAATAATAATACTATTATTATTTGGCTAATTGTGATTTGTAGGTAGAAGAAGCAGCTAAGAGGTTGAGCAAATGGGAGGTGGAGAAGAATAAGCCAATTCTTGACTGAAATAATTTTAAAGCACTTAACTTCTTTCTCATGGATTTAAGTGGGGCTAGACTCTCTAGTGACCTTAATTTTATATCCTTTAATTAATTTTTTTGGGCTGGACTCTAGTGAGCCTAATTGTATGCCCTTTAATTATTTTTCTTTCTACAATAAATATGCCAATTAAAAATAATTAGTGATATGTATAGACTATTATATATATGTCTTTTTATTGCTGCGTTTGGTTCTGAAAAACAGAATAGGACAAAACACTGAAAACAAGACACAAAGAATAAAGATACAAAAATTAGTGTTCTTGTATCTTGTTTGGTGATAAACCGAAACAAATTACGTAAATTTAATTTATTTTTATTTTTTTAAAGATATAATAATAAAAAAATATAAATATGAAAAATTAAAAAACATAATGAAAGAAAAAATAAAAAATAATTTGTATATTTCTAAATACAAAGTCTCTATCTATGTTTTATTTACCAAACATAATTTTGTAACTCTGTGTCCTATTGTATATCTTATTAGTGTCTCAATGTCTTTTCTATTAGAATAAACACAAAATACAGTAATTTAGTATAAGGTTTTTATCTATATCTCATTTGCCAAACATAATTTTATTTCTTTATGTCCTATCCTTCTAAAATCTAAACAAACGCAACCTTAGCTATTTCATAATTTATAATGAAGTCTATAAAGCAAGGTAGAAAAAGAATAAATAAAGGATCATACGTTTCCCCTTTTTTTTTTCCTTTGATTGGGCTATATTGGGCTTTTGGGTCGATATTTGGGCTTTTATTATTGTGTTTTCAGTGTGAAGTTTAATGTCGTTACTTGAGATTGTCTCCTGCTCCGGTTCAAAAAAAAAGATTGTCTTCTGTTTGATACCATAAAACAATATTCTTAACCTATGTGGGCTAGTTGTTGGTTGGTCCTTTTTTTATCAAAAAAAAGTCTCGATTTAATCTCTTTTTTTTTTTTTTGGGACAATGCCAGGCTCACAAAGGAGGCGAACCACCTATAACCCACCCTACCAAATCTCTTTTCATTCATATACGCTAGATGATGATTGTAGAGGGGCTTTCATACCCCGTTTTATTTTTGATATGTCATTTTTTGTTAGGTTTTTAAGTCCCGTTTTAACTACAAAAAAAAAACAAAAAAATAAATACAAAAATCTTTGTATATTAAAATTAGTTATTATATATTATAAATATATATTGTTTAACTTAATTTTAATACATATTTTATATTTTAATATTAATTTTGCACTAATGATTAATTTTGGTATACACCTAACATAATTAAAATAAAAGGTTCCATAATTTGCAAATTAAAAAACTAGTTGGGTAATTTTAGTTATTTTTTCTTTTGGGGGGTTCTATTAGGTGGTGTCCCGTTTATATATCAGGCAACTAATTTCTAGCTCCGAAATCCACTATAGATAAGCATAAGACATTTTAAAAGTGAGAAGAGAGTTTTATGTTTCTTTATGTACTATCATTCACCGAGTTGATACTAGATAGATTTTTTTTTTATTTTTTTATTTTTTTATTTTTTTGAGATAAGGCGATAAGAAGTTATAACAGGACCTAATTAAATATTTATAAAAAATAAATTGACAATGCATAGAAATTAAAAGCTTCATAATAAATACATTCAAACTCAGTGTCTTTGTCTGGTGGGTCTAAATTCTGATTTTGTCAGCATATTATTACAATAGTGAGTGGTCAGTTTCAGTTTAATATAGTGCAATAGTACATATACATGTATGCGGTGGTCATGGTCTTACAAATATGAATGAGAAGGTAACCACTAATTAATTAATATATTTACTAGGGTTGTTGAAGGAAGATTCGTGGCAGTGAGGCCAGTGGAGAGTGAATGAATGTGAAGTATGGGTACGTAGCAGTGGAAGATGGAATTGAAGGTATGAAAGAGAAGGGTGACAGTGATGGAAATTGGAACCAATAAGAAGGTGATGAGACAAAATTTATATAGGTGGTTGATATATAAAGAAAAGTACAGGTAAGTGAAATAAGGATCGTAAAATAAACAACAATTTTTTTAATTTGAAATAAAAATTGGCAATATTCATGCAACCTATGGAGAATATAATGGTAACCATTTTAGTCTTCACGAGGTTTAATTAAATGAAGCGAGGAATTCATTATTTTTAGGACAATTTACTATAATAAATAATATAGCTTCTAATATTATCAGAATGCATAAAATAAAAAACAAATTTTAAAATGTATTTTTTTTTTATAATTTATATAAACTGCGATAGGAGTACCGCGATTTACAAATGCACGTAATCTGCTATAGGAATGTCGCAGATTATATTCGAAAAAAACATCACATAATCTGCTGTAGGAGTATCGCAGTTTATGTGTGTTTTGGATTTCGTGCATAAACCGTTACAGAGGTGTCACGGTTTATGCTTTAATATGGACTTAGTTCATTTTTCATGGAGGATTAGATTCTGGTTGAAAGTTTGTCTTGCAATTTTTATGTATAGCGCAACATAGATTCCTGCTTGGATTTAATTGACGTTAGTCTGTTGTACTCATAGAATTACCAACAAAATTAAAAGATGTTAACTCGAGAGAATGACAACTACACAGCAAGTACAGCTTTACTTAACAGTAAGTACAACTAAAACAAAACAAGAAGACAAATAAGGAAAGAAAAATATAAGCTAATCATGATGACCTAATGACACCTATGCCTCGGCACTGGGGGCGGATCCTTGCTGAGAGCAAGTCCTGCGAGTGTGTCCTGTCTGTCTGCATAGCCCACATTGCTTCGGCCGACTAGTATCGGCCTCATCCATGGTGTTACGGATTCTTGTTGACATCGGTCGCCTTTCTCTGGCACGTCTCATGTTAGGATCAGGGATGATAGTAGGACCTCTGGAATATGGAACAAAAACCCCATCCGGTATACGCTGAACACCTTACTCATGGTATAAATCTCATGGACGTACGTAGCCCAGTCTAACCGGGACTGAGCACAGCATGCAATCACATGGTAGCATGAGTAATGGAGAGTTTGAAAGTACCCGTAGTCACAAGTGCGATCTCTGAGAGAAATCCGATACGTCCCAAGCGAGAAGTTGCCGGTAGGAGTCGTCTCAACCACGGTATACTCAGACTGATGTTTGTCGAATAGAGTAACCGTGATGCACCTTGCATCTTTCAAGTTGCGCTCTATCACCTTTACCAGCGCCTGGCAAAACCGTTGGCCTGATCATAACTGCGCCTCTGCTGTCAGCCCTCGGACGACAAAAAGCTCTGCTAGCCTCCCATATGTGGATTTGACAAGTGCAGTAACCGGCAGATTCCGTGTCCCCTTCAGTACATAATTAACACACTCATATATGTTCGTCGTCATGTGACCGAACCGTCTGCCTCCATCCTGGTGTTGGGTCCACTTATCGTACTCCAGTCGGTTGGCCCAGTCACACATGGCCGTATTCTCAGTCCTCATAATGTCAAACCAGTAGTCAAACTCGGCCTCATGCATACACCGCATTCACGAGCATCCGCCTTGCATCCTGACCTTTGAAACTGAGAGCAAAATTAGCTGCAACGTGTCGAATGCAATACGCTCGGTATGTATGAGGCGGTTTCCAACCACTGTCTGGTGCCTCCAGTGCAGCCTTAATGCTATTATGTCTGTCAGAGATCACCATAATCCCTTCCTGTGGGGTCACATGTTGACGCAAGTGGGACGAGAAAAAATCTCACGACTCAGCATTCTCCCCCTCAACAAGTACAAATGCAACTGGTAATATGTTCGAGTTACCATGTTGCGCAATAGCCAGAAGCAAAGTCCTGCCATACTTCCCATACAGATGCGTTCCGTCAATGCTAATTAGTGGCTTGCAATGTTTGAAAGCCTCAACGCATGGAGGAAATGTCCAAAAAAGTCGGTGAAAGTACTCTGTAAACTCATTAACCTCACCACCTATACGCACTGGAGAAGTCTTCAACAAAGCTACGGTTTCGTCCATTGTTGCTTGCATCCCAAGGATCCACCGGGGCAACTCCGCATACGACTCTTCCCAATTCTCGTAAATCTGGGTGATTGCCTTCTACTTTGCCTTCCACACCTTCCTGTAACTAGGCCTGAATCCGTAGGTTGACTCAGTAGCTTCTTGCAACACCTTTATGGTAACTGCTGCATCCGCCCTAACCAACGGATAGATCCTCGCACAAATTACGTGGTAATCGAGCTGTCGGTGGTCGCTTGAAATCGATGTGGTCAGGCAAGTGTGAGTTCCGTTGTACCTTCTAACCTCCCAGGTACCCTTGCACTGTCGAAGTGCCACACGGATCATCCAGGTGCAGCCGTTTCTGAACTCCTTGCATCTCCCAACATACTTCAGATGATCAGATTCCATAACCCGATACTGAACTCCACGACAAATGTTATAATCCTTAACACTCATCACAGCTTCCTCCTTAGTCTGGAAAGATTGGCCAATCTAAAATTCACCAGAAGCATTACCGTCGTGTAATCCTTGGTATCCGAAGGTGTGTGCATCATCCGGTTGTTGACTCATTGCTTCCAGGTTAAGCATTGAGAAATGCGGTGGTTGTTGGTGGGACCCAGAACTGGACGGCCCCTGAGGTGTAGGTGGGGGCACTGGAGTGTCCTCCTCACTATCTCCAGATATGTGATCCGGCTCATCATCCGGATCATCGTCCCACATCGCGTCCTCAATGTGATCCGGCTCACCACCACCAACAAGACCAGTAATTAAACCAGGTGACCTAAATGCCGGTGCTAAAGCAAGTGAAGGTGCAGCTAGGAGACAACCAGGTACAACGACAGGCATCGAGGTGGAAGCACCCCCCACCGTCGTCGACTGAGGATTTGGTGCTGAAACCCGGAACTGTTCACTCGGTCTTCCAACTTGGCAAATAACTCGTGTATTCTCACCTCCGGAAAACTCCGCCGACAATGAAACAAGACCCCCATGTCTTCATCCGATCCTATGACAAATGTTTCATACTGCACACCACTTGACACAACCGCCATCGGAATCTTGTAGAACACTTTCTTCACCAACTTGGCCCCACACAACCCTGCCTTCTGCAATATGTTCCTCTTCAGATCCGACAAAGTATCCGTCGAACGGATAAAAATGCTCAGCGGTTCTTTATTCGTGAACTTAACACCATGCCTATTACTTTTTTTAATTTTACCAGAGCAGTGGACTAGAACCAACAAGCTCTCCTCACTATCCATTTGTGAAAGAATGAAAATGACTCTTCTCAAATTACCCGCTCTCTATCTTGTTTGGTATTTACAGGCAAAGTTGACAAAGCATAAATCGCGATACTCTTGTAGCGATTTATGCACGAAATCCAAAACACACATAAACTGCGACACCTACTACAAATTATGTGATGTTTTTTCTAACGTAATCTGCAGCACTCCTGTAACAAATTACGTGCATTTATAAACCACGATACTCTTATTACAATTTACATAAATTATGAAAAAATATATTTTAATATCTATTTTCTATTTTATATATTTTTCTAATATTAGAGGCTACATTATAGTAAATTGCCTTATTTTTTATGTGCGGTTATGATTATTAGGAGGCAGCTCTCTTTGCTGCACTAAGAATTCCGAGGTCATATATTTTATATTATATTAGTTATATATTATAGTATGGTATTGCTTTAGTAATCGATTTCACTTGGTGTCCAACTCACCTTAAAACAATTAGAAATAAATAAAAAAAATGTCTACAAAGGTTGTTTATATTTAAATATTAAAGAGAAGGGGGGAGGGGGGTATTTTTTAATTTAAAATTTCTGAACTGTCGATCTGTATCAAGATAGCGTTTATTAGATTTTGGTTAATCTAGTTTGTCTTGGATTTATTACTATGACAAAGAGAATCTATCAATACTAAATCTTTTTCAATATAAAATAATTACTTTCCCTTTTTTTTTCTTTGAGAATCAGTTCAATTAACTTCTATGGCAAGCATGTGTTAAAGAATGTGTTCTGTACATTATTTGTCGATAATATAGTTCACGATTGCCATCAATTTTGTAGCTTTTATCAGTACTATTATACTTTTGTTTAAATTATTTATAATTACCAATAATTTATCTAATGACCATTAAATATTTAATAATCTCACTTTTATTAAGAGAGTGATGTCCAATAAGTTACAAAGTAAACTAATGACCACTCTACATACTTTAAAGACATGAGATGACTAAGATGAGAGATAGATATTTTTTTGTATTGTCATTTGATAGTGTGAGATTTATTTGTGTAAACTCTACATCATATCTTCTAAAATGTGCTCCTTAATTTTCTCTTTTGTGCACCACTCCATTTCATCCTGCCCAGTGCCCACTGCATTCCATTCCCACTTGTGCAAGCATTTTATTCTAAGCGGATATTTTAACTGATAACGTCTTCACATAAAAATAATATTACCAATAATTAGATAAAACAATGTGTTTGATTAAATTATCTAATAGTTTATAATGTTATTTTTTATAATTATTTTACAAATATTTCATCTATTAATACATAATTTGCATATTTATTGTGTTTATGTTTTTTTGATGATTTTCACCAATATAAGGAATTACTGAATTAGAGACATTCTGTTAAAAATGAATTCATTTAGAAAATTTAAAAAAAATTGTTGGATTTTTTTTGAAAGATATATTTAGAGAGACAAACTAATAAAATATTTAAGCATTTTTTTAAGAAAAAAGTTCAAAGGTTAGTTGCTGATAAAAAATAATAACCTCTAATATTTTTCATTCTTTAATTATAAATTTGGCTTATAATTCATTCTCTGAGTATTGTAATTAGAAAAAAATAAATTTACTCTAAAAGATTTAATTTTTGAAAAATTAAATAAAAAAATTCACCCAACAAATTTATTTTTTAAAATTAAAATAAATAGAATTTGTCTCTGACAATTTTTAGTTATTCTCATATTTTTACAAGTCATTTATATATTTATGGTTAATACTAAGAAGATAATAATTAAAATTATCTTATATAATATAATATCTACAATTTTATATATATATAACATTCATAATTATATATTTATTATATTTAAAATTTTATAAGTATTTTAATAATAATTAATAAATATTAAATAAAATAATTTTAGACTATTTTATTATCTTCTAAATATTATTGTATAGTTATATTGCTTTTTCTTTTTTTACATTTCACATAATTTTGTACTGCATACAAATTTTTTACCCTAACACTATATTGTATATTATATTCGGCGTATGCTTAAATTGTCATAGTATCATTATAAATCATTATAATTGGTAAGAAAAGTCTTAAAAGATAAATGTTAATTTTTTTTTTCAAAACTACGTTTTCAAATAAAATATATAAAACTTTGAAGATTCCAATACATCAAATATATAAAAAAATTTAAAATCTTATGACCCGTATAAATATAATTGTGAAAATTTTTTATTTCTACTATCTTTCATGTTTAAAAGTTAAAACTTTGTGCAAGCAAAAAACCAAAACAATTATTATTATTTTATGTAAAACTTAAACTCATACGTATCCTAATACCTATTACTAACTATGTTGACTTGGTTGACTTCTAATTTGAACTGTTGCTGTTACCTCTTCAGTCTTCATAGCCACCAAAATAATCTCTTTGCAGATGGCAACCCTCACCATGCCCACGAGTCTCATTCTTTTCACATTGTCCATATTTTTTCCATCACAAAGCCATTAATATTTGATTCAAAGCTTTGACTTGTCACATATTCTTTCCTTTTTTAAAGTTTTCCTTCTTCAAGTGAACATATTCTGTCCAATTTAGCACCCCCTTTTAATTTTCCTTTCTTGTACCACCATTTCTGGGTTGGAACCATGCTCATTCATGAACCTGGGTTTCTTCTTTTGCTCTTACTTCATTTCTAGTTCCTTTACCAGCTAAATTCATCTGGGAACCCATCAAAATGTGATTTTTCTTCCATCCCTATGAGTTTTCTGGTATTTTCAGATTCTGGGTGACCACAAGTTTGAGTCTTTATGGTGAAAAGTTTGGTGGGGTTGGCTTGAATTTTTGTGTGCTACAAAATATGAAGTCGTTTGTTGTTTCCCACCTTGTGATTTGGACCATCTTTTGTGGTGGTATTTTCTGCAGTAGGCCTGCAAGTGTGAACATTGGTGCAGTCTTCACCTTCGATTCGGTCATAGGTAGAGCTGCAAAGGTGGCCATGAAAATGGCCGTTGATGATGTCAATGCTGACCCTAGAGTCCTCAATGGCACGCAACTCAACTTGATAATGAAGGATGCTGCCTGCAGTGTCTTTCTGGGAGCTATTGGAGGTGGCAAGCTTGATCCTTGAGCACCTTGTTTATAGTATTTCTATTTTTGTTTTGAATTTAAATGATTCGTCAAGTAGTTTGGTTTTCTAGCATATGTCATGTAACAATTAATTGCTTAGGAAATATTTCACATGATTAAGTGATGTCCCTTTTAGACAATTCTAAGTTTGAATGCCGTGAGGTTCTTAATGTTGTTGACTTCTGCTTCTAAAATTCTCAGTCAATATCCAAGGTTTATTGTTCTGTTTTATGATGTTTCATGATGCATATTACTACCTTCTTGCATACTTGGTTATAGCCTTATAGGTATTTGTGACATTATCACATTCATTTTTACCTTAATTAATATAATTTGCTTTTTAACAGCAGCTTATTACTTAATGAGGTAGTTCTTGTTGATTTCTCATTTTGCTTCACTGGTATTTTAATTACTCAGACTTCAGTTTATAGACATTGTTCACTGGATGCATATGGATCAACTTTAACAGGAAGTTCTTGTAAATTTACATTACCTGAATTGAACCTCTGTATACAGCTTTTCAGGCACTCGAGGAAGGGATCGTAGCAATGGTTGGTCCACAGTCGTCTTCTATAGCTCATATGGTATCTCAAATTGCTGATGCTCTCCATGTGCCTCTTGTCTCATATGGTGCCACTGATCCTACCCTGTCCTCCCTTCAGTTCCCTTACTTTTTTCGTACTATACAAAGCGACTTGGAGCAGATGATTGCGGTAGCTGATCTAATTGAATTCAATGAATGGAAGGAGGTCATTGCTGTATACTTGGATGATGATTATGGAAGAAATGGAATGTCGGCTTTGAGGGATGAACTTGAAAATAGGAGGTTGAAAATTGCTCATAAGCTACCTTTGAGTATTCAGTTTGATCCAAATGAAATCACCACTTTGCTGAACCAATCCAAATTGTTTGGTCCTCGTGTGTATGTTGTTCATATCAACCTGGATCCAAAACTGAGATTTTTTAACATTGCCAACAAACTTAAAATGATGACCAAAGACTATGTTTGGCTAGTCACTGATTGGCTCTTTGCTACCTTAGATTCTTTCTCCCCAGTGAATCAGACCTCTCTCAGTGTTCTCCAAGGGGTTGTTGGTTTTCGTCAGCATATTCCAGATTCCCGAAAGAAGAGAGGTTTCGTTTCAAAATGGAGAAATGCACATAAAGGTATGCCAAATGGTAGTTTGAATGCCTATGGATACTATGCTTATGATACAATATGGGCAGTTGCGCGATCAATTGACAGATTCATTAGATTGCATAATAATATTACCTTTGTAGTTAATCATGAGAATAAGCCATCTCACACACAAGGAAATGATCTTCAGCTTGACAAGCTCAAAATCCTTGCTAGTGGATCTGATCTGGGCAGTATATTATTACAGTCAAATTTTACTGGTGTGAGTGGTCGAGTTCAGTTTAATTCAAACAGGAATATCATAAGTGGTGGTTATGATGTTATAAATATCAATCAGAGTGCAATGACTACGGTTGGTTATTGGTCTAATTGCTCAGGATTTTCGGTCATCCCCGCTGAAAATCTTAAGACTAAGAAATGTAAAAGGTTAACTCAAGATCATAAGCTTGGCAATATTACTTGGCCTGGTGGAGGGACAGAAAGACCGCGCGGCTGGGTGATTGCTGATAATGGAAGACCACTGAGAATTGGAGTACCACGTAGAGCAAGTTTTGTTGAATTTGTGACTGTGAAGGATCATCAAATTCTAGGGTACTGCATTGATGTCTTCAACAAGACCCTGGAATTTATTCCATATGATGTTCCTTACCGTTTCATACCTGTTGGGAATGGTAAATCAAATCCAAGCTATGATGAACTTGTGAAAAATGTTGCTGACAATGTAAGATAAGTTGCATATTTCCTTTATATAGGCAGTGATTTTGGTTTTCCTGGTTATAAAGAATGTTTTGATGTTTTCTATATCCTTGTTTATGATTGGAAGTTTGTTTCAGGTATATGATGCAGTTGTCGGCGACATTGCAATTGTGACGAACCGTACACAATATGTGGATTTTTCTCAGCCTTATGCAACAACTGGCCTTGTTATAGTGGCTCCTGTCGACAATGCAAGATCAAATGCTTGGGTGTTTCTCCAACCATTCACAGCAGATATGTGGTGTGCTACGGCTGCTTCATTCGTGATGATTGGAGTGGTTATATGGATTCTTGAGCACCGAGTCAATGATGACTTCCGTGGTCCTCCTAAGAGACAACTGGTGACAGCGTTTATGTAAGCCTTTAAACTAAAATTGTTTCTGAATTTCCCCCCCATTGATTTGCTATGTTTACACCTACAAGTGTTAGTTCAGTGTGATTCAATTAACTTTTAAGACTTTGTTTATGAAATTTGATGCAGCAATTTATATATTCCACTATTCACCTTGTGTTTTAGATTCTAATAACTCCTTGTTGTTATTTGTTTTTCAGGTTCAGCCTCTCAACACTGTTTAAGACAAACCGTAAGAAAATCTCTCTCTTTCAGTTTTGTATATCCAATTCTGTGATCCTGTATAGACTGTGTAGTTTCGAAATAAAAAACCACAGAAAAGATAAACAGTTATGAATATTTTCTGAGGCTTTCTTGCTATAATGGTAAAATGATATTTAAGGTATATGAATTACACTTTGATCTTGATGGTCTTTTAAAATTTTCATGAAATCAGAGGAACGGACGATAAGCTCGCTATCCAAAATGGTGATGATAGTCTGGCTTTTCCTATTGATGGTGATCACTGCTAGCTATACAGCAAGCTTGACTTCAATTCTTACAGTGGAGCAGCTCTCATCGCCCATCACAGGAATTGATAGCTTGATTGCGAGCAATTGGCCCATTGGATACCAAGTAGGATCTTTCGCTTACAGCTATCTCACGGATAGTCTTTATATATCAAAATCAAGACTTGTTCAGCTAGGCTCTCCGGAGGAATATGCTAAAGCTCTGAAGAAGGGGCCGTCTAATGGAGGGGTGGCGGCTATCATCGATGAGCTTCCTTACGTGGAGTTATTTCTGTCAAAAGAAACCGGGTTTGGTATCATTGGACAGCCATTTACCAAAAGCAGTTGGGGATTTGTAAGTTCAAAATGATTATATGCATGGTAGAACCAAACATTCTATCATGAAACCTTTTTGTCCAACACATAATGTTCAAATTCTTAAACTCTAGTTTGAAGCAGAGACTTGTAGGACTATACAGAACTGCATTTTAGTCATTTGGTTCTTTGAAAATCTGTTATGACTATTTGTGTCATTTCCTGACATATTTTAACATTGAATCAGGCTTTCCAAAAAGAGTCTCCCCTCGCCCTCGACATGTCCACAGCTATTCTAAAACTCGCCGAGAGCGGAGAGCTCCAGAAGATACATGACAAGTGGCTCTGTCAGATGGGTTGCTCTGAAAAAACAACAAGCAACTCCAAGCCTGACCAACTTCACTTGATTAGTTTTTGGGGTCTGTATCTGTCATGTGGTGTTGTCACACTCGCCTCGCTTTTGGTGTTTCTTCTGCGAGCGATTCGCCAATACGCTCGCTTCAAACGACGGGAAAAGGACATTGCTGTCGCCTCATCATCGAAACCATCAAAGACCAGCAGCCATTGTTCCCAGGTTCTCCTTAACTTCTTCGACTTCATTGATGAAAAAGAAGAGGCCATAAAGAAAATGTTCACTCAATGTGACAATCCTGAACCTCAAGTCAGATAAGAGAGTATTGGTTCATGGTTCTGCTGCTAAAAGTGATTCATAAAATTTGTAGGTTTTAGTAAACTCATACACTCAGAAGCTTTCTAATCTATGTATAGTAACAATAATCTGTTCCAAAGAATAAAATAAAATAATATAATGTTGGCCATGTATACTAGTACTAAGAAGTGTTACTCTACTAACATGTGATTTTTCTTTTCAAGTAATAATGATGTCAACACATGAATCAAATGCAATTGTTATAATCTTGTAGTAGTTTCATCAAAACATAGACTTTTCTTTCATAATTTCTTAGAATAAGATTTTCTCCATTTTTTATAACCAATTCTAGTATGATTATGTTATGATGACTATGTTAGTTATATAAATATTAAAATTAAAGTAATATTTTGTATATTTTAATAATGTTTTTTTAAAATACCATAACTATCAAAATTACCGTCACGTAGTCGTACTAAAATCTAGCTTATATTATATGATATGATTAGGTTCATTTATGTACCAAAAATAATCAAGCAATTATTAATATGAAAAAGCCAAGGGTCCTACAGGCATGTGCTCATAAAAATTAGAGTGGAGCAAGTAAATCAAACTGTGAATATGTAATGCGGGAACCAATCAGACAACTCTATATACAGTGTCGCATTTTGTGTCAAAATGACAAAAATATGGTTCATGTGTTGTCTTTATCCCTTTTCCCTCAATTTGGACCCACTTGTCTGAGGTGAATAAATTTTGTGGTGCTAAAGCTAACACCCAATTTGTAATTATTGGTAAGTTCACGCTTTATATTTTGTGTCAACTAAATTTTCTTCTTGTTTTTAAAATGTTACTCCCCTCTTTTTTTTTTTTTTTTTGTCTCTTTTGTTGTAAATTAAATATCGCTTTTTAATTTCAAAAAGTTATGAATTAATTTTATCTATTATACTCTCTATTATCAATTACAAAATTAAAAAATAGAAAAATTGATAATTAATGAAGATAAAGAATAATACTAATATACTATAATTTCTTTCTTTTGATTATTTATATTTTTAATAAATTTAATAATTATTTAAATAACCATGCACAACTAAAGAAATAGTTAATTTGAAAAAAAAAAGAATTATGTTGTGTTAATCCTAATTTTATCACACTAATCTTAATTCAAAATCTTAATTTTTTAAAAAATTGTTCAAGTTAACTGACATTATAGTTAATTATTTATTCTTTTTCTTTCCCATTTAGTTAGCCCCTTTTAAATGCCTATTTATTGAAGAACATGGATCCATATCAGAATGATTTAAAGTTTATTTATTAAGAAATGTATAAATCAACTTTAATTAAAAAGCAGGGAGAAAGAAATACGCAATTATTTTCCAAGATCCTGAAAAAGAAAAAGCAAAGAAAAGAAGACATAAAAGAAGAAAAGAAAATAATGAAAGATACCATCATTAACAATCTATTGGCAAGAGTAAAGATCAGTATCATACTATCGGAAAATTTTCAGGTGTTCCATTTACTTTATTGGAATTTTAATGTTTCATGTAAGATTAAGTTGCAAGTTGATTTTGTCTTGTAGCTATTTATGAAAAGACAAAAATAGCCCTTTAATCATAAAAAAAAAACAAAAGATAACACATGTGACTTGAAAAAACGCTGCACAGTAAAATAATATATAAAAATTTTATTTCTTTATTTATTATAAATTATATTATTTATGAAGTCTCATAAAAAAAAGAAAATTTTGTTTAAAAAATACTTAAAAATAAAATTATTTCCAATAATGTGAGATAAACTTATAAATATAACAAATTTATTAAAAGAAATAACACTTTTTTATATTTCAAAAATTATATATATCATGTTATTTTATATTGATTAAATAATTATGTATCTATTTTATATATTTTTTCTTAATTTAAGAAGTTATGATTTATAAAATTGGCATATTGATTTTAATTGAAAAAAAATTAAAATCATAAATTTTAATCTTATCTTGTACATGATACATGACAAATTATTAAATTTAATATTTGCAAATATGATAATATTATGTTGTTACAATTTATTTTTTCATTGCTCAAATAAAATTATTCAATTTGAGTAATTTATTTTTATTTTTAAAGGTATAAATGGTAATTATTAATTATGATAAATGATATGTCTAGTAAAAAAAATAATTAAAACTTATTTTACTTCTACTTTTTTAAAATCAGAGTATTATTGATTTTTTAAAAAATCAAATAATTTAATTTTTTAGTAAAAATTTTTGTTTTAAATACATCTAAATATGTTTAAAATTTAATAAAAATACTTTATTATTTTAAAAAGTGTTTTTCACCAAAAAAAAAATTAATCCAAATAAATACTTTTTTGAGTAATACTACACATCTAAATCTTTTTATGAACCAACCCTAACCAAATTAAATTATAAGAATTGGAATATATTAGCTAGAACTAATTTTTGTTAAGTTAAACTAACTTGGTTATACTTGATTAATAAAAATATTTGGATGTATAGTATTATTTTATTTTTTTCTTTAGGTTATTCAATGTATTTAATGTTAATATTATTTCTCTTTAATAAGTATAGATAAACTAAAAAAACAATCTTACTTGCCTTACATATAATAATTTTTTTAGTTTTTTCTTATATAATAGTATTTAAATACAGCATGAATATTTCGCTTTAAAAATATTTTTATATTATATGATTGAAATTTGTCTTTTACTATATTATTTTATTTAAAAAAACAAAAAAAAAATAAAAGAAAAAAATTGGTGATAAATATTAAATATATCTCTATAATTAAAAATATTTTTTCTTTTTATTTTTTTTATTCTTTTTAAATTTTCTGTTTCTTTGCATTTGTTTATCTACTTATTTATAATATATTAAAGGTGAAACTAAATATTATTTATTCTATATTAAAAATAAAACTAAATATTATTATCTTAAAAATTTAACACATAATATAAGTAAAAAATATTGCACATGCATCTTAATAGTGAAGTTGACATATTTTTTCTATTCAATATTTTTTTCATCCTACTAATATTAAAATCTTTTTTGTTTCGTTTACTTTTCTTAATCATCATACGGTATGAAAAAAATATTAATAATAATATTTATTAAAATCTAAATTAAAAGATGATTATTCTAAATAGATTCTAAAAAATCACAACAAAAAAGTTCATATATGCTCATTTATTTCTTTGATAAGAATTATCATTATTTTTTAAAATGTTAAACTAAATTTTATCATAAAACAAATAGGAGAAAAGACTTAAACAAAATAATATTAATTTAGCACAATTATGATTCTAAAATTTTTTATTTAATCAATTATAAACAGTATAAGTAGATATCTTTAACTTTTAACTTATAAGTGTAAGCAATTAGTTAATATAATTTAACAAAAATAGATTTAATATTTTTCATATCCTGACCCAACACTATGACCCAGGTCCAAACACATGCTAAAAGGCCCATTCCAAAGAATGACCTTCGCCACCCACCGACCTCCCAAAGAAGTCGGGCTCGATGGATAGCTGTCAGATAACACTTATTCAAATAAGTAACTATCTCTGAAATCTCTCAATCTACTTTCAAGAGCCATATCACAACTACCCTAAGATAAAGGGACGGTTATCCACCTTCAAAAGTGGAACTACTCCAACGGTGGTTATTGGATCACCATTATAAATACACTGACACCCCTCAGGTATCTCTAAGTTGCAATACTCTCTAAACCTGCTTACCCCCTTGTTAACTTAAGCATCGGAGTGTCTTTGCAGGTACCACCCCCCATTCTTTCACACATACAACTCAGACGGCGGCTCTCAGACGTGAACCAAGTTGGAGACCACCTTCCATTGACGTTTGGGCTAATCTTTCAAGCCCAATCCACCTATTTCAGATTACCCACGTAACAATATTAATTTTAAATTTTTTTATTAAATAGTTTCTTATATACAAAAAAAATTAATTCATTATAGCTTGACAAAATTCACGAGTCTATAATTCTAGCTTTTTTTTTTTAATTTGACTATAGATGTCTTTCACTTAAAGATGTTCATTAATGACTTAATATTTTAATTTTTTAATAAATATTTTTCACCAATAATATTAATTATGCACAAAATTTATTATTTATTTTTTCTATCAATCCCTTATTATTTATTTATTGTTAATTTTTAAGTTATTTTTTGCCAAGTCTTACCCATAAAACTATCCATACCACTATCTTATATCATAATTTAATTAACAAGAATGATGAGATTAGTTTTTTTTCTAAGGCTTATAATTAATTAATTAATTAATAATATTTTAATAAATTCATTTCTTTAATTAACGAATATCAGATAAAATTAATTTATTGTGAAATTCTATATTATCCTTAAAAATTTAGCACAATAAATTTAATACTTATACTTTAAAATGAGTTTAATTGATAAAATTAAAATATAAGTAATATTATTCTTGCACAAATTTTTACTAATATTATTATAATAATACTTACTTGAGCAATTAAATTTAACTTATACTAATATTAAAATGGTCGTTTTATCCTTTTTTTATTTTTTCTCTTTTTTAAATAACTTAATAAAAATAGATTAATATTTAAAACAATTCATATTTAAAATTTTGAAAAATAATATGCATTTAATAAAATAATATGTATTTAATATAATAGAGAAAATTGAATTAAGTAAGTACTATATATGTAGAAGAGAAACAAACTAAATTACAAAATAGTATTATCTCATATAATAATAATAATATCCTTGTAAAATAAATAGATAAATAAAGTACATCGTGCCAAAGGAAGTCATTTGTTTTAAAGAAACGAAAAGGAGGAAAAAAAACTAACAGAGAGATAAAATGATCAATGAAAATTGGTTAGGAAAAAGAAAAGAAAAGTAAAGAGTGTATCAAAAGGAAACAACACAACACAAGTACAAGATAGTAATTTCTTCATTCTTTTATGTGGGTTAAGGGAACAACTTGTCTTTGTTGTATGGTGCTATTTAAAAAAGCAAAACTACTCAATATATATCTATTTAATCTTAGCCTTCTAATTATTTTATTATATATCTTAATGCTAAAAAAGATTGGAATATCAATGTACCAAAAAAGTACTGTGGTATATGTGAAAACCTTCCCATACTATCATCTATCTATTTATCTATTTTGTTTTGTTATATAAAAATTAATACTAATTTTTTATATATTAGATTTAAATTAATATTTTTTCTAATAATGCTACATCATCAATTTTAATTATTTCAAAAATTAACGAATCAACTTTTAGTAAAATAATAAAATTTACCTTAAAGTATAATAATATTTGATCTACTTATATATCATACATAAGATTTTTAAGTTTTAACTCTATTACTTCATTTTACAATTCATAATTCGCCTATAAAAAATATTTACACTAATAAATAAAATTTTTTTTATCTACTTAAAAATATTCTATTAGATGTTTACAAAAATAAAAATATTTATTATTATTTTAAAACAAATTTACGAAAAAAAATTCTTATTACTTTTATTATTTATATTTTTTTAAGATCCTTATAGTTATACTTATTTTAATATGCTATTTAAATCAAAAAATTAATTTTGATATTTTTTAATACTATTTTGAGTTTGTATCACTCAAGATATTATCTAATAAAATAAATTTTAAAAAAATATTAATAGATATTTTTATTTTATTCTATTTAAATTATTCTTATTAAAGTATATATATAAAAGCCAATAAATATTCTAAAAATTTTTATTCTTACTATTATAGATGTTATCTGTATGCACTAAGAGAAGAAAAACAAATAAATATAAAAAAAATCTACAAAAAATACGAAAAATAAAATTTGTCGTGCTACAACATAAAGAATTATTATAAATTCAAATTATAAAAAATTCTATTATTCTTATTATTATAGATGTCAATAAAAATTTGTATACACTAAAAGAAGAAAAATAAGTAGATATAAAAAAATCTACAAAAAAATATGAAAAATAAAGTTTTGTGTTACAATATAAAAAATTATTACATATTAAAATTATAAAAAATTCTATCAAATTCTATCAAATTATACTTATCATACAAAATTTTATCAAATTATAAATTACTAACTCAATAATTATTACATATTCAAAATTAAATTAAAAGTTACAAATCAAAGTGCTACAATAACTTTTGTACTATTTGATAAAAAAAATATTAAACACAACTGTCTCAAATCTAATTATACTCTAAGTCACCAATGACACTAAAGCATCATCTCAATTGAAAAATTTATACAGCCTCATATTTATATTAGAAGTCAAAGTAAATGATTTTAACTTTAAAAAAGATACTTAACAATAAACTGTTACTAAAATATTTGTCTTAACAAAAAATACTGAAACTCAACTCCTATTACAACAAATCTAATAGGTAATACTAAAAAAGATTTCATTTATTCAAAACATCATTTATATTGCTCGTTTATATTCTTTATTAATTATAGGAACCAACTTCACCAACACTAATATCATTTGATCTAAGATAACATACATACCAATTAAGAGATTAAAAAGAAAGAAAAGTAAACGAATCCAAAACATATCTTCAAATGAAAATCATACATACAAAGATGGAACAAAAAAGACAATAAAAAAATGTATACAAGTTAACAGTTTAAAAAGAATATATCTTCACGGAAACATATGAAAAAAAAGACAAATCTAACATCAATCAAAAATAAAAAAAATAAACATCACATAAAAAGACTGAATCCGTCAATTAAAATAAATACAAAAATAAAAACAAAAAATAAAAATATAACTTTATACAATTTTAATATACAAAATTTTTGTATTATAAAATATTAAATAAAAATACATCAAATTTAATATTAATTTATGTATAATTTAATTAATTTTTAAATAATATAATATTTATTAAAATATATTTTATACTATCATTAATTTATCATATTGCGCATTGTACGGATGTCAATCTAAATCTAGTTAATTATTAAACTTTAAACGACCATACATAAACTATTAATATCGATGTGTGACCAACCGGTATCACTAGTTTGGAATCAATTCCTTACTTTGAAATAAATATAATAACATAACAAAAATTGTATATTGTATGGTTGTTACAAGAAGGTGCATGTAAAATTCATTCAAATTCGGTGATACGTTATTTGCAATCCTAACTTTAGCTGTCAGGAATTTTTTTTCCTTTTAAAAAAAAAATTTAGTACGAAATATAAATATTTGAATTAATGAATCTCGAACAATTAGATTGAATCAGCTGATGATAAGAATAAAGCAGTTTAAACACTTTTTTTAATTTTATTTTACTTTAATGTTGACAGAACTGAACTAATATTTTAACTTTTAATTATCGTTTCATACTTCAATTAAGGGCTATAACTACGACATTTGGGTTTATAATGACGTGTTATTGTTTGACTTATTTCAATTCAGCAATACAAACCTTAACAAATATGCTTGAGGTAATAAAAATTAATTTTCTATATAACCATATGTTATACATGATTCATAAAATATATGCCACGTTACCTTGCAAGGACTAATGAGTAAACTCACATTCACGTATATATATATATATATATATATATATATATATATATATATATATATATATATATATAAAATCAAATAAGAATTTATATATTGTTTTACATTTTATGATTGTAATAACATGGTATTTTACTGAAATCATTATCTTGCATCATTTTCTAAAATTCTCTTTTTGTGAACTTTGGATAATGGCCACAGTGTATATATATACATATTAAAACTACTTTGAACATGTGTTACATGAAAATTATTACCATATAAAGTGACGTTCATGAATCTGACCAAGAAATGTTTGTTCTTTGTGACCAAGAATTTGATCAACTTAGAAAAGGACAAATTTTGGAGTGTTTATATCCTATACAATATTTTGGACAAATAATGAAAGGGCATGGGATATTTTTTGGGAACCAAAAGATAATCTACTGTGACTGTTACAAATTCAAGATATTACAGATAAAGACACTTTTGGTTGGGGTATCTAGTACCTACCAACGATGTCTGAATCTGAATGATATTTTTTTAACATTTTGTACTTTGTTAAATTGCTCTAGTCATTTGATTCTTTCATGTGCATAATATGAGGTAAAACTGAAGTGATAATTAAGGCACTGGTTGATGCCTGAAACTTTGAAAGCTTTGTGAATGATTCTTTGCTTTGATCTTGGAACATTGTAGCTTCTTTCAGTGATGTAATGAGTTCATAACTCTTGCAAGTTGCAACTAGCTAGCTACAAAGCTCTTTATCTTCTGTTAAGTGTGGTATTGAGGTAATCTCAGATACCCTATATCTTCTTTAACTTGTTCTCAAGGTTTTCTGTTATGTTGCATATTATATTGTTTCTTTTCTCAAATTGACAATTATATATACTAGGCATGTGGGTCTCCACTTTACAAACACACCCCAATATTTTATGTATGGTTTTTCTGCCTTTTAAATGTTTGTTTTATTGTCTGAATAACTGAGCTTGATTGAGTTATTATTACTTGTGATAGTAACATATATATTTAAATAAGGCTTGAAGTCCGGATATGCTGAATATCATATCTTTTTCATCTGGGTAAGGGTGTATCTTATTTTTTTAACTTCAAATTGCTGATACAATGTTTTTTCTTCTCTTGAGTGATGAATCTTGTTTTCCTTGCTGCAAATGTGGAAGTTCTTAAATTCCTCTGAAGTTGTTGGTTCTAGGTAAATATATCGTTGTGTTTGCCTCATTCTGGTTATGATTATTCTTGTCATGTGTTGATGTTCCTCTTTGTGCTGCTCCTGAAACTGGTTGGCACATGACATGTGCTTTGTTTTGATGCTGGTTGATAACAGGTTCTCTCAAAAATGGAGGTGCACTTATTTACAAGGCATGGCAGCATGGTGATGGTGTTGTTCCTCTTTGTTTTCTGCTTCTGGATTCCAGTAGAAGTGGTGGGGAGGACAGGAGCTACCATTGGAAACGCTACCGTTTCTTCTTCGAGTCCAAGAGTTTTGAAAATTGGGGTGCTGTTTACTTTGAATTCTGTCATTGGAAGATCTGCTAAAGCTGGTGTATTGGCTGCTATTGATGATGTTAATGCTAACAAAAGCATCCTTCGTTCGACTAAACTTGAAATTATGTTGCATGATACAAATTGCAGCGGGTTTCTTGGAACCGTGGAAGGTATTTTCCGAAACTTCTCAGTAGCTTCAAGCCGCATTTCTTTTGTTGAAACTGTAATTGTCTTGTTATGGACCCTGGCAATCAAATAAAACATGTTCTATAGCTTCTTATTCGGGTTTTGTAACTTTATGAATTACCATATCAAAAAAGGAAAAAAAAATCGTATTACAGTGAATTTGCCTAAATGTCTATGCTTGTTAATTCACATTATGCTATGCAGTAGTATGTGTTTCATTGCATGTTAAATGTATATTCTTCCAAAAAATAGTGTATGCATAATCAATCGTTTCCCCATTTGTGTGGCCATCTTTGTGGATAAGAATCAATTTATAACATCTTAGTATTTCATTGTTCTCATAGGACAGAAACCAGAGAGGAGTTTCTGTGGACTATATATGTTTAGATAGTACACGTTCTCTTGCATTTTGGGTGTGTGAAAAGGGAATTTGATTGATTTTGTTGATCATGTAGCTCTGCAGTTGATGGAGAATGAAGTGGTTGCTGCAATTGGTCCACAATCATCTGGAATAGCTCATGTCATCTCTCATGTGGCTAATGAACTCCACGTGCCTCTTCTTTCATTCGCGACAGACCCTGCTCTAGTGTCACTCCAGTATCCATATTTCATCCGCACCACGCCAGATGACTATTTCCAGATGTATGCAATTGCAGACTTGGTTGATCACTATAGGTGGAGGGAGGTAATAGCTATCTTTGTAGATGATGACAATGGAAGAAATGGAATTTCAGTGTTGGGCGATGCGCTTGCTAAGAAACGTGCCAAGATATCTTACAAGGCTGCATTCCCTCCTGGAGCCCCCATAAGTAATATCAGTGACTTGTTGAATCAGGTGAACCTGATGGAATCACGTGTTTATGTGCTGCATGTTAATCCTGATTCTGGCTTGTCAATTTTTGCACTTGCCAAGAAGATTGGGATGATGACTAGTGGCTATGTGTGGATTGCAACAGATTGGCTTCCTTCTGTGCTGGATTCTATGGAGCAGGTTAACACTGACACCCTTAATATACTACAAGGAGTTGTTGCTCTGCGGCATCACACGCCTGACACTGATCTTAAGAAGAGTTTCATCTCAAATCTGAAGAGCAGAAAGAACAATGAGACTGCAGGCTTCAATTCTTATGCATTCTATGCATATGATTCTGTTTGGTTAGCGGCGCGTGCTCTGGATACTTTTCTCAATGAAGGTGGAAACATATCTTTCTCCTCGGATCCTAAGTTGCAAGACACAAATTCAAGCATGCTGCATTTTTCAGCACTCCGTGTGTTTGATGGCGGCGATAAGTTTCTTCAGACAATTCTGAAAACAAACTTCACTGGTGTGAGTGGCCCAGTTCAGTTTGGTATGGATAAGAATTTGATTCATCCAGCTTATGATGTCATGAATATCGGCGGGTTTGGAACTCGTAGGATTGGTTATTGGTCTAATTATTCTGGTCTCTCAGTTATAGCTCCTGAAATTTTGTATCTGAAACCACCTAACGCTTCGGCAAGCAACCAACACCTATATAGTGTTATATGGCCTGGAGAAACAACAGTTACACCAAGGGGATGGGTATTCCCAAACAATGGGAAACCATTGAGAATCGCAGTGCCTAATCGAGTAAGCTATTTGGAGTTTGTTGGTAAGGACAAGAACCCTCCTGGGGTAAAAGGCTATTGCATTGATGTCTTTGAAGCAGCCATAAAGTTGTTGCCTTATCCTGTCCCAACAGAATATATATTATATGGTCATGGTGATAGAAATCCCAGCTATGATGACCTTGCATATCAGGTTGCACAAAATGTAAGTTTCTTAGTCTAATTTTCGGCTTAATTTATTAATCATATTTCTTAATCTAAGTAGCTATCTTGAGGTTGTAGTTATGTTAACTTAGTACTTTCCTTTTTTTCAGAACTTTGATGCAGTTGTTGGAGATATTACAATTGTCACCAACAGGACAAGGATTGTGGATTTTACTCAGCCTTACATGGAATCAGGGCTGGTGGTTGTTGTTCCTGTTAAGGAAATCAAGTCAAGCCCTTGGTCCTTTCTAAAGCCATTCACCACTAAAATGTGGTTAGTTACTGGTGCATTCTTTCTCTTTGTGGGAGCCGTCGTGTGGATTCTCGAGCACCGGCACAATGAAGAATTCCGCGGTCCTCCAAGGAAACAAATTATAACAGTGTGTTGGTTAGTATGTTTTGATCATTTTAAAGCCTTTTCAGATAAATCTTGCATCTTATTTAGGCTCAAATCTTCTCTTCTGCTGAGATCAGTTCCTCTTTTGCAGGTTTAGTTTCTCAACAATGTTTTTCTCACATAGTATGTTCCTCAAATTTCTCACTTTTATTTTTTTTTCCCATTTTCTGTTGTAACACTCCTTATATGTTTTGTATCATACATGGTATGAGAACTCTGACTTCTATCTTCTCTGCTTTTCACCTTGCACAGGAGAGAACACTGTGAGTGCACTCGGTCGATTGGTTCTACTCATATGGCTTTGGGTAGTTTTAATCATCAATTCAAGCTACACAGCTAGCTTAACATCCATCCTCACAGTGCAGCAACTTTCATCACAGATTGAAGGAATTGACAGCTTGATCTCAGGTACTCAACCAATTGGAATCCAAGAAGGATCTTTTGCGAAAAAGTATCTGACAGATGAACTCAACATAGCACCATCTAGGATAGTTACACTGAAAAATATGGAGGCATATGTTGATGCCCTTGAACGCGGACCAAGGAATGGAGGGGTTGTGGCCATTGTTGATGAGCTTCCTTATATTCAGCTCTTCATGTCCAATACCAACTGTAAGTTCAGAACAGTTGGACAGGAGTTCACTAAAAGTGGTTGGGGATTTGTAAGTATCCTCAATTCTTCACATGCATGTCTATAGTTTTTTACACTCCTTAAATTTATGCCAAGTTTTCTTGTAAGATTATCTTTTTCTGATGTCATTATTTTCAAATGGGATCACAGGCATTCCAAAGGGATTCACCGCTTGCTGTTGATTTGTCAACTGCCATCCTTCAACTTTCAGAGAACGGGGAACTGCAAAAGATCCATGACAAATGGCTTTTGAAGCGAGACTGCACTGCGCAACTCAACGTTGAAGACTCAAATAAACTGTCTCTGAGTAGCTTCTGGGGCCTCTTTCTCATATGTGGCATTGCATGCTTCCTTTCTTTGGTTGTATTCTTTGTTAGAGTGTTCTGTCAATACACCAGATTTAGCCCTGAGCCTGAACAAGTTGATGTGGAAATTCAACCAAGGCCTGTTAGAAGGAACCTCAAAAGTACTAGTTTCAAGGACTTGATGGAATTTGTGGATACGAAAGAAAAAGAAATCAAAGAGAGACTTAGGAATAGTAAAAGGAGAAGAAGCCAGAGTCTAGATGAGCAATCTAGTTCATCACCCTCCTAAGTTAACCATGTACATTTATTTTTGGTTGGTAACTCCTTTTAACCATCCTATTTTTGTTATACCATAGCAACTATTAGTGACACAAATTTGTCTACACTGAAATATATAAAAAGTTTAGCTTTTCCTTTTTGCTCAGGAAATTATAGCTCTAAGTGTTAATAATTTTGTTTGTTTATGCATGCAAACCCTTAATATGTAGCAAACTGTTTCCTCTTGAAAATAAGATGCAGCAACTGCATTCAACTTTTCTATATAATATCACACACTACTATTATTAAATTCTGCAAGACTCCTTAAACCGTTAAATAATTTCAACTTGTACTCTTAAAACTGAAAAAAATTAATCTAAAAAATATGGCTATTTCACATGTTTTCTATCGTAACATGCTGAACTATGCATGATATTGTCTTGTTTTTCAGCTGCAAACATGATTTGTTTATCCTTTTTCCGGTAAAAGCAAAGTGTATTCTTTAAACATTATTTTGGATCCATATAGGGATGTGTTAGGCCTGCGACAACTAATATAAAACAATGTCGCATCTCAATGCATGACACAATACAATGACGTCTTTGATCTATGTAGCCGACCCTACTTAGTAGGATAAGGCTTTGTTAAGTAAGTATTTTTGTATATATTTTTCATCAGCATACAACACTATTAGTTAGTTAGAGTCTACAATTTCTCCTAGAATATAAAATTTGCACAAGACAATATCAAATTTCATATCAGCATTATTATTCCAAAAAAAAGTGAGAAACTTCAGAAATCTTATTTTGGTACTTCTGCAGAGTAATGACAGTTTCTTGAAGACTATCCAATTCTTATGTTAATTAATAATTCTGTTTTTATTTTCATCGATTATTATCCACTATAATATAAAGCAAGGAAGATTAGTGTTACTATTTTCTGTGCTCAATGCTCATTCATTCTTGAAGTTGGCAAGGAATGCTTGATGATGCTTGAAACTTGAAAGCTGAGTGAGAGAGTGATGATTGCTATTACATGCATATACATATATGAATTGATGATGAGTTCATAATAGTTCTTACATACTATGAAGTGTGGTCAGTTAGAGATAATCTCGGATAACCTATTCTTATCTCTAAAACTGATAGTTAAAGGCACGTAATTGGTTATATATCTAACACATGCAATGATGATTCTTGCTTTGTGATTTTTCAGAGATTCTTCTCTAGAAAATGGAGCTGCTTTCAATCACAAGGCATGGCAACATGATGGTTCTGTTGCTTTTGGTTTTATGGTCCTGCAAGTTTCGGGTAGAAAAGGAAGTACCTTTGCAGATTCTACTGTTGATCCTAAACCAAATGTTTTGAGAATTGGAGCACTCTTTACTGTGAATTCTGTCATTGGAAGAACAGCTAGACCTGCAATACTTGATGCTATTGATGATGTTAATGGCAACACAAGCATTCTCCCTCACACTAAACTTGAACTTATCTTGCATGATACAGATTGCAGCAGGTTTCTTGGAATAGCAGATGGTATTTCCCAACCTTTTAGAAACCAAGTTATAGGAGTAGTTACTTATTTGTTATTTCTTTGTACATTTTTTTTTTCCCTTCAATTAGTTGCGATTGAAGCTATATATGTGTTCCACCTTGCACCATATTCTTCACAGAAAATATATGATTCATTGCATAATCAGGTTCAGTTTTTGCGTATGAATTACCATATATGTATACAAACAAGAGAAAGTAGATACCAACAAACGCATGGTTTAGCTGAAGGAGTGCACTGTGCTTGCTTAACAAGAGATCTTGAATTCAAGGCATTGATTTGGTTAACAGAAACTTGAAGCTAGAAAATATTCCCAATTTATCATTAACATGTTAGTATCTCATTTCAATAGAATCTAATGTAACAGCAGTGATGAAAGCGTTTGAGTGGATCATGTTTACATAGTACTAATTGTCAACTCTGTTGCACTTTTTAATTTTATTTTTTTTGGTGTATGAAAAAGAAGTGAACAAGCTTTGTTTGTTGATTTTGTTGATGATGTAGCTTTGCAGTTGATGGAGAATGATGTAGTTGCTGTAATTGGTCCACAATCATCTGGAATAGCTCATCTCATCTCTAATGTGGTTAATGAACTCCATGTTCCTCTGCTCTCATTCGCGACAGACCCTTCTCTATCATCACTCCAGTATCCATATTTCATCCGCACCATGCCAAGTGACTGTTTCCAGTTGGTTGATTATTATCAGTGGAGGGAGGTAATAGCTATTTATGTAGATGATGACAATGGAAGAAATGGAATTTCAGTGTTAGGCAATGCGCTTGCTAAGAAGCGTGCCAAGATATCTTATAAGGCTGCATTTCCTCCTGGAGCTGCAATGAGTGACATCAGTGACTTGTTGAATCATGTGAACTTGATGGAATCTCGCATCTATGTGCTGCATGTTAATCCTGATTCTGGCTTGTCAATTTTTTATACTGCCAACAAGCTTGGAATGATTAGTAGTGGCTATGTGTGGATTGCAACGGATTGGCTTCCTTCTGTGCTGGATTCTATGGAGCTGGCAGTTAATGATGACACAACCAATCTCCTGCAAGGTGTTGTTGCTTTGAGGCATCACACACCTGATACTGATTTTAAGAAGAGTTTCATCTCCCAGTTGAAGAGCCGATACAAAAATTTAACTGCAGGCATAAACTCTTATGCATTATATGGATATGATTCTGTTTGCTTAGCAGCACATTCTCTTGATGCTTTTCTCAATGAAGGTGGAAACATATCTTTCTCCTGTGACACTCAGTTGCATGGCACAAATGCAAGCATGTTCAACTTTTCTTTGCTTCGCATGTTTGATCAAGGTGATAAGTTTCTACAGACAATTTTGAGAATGAACTTCACCGGTGTGAGTGGACTATTTAAGTTTGATACAGATAAAAATCTGATTCACCCGGCATATGATATCATCAGACGAAGAATCGGTTATTGGTCTAATTACTCTAGTCTATCAGTTATAGCTCCTGAAATCTTGTATTTGAAACCACCTAACACTTCGACAAGCAGCCGGCGCCTTTACAGTGTTATATGGCCTGGAGAGACTACAGATACACCAAAAGGATGGGTATTTCCAAAGTTTTTTGTGTATCAACATTTTCTTAGTATTAGAACTTTTCTATAACTCCAATTGAAGGAAGGTTGTTAATAGGGCGCCACCGGTTTCTGTTTTATACTTTCAAGATTTTGTGAAGGAAAAAAGTGATCAGAGGCTAGCGAATATTACTTGCGTGTTAAGTAAGTATCTTATTCTCATGATTGTTAATTTAATCACAGGCATTTCAGAGGGATTCATTCTCCTTTTGTTGATGATTTATCAGCAACAATTCTTTGACTCTCGGAAAATGGGGAGCTGGAAAAGATCCATGACAAATGGCTGTCGAACCAGGATTGCGCTATGCAACTCGATGAGAACTCGAATCAACTCTTACTGAGAAGTTTCTGGGGCCTCTTCCTTGTATGTGGCATTGCATGCTTCCTTGCTTTGATTGTATTCTTTTGTCAGTACTCCAAATTCAGACCAAAGGCTAAGCAATCAGATGATGAAGAAATTCAATCAACAAGGCCTAAAATCAAAATTGCTAGTTTCAAGGACTTGATTGAATTTGTGGATAAGAGAGAAGCAGAAATTAAAGAGATACTTAAGCACAAGAGTGATAAAAGTGTAAGTTTAGTGGTGAATCAATCTAACTCCTAGCCCTCTTAATCAACCTTGAAAATTTTTCTATTCTACTTTGTATTACTTCTCTTACTTTTGTTATACAATTATAAAAATGGTCACAAAAAGAATTTCTCTTAGTTTTATTTTTCGTCTGCTTCTATTCTGAGGAATATAATAGATGCTAAGATATAGATTAGGGTAAAAAATATTTTTTATCGTTGAAATTTGTCAAAAATTTTAAAAATATTTGTAAATTTTATTTTATTTTAATTTTGTTCCAAAAAATTTTTATTTATATTAAATATATTTTTGACAATTAATTTTAAAAAATTTTAAGACCAATTTAGTAATAATATTTGATAACTAAAAGCTAATTGCTCATGTTAAAGGACACTGAATTCGATAGTCTCAAATATATTTGGACTATTAAATGGTCCCATAACAAAATATACTTTTTAAATTTTTTAACAATTATTAAATAGTCCTTATTTAATTTTAATTACAAATATTTTTGTAACATTGTTAATGAAGTAGTAATTAAGGGATATATTTAATGCAAATCAAAACTTCTGATACAAAATTAAAATAAAATAAAATTTAAAAATATTTTTAAAATTTTACAAAAAATATATTTTCCCTACAAAACACCACTTTTATATTATTATAAGGAACATTATTCAAAGGGCTAAACCTTTTGGATATAATTTGGTTTATCCAAGAGTATTAGCCCTTAATCGGTAACAAATTATTCTCTCTTGCAATATGAATATATAATACAGCAAATTAAGTTTAATGATCTTATCCTATAGATGTAGACCCTCAGGCCTCAGCTACCATCAAAGCTAGTAATTTTTAGAGGAATCTTTGTATCTCATCAACCACATTCACATTATTAAGATTTTTTATTGGTTAATGAGTTCTGTATTATAATTAAGTTTAGCTAATAGGTGTTCTCATACATGTTAACACGTTTTTATATAAAAAAATATATATATAAAATTTAAATTTTTAATGTATTTATTTATATGTTTATTAAAATAAATTTGCATTTTTTTATTAATAATAATATTAATATAAGTTCTTAAGATACTGATTAACTAAACCTAAATAATTATCCTATAGAGATGCCGCCAGTTTGCTCCTTATTTTTTAAAGATATTTTTTCTTTGTTGTTTAAAGGAAGATAATTACAATCATTGTTAGATACACAAATCTGCAAAAATAAATATATAATTATGCATTATTAAAGAATTTCGCATAGGTCTTATCCGCCAATAATTATAAAAGTTACTTAAAATTATTCATCTAAATAAACAATATGGCCAGTCGCCAACTAAATCCCCATTTTGGTCCTGAGATTTACGCGATTATTCATTTTGGTCTCTGAAATTTAAAATTACCTATGTTGGTCCTCTAGATTCAAATCCGAGCACTAATATGGTCCCTCAATTCTTTCCGACGATGACTAGACAAACGAAGGGCTGAGATTACACCCTCCCTACCACGCTAAATGATAAGTAAACGACATCGTTTACCTTTAGCGTCTAAACAAGTTAGAAATGAAGAATAGTAGAGGTAGAGAAGAAGACGAATACTTTATTTTGGGTCTCCATCGTTTCTTCTCCCTTCATATACAAAACGACGACATTTCTGACTTGTTTGGGTGCCAAGGATAAACGACGTCGTTTACCCATCATCCAACGTGGCAGGAAGGGTGTTATCTGAGCACTCTGTTTGCTTAGTCATCATCGGAAAGAGTCGATGGACTACATTAGTGCCTAAACTTGAATCTGAAAGACCAATATAGGTAATTTTAAATTTTAGAGACCAAAATAGGTAATCGTGTGGATCTTAGGGACCAAAATGGGGATTTACACGCCAGTCGCCCATTCCACATGTTTTTTATGGGAACATGCTTACAACCTATGCATGATACTGTCTTGTTTTTCAGCTGCAAAGCTTATTTGTTTATCCTTTCTGGGTAAAGCATAAGCTTATTTTTTAAAAATTATAAGAAAAAGGACCCTGTACTTCCCTTAATTATTTCATATATGCTTTGTATTTGGTATTACATTTTATTTATATTTATAACTGGCAATACATTTTTCTCATACAATCATATGAGTTAGCTAGACTAGTCTATAATTCTCTTAGAATTTAAATTTGGCCTAAGGGAAAGTGCAAGATATAGTTTATTAATATTATTGCCAGCTTAATTGAACTGCCAATAATATAACAAAATTATACATACATTAATCCAAAATATCCACTTCTTTTTGTTCTATTCCAAACATTTCAAAATTAACTCAATGTTCTAATCGAATAAAAAGGAAACTTAGAAGTTTGAAAGACAACATTATCATTCCTTAGAAAAGAGGTTTGTTTTATCATTTTAATTTTACAGCAAATGGTAGAGCAAGGAGTGGCAAACACTAGGAATTTACATTCTATGTAACAGACATGCAATTTGTGGCGATTATAACAATAAACATGTGATCAAGAAATTATTGTAAAAGTTATTTCAACAATGCAAGTGGCCATGTTTTTTATTGGACAAGCAACATGCCAACATATACTGCAGAACAAGATGCACAGGATACCCATTTTGCATAGCAAAATAACAAACATAGGTTTAGTTACATACGATCTGCATAAAAACCATCCATGTTGAGGAATGAAGTTGAAAACCAAAGGGATTTGTAGGAGTGGAATTACTCAACTTTTACAGGTTTCTCCTCTCTCTTTGGAGGTTCCAAATCCAGATAGGTAAATGGCTCTGTTGGTTCCTCGCTGCAAAATCCAAAACAGTCATAAGCAACATGACAGAATACTCACAAAAATGTAACTGGAAAACTTTTCGGGCTATTTAAGAATTAGGAAAACTCCTGCCCGCAATAAAATTGCCAGCTTCATTGTATGAGTAATCAAGAAATAGTTGATATGATTCTAATAATGACTAATTCTCTAGGTTTCAAGAACTTATGGCGTAACAAATGTAATATAGTAATAGTATATACCACATAGACATGTATATGTTGAAATTGAATGTTGAACTAATTCACAACATTCAGTAGTAAAGATATTCATATTCCAGCATAGATAGATGATGATAATAATACTCACCCAGGTTTAGAACGCATGCATTTCCAGAAGAGCTTGAAAGGCCCTGGAACTGTCTTAAATGGGTTCCCCTCAAAACAAGCCTGCACAATTTGTGAAATAATAACAGCAAGTTTATACCAACTAAATAAAGATAACAAGTGAAATAACCAAAGACCTGAAAACTTAAATCCCATGAGTCATTCCATCATGACCATTCTAATAGGTTATATATATATATATATATATAATTTGCATATTTCTCTCCTCTATCTTGTGTTCTAATGAGATTTCCACAGATTTTACTAATTGAGACACAATTTAGAAAGTTTCATGTTAGTGGCAAGAATGCTTCCATTGTCACTATTAAAACTATGAAACTTAGGGATCAATTACAATTTTCTCAGGGCAAAATTCCACGAAATGAAACTAAACAACCATGACTAAAAAAAAATCACACGCCCTCATTGGAACCTTATCACAAGAATACAATCAACATGTCCAAAACACCAAATTACGAAATGTTCCTCACAAAAAAAGAAACTTTGGAACACAAATGAAGCGACTTTCAAAGAAAAGAAGACAATTGGAAAAATGGAGTTGAAATTGATGAAGGGGGTTTCACCTGAACGACATCTTCAACACGGTCGTTACATCGGTGAGCTTTGGGTTCACGATGACCCTCTCCGGTGATTCCCCATGGACTCTCTCTCCTCGGCACTGGCCTCGGCTCGCTCATCTTCTTCTTCTGTGCAATTCAACTGAACCTGTCCTTGGAGCTACTCTCTACTGGTTCATTCTGCTCCTTGATTTGGACTAATGGGCCTACTTTTTCAACTTGGCCCCAATAAGTTTTTAAAACAAAAAATACTAAGTGGGCCAGGCCCATCTTGAAGGAAGAGCACACCAAAAAATAATAAATATTTTAAATAAGTGTCAAGGTTCGAATTTCATTCTATGCATGTAATAATTTATTGGCTAATAGCACACTTTTAAATAAAACTATCCGTGACGAATTAGTCATTAACATTTTAGGTTGAAAAATATCATAGAAAATAAAAAAATGTGATATTATTCATACATCAAATATTTTTAATATTTATATAAAAATATAGTTATTATTAATTAATTATATATTTAAGTTATTTTTAATTAATAAAATGAACACATATATTAACTATTAAAAAATACTAGTGTTAAAATAATATCTATTATAAAATTTTAAACTTAGTAGGATAAAAAAATCCAAAAAATGAATTACTTCTTTAGAGGTAAACAATACAAGTATATTCTATGACCTAAACAAATAAAAGAAGAATAAAATAAAATCGACATGTAAATGAATTGAGGTATCTAAACAATTCTTCACTTTTTATGTTATTTTGTCCTTAAAAATGATGTGTGTGATATTTTGAGTAAAATTAATTTAAATATACACACCAAGTACTTAATTAAGAGATTCAATTATTGTCCCTATAGTGTACATGAAAAACAAAAAAGGTTATTATTTATGTAAATAAATAAAATTAATTATTTACTCAATTAAATAGAATTTTAATTTTTTTTATTGTTTTAAATATTTAAACATGATTTCACTGGTACAAAGAGCAAAATCAAGGAATATATGGATTACCTCGTTACTATCAGTGAATGACGCAAGCATTGAATTCAATAAATTTCACTGGTAGCAAAATCACAAAAGAAAATCTTGTTTATCACAAAAGAAAATCAGTGATATTTATGAAGCAAATTTCGCTGTCAGTAATAACGCGATCAATGTAATCCTTAATTTTGTTTTTTGTACCAGCAAAATTATGCTTAAATATTTAAAATAATAAAAATCTAAAAATCTCTTTAATTTAATAAATAATTAATTTTTTTATTTAAATAACAAAATATTATTATTTATTACAATCAAATCATTATTATTCATATTAACATTATATTGATTTATCATTTTTTTAATGAAAAAAATGAGATAAGACCCCAAAATAATAAGACGAGAAAAATAAAATTAATCAACACTTCTCAACTATAGAGTGTCATTACAATCAAATAACAAGGCATAATAAAATCGAAGGCTTTTCATTGTTGCTTCTCGAGATCCTTTATTCTAACAAGCATATCCATCTCCATCTCCCGCATGTATGGATTCTTGAGTTTTAGAGAAGAGTTTTTATTTACGTTTTGGGGTTTACATTTAAGATAGATACCTTTTTGAATTCTTCTATTTGGACTTGAAACCCCTTCTTGAGCATGATAGGCCCAATCTTTATAGAAAAGATCTTTTACAATTCATGAAATCTTTTTCGTAGCAGACCACAAATTTTTTTCTAACCTCAAGTTTACTTGTTTGATTTTTTATTTGGACTTATTTTAGGAGCTGCCCATCTTGCATGGTTTCAACATGAGAACCTTATACACGTACGTTCTCGTTACTATCAGATTTACCCCTTAGATCTCTTCGTTCAAGATATCAATAGACCATGTCTAGACCTAAGCTTATAAACCTATATATGCTAACCAAAATTTTAATGTATTATTATTCTCTTTTTCCTAACCATTTTGTGTATTCAAATGGGATTTGACTCAGACAAGAGAGCAATAAGTGGCTAAAAGAAAAAAAAAATACTAAACTTTAGAATATAAGTAATGCGATTTTTCCTCTTTATTATTGATAGAATTTTCTTTAGCACTTGTCTTATTCGAGTGTCATTCTTTTTTTAAATTAGTCTTTATTTTCAGTCAAAATTTTTTCTTGTTTCTTCCTAATTGGTTGTTTGACCATTATCCAAAGTTAAAAAATACTAATGTTAAAATAATATCTATTATAAAATACTAGAGTTAATAGGATAAAAAGAAATCTAAAGAAGGAACCCCTTCTGAAAATGTCAATAATACAAGTATATTCGTTGACCTAAACAAATAAAAGAAGAATAAAGTAAAATCGATATATAAATACGTTGACGTATCTAAACAACTCTTCACTTTTTATGTTATTTTAAGCTTAAAAATCATGTTTGTGCCATTTTAAGTAAAATTAACCTAAAAATGGACACCTAATATTTAATTAAGAGATTTAATTCTTTACCCTATAGGTACATGGAAAATAAAAAGGGTTATTATTTTACTTTTTTATTTAAATAAATAAAATTAATTATTTACTGAATTAAATAAATTTTTAATTTTTTTACCGTTTTAAATATTTAAACATGATTTCGCGAACAAAAAGAGCGAAATCAAGGATTATATGGATTATACTGTTACTATCAGTGAATTTCGCGAGAATTGAATTTAATAAATATCGCTGATACTAGCAGCGAAATCGCGAAAGAAAATCCTGTTCATCGCAAACAGAAAATCAGCGATATTTATAGGGCAAATTTTATACGAGTAACAGTGCAGTCAATTAGTCTTTGATTTTGCTCTTTGTGGCAGCAAAATTATGCTTAAATATTTAAAATAATAAAAATTAAAAAATCTATTTAGTTGAATAAATAATTAATTTTGTTTATTTAAATAAAAAATCGTTATTATTTATTACAATCAAATCATTATTATTCATATTAGCATTATATTATTTTATTTTTTTTAATGAAAAAAGCGGGACAAGACTTTGAAAATAACAAAATAAAAAAAATAAAATTAATCAGTACTTCTCAATTATAGAGTGCAATTATATTCAATTAATAAGGCATAATAAAGTCGAACGCTTTTCATTGTTGCTTCTAAAGATCCCTCATTCTAGCAAGCATCTCCATCTCCATCTCCATCTCCATCTCCTTCACATATGGATTCTTGAATTTTAGAAAGGAGTTCTCATTCATTTTTTTGGGTGTAACATTTGATATAAATACCTTTTCTAGATTCTTCTGTATGGACTTGAATCCCTTCTTAAACATGATAGGCCTAATCTTTATGGAAGAAGCCTTTTTGGATCCTTGAGATCTTTTTTCATAGTAGGCCGCAAGATTTTTCTAACCTCAAACTTAATTGTTTGGTCTTTTATTTGTGCTTATTTTAGATGCGGTCCGTCTTGCATAATTTCAATATGAGTACTTTGTACATGTAGGTCCTCGTTACTATCAGATTCACTCTTCAGCTCTCTTTATTCAAGATATCAAAACGCGATCCCCCTCTTTAATATTGATAGAATTTTTTTTAGTACTCGCCTTATTTGAGCGTCATTTTTTTTTGAAATTGTTCTTTATTTTTATGGGAAAAGCAGGGCAAAGCCCTGAAAACAACAGAATACAAAAAATAAAATTAACCAGCACTTTTCAATCATAGAATGTCATTACTGGCAATCAAATAACAAGTCATAATTAAGATGAATCCCATTATTGCTTCGAGATCCTTGATTCTAGCAAGCATATTCATCTCCATCTTCTTCGCGTATGGGTTCTTGAGTTTTAGATAAGAGTTCTCATTCATTTTTGAGGAGTGTTAGGGACCAGTACTTTTGTTAAATTCTGGCCAGCACTTAACCATCAAAAGAAAATTGAATGATTCAACACCATTAGATGCAATCTCACACCGTTAAAAATATCATTGATGACTAATTGATGGCTAAAAATCAAAAAATCTGTTGGCCCCTAGACTTTCTCTTTATTTTTTGGAGTTTAGCATTTTGAGATAGATACCTTCTTCAGATTCTTCTATTTGGACTTGAACTCCTTCTTCAGCATAATAGGCCCAATCTTTATGGAAGAGGCCTTTTTGGACATTTGGAAATTTTTTTCTGTAGTAGGCTACAAGGTTTTCCTAATCTCAAGCTTACTTGTTTGGTCTTCTATTTGGGCTTGATTTGGTGTGGTCCATCTTGCATGGTTTCAACATGAATACCTTGTACACGTACTTTCTCGTTGATTCACCCCTCAACTCTCTTCGTTCAGGATATCAAAACACGATCTCCCCTCTTTACTATTGATAGGATTTTCTTTAGCACTCGCCTTATTTGAGTGTCATTCTTTTTTCAAATTGTTCTTTATTTTCAATCAAAATATTTTCTTGCTTCTTTCTAATTGGTCATTTGACCATCATCCAAAACCCAAAATGGGAGGACTTTGCTCGGCCTTAACTTTCTCTCCCGAATTGGGACTTTCCTGAATAATAGTTTCCATCAAAGAGCTGGTCCCTCCCTTCACTAGTCCATCCCCTCCTTAGCTGGATGCAGTAACCAAATTCGATTGCTGGGTCTTAGTGACGGCAAATTTAGAGCACTGATCCGTCTTGTGGTCATATTTGTCACATGAGAAGCATATAAAGTGCAAACCTTCATATTCAATATTAAGATTGTTGCTTAGAATAGAGATTTTAGGAACTAACTTTCTTGTCAGAAGGATTTCGCAATGCGAATCCATACGAGCCTTCTTTTAGAGTGATTGAACGTAGTTTGATAAATCTTCAGCATATGACTAATAACTGATCCAACCCTCCATAGAAAATGGTGGTTATACGACTCAATCGGCAGATTAGAAATTCTGACCTATACTGCAACATTCTTCTCCATACTTTCTGAGGATAGGAAAAAGGCCTTCAACATTGAACGATCAGGTAATGCCCAAGAATTATCCATGGACTTCCAAGAAGAGCATGAAGTTAATCTTCTTATTTTGAAAAATGCACCAGAAAGTAGTCGCAATCTATATCTATAACTTTTATTGTTTTCTTATTCACCCAATCCCTATGATAAAGACGTTGCTCCATGAATGCAAAAGTGACTCTCTTTCCAAAGAGTTTTCACCATTAAAGCCGCCTTCCATGGCTTATACCATTCGTCATTCATTCTTAGACACAGGAATTAATGGACACGGATCGAAGGGTTTACTCCATTCCTCCTCTTTATTGTACTAGCAATCTTTCGAGTTGGAAAAGTCTTCCTCCATCACAACTTTCTCTCCTAGGATACTTCCAACCATCATAATTAGAGAAGATAAAACCGAGTCCTTGTACAAGACTTACCTCTTTTTCGTTGATACTTCCAACCATCATACTCATCTGGAAGCATTCTTGCCTGTAATACCTGCACAAAAGAGTTAGTAGAAAATCCTGTCAAACTTTCAAACAACTCTAAAAGCTAGTTTAACCGGCCTCAAAGTATCGTGTAATTGATTCACAAGTTCCAACTCCCATTGGAATACCTCACGCCTCCATTGGAAGTTCCAAATCCACTCTAACTCATCCTATAACCCATAAACCCCCTATGACAAATTCTTTTTGGATTGAAACCGAGTAGAGCCTTGGAAACTTGTCCTTTAGAGGACCACAACTTAGCCAGACATCTTTTCAGAAATGAGTTCTTCTGCCATCACCAATCTCCATGGACAAGCCAATTATCATCTTGTCTCTTATATGTTGCTCCTTTATCTGTAGCTGACAAATATCCTTCCATGGACCAACTCTAGTAGCTAATGTCGAGGTGGATAATAGTTCATTAGAGGGAGAGATTATTACAAGAGCATACCACCTTCTTCCACAACGAGCACTCCTCCTTTGAAAACCTCTACCACCACTCCTAACCCATTTAGCTTTTTTGGAGCTTGGACCACTTTTCATCTAACCAAAGCCATACCATTCCTTCCATCATCTTTACTCCACAAGAACCTTCTCTATAATGAAATCAGTTTCTCCGCAACAGCCTTCAACATCTTATATAAGCTTAAATAATATACCGACTGGCTATTTAATACTGCTTTGATGAGCACCAACTTTCCCGCTTTATTGAGTACCTTAGATTTTCATAAGCTGAGCTTCTCCTCTACTTTGTCTATAATTGGCTTCCAAGTCTTGACCAACCTTGGGTTAGCTCCTAAAGGAATTCCAAGGTATTTGATCAGAAGAGTAGCTTCCTTGCACCCCAACAAACTGCAAATACTTCAAACCCACTGTTGTTCACAATTGATTAGGATCAAATTGAATTTGTCAAAATTGATACTTAACCTCAACATCAACTCAAAGCATCGTAGAAGCCTCTTGTAGTTCTTAATAATCTCCTCCTTTGGTAGACAAAATAACACAGTCTCATCGATAAACTGAAGATGTGACAATTCTATATTGTCTCTCTCAATGAATAATGGGGATATCCAGCCGTTTCTAACTGACTCTCCAATCATTCTATGTAGGATATTAACAATAAGTACAAACAAGAATGGAGATAGAGGATCACCTTATCTCAGACCTATTTCCATCTTGAACGGCTTCGTTGGTGAACCATTTATCAACATTGACATAGAAGTTGTGCCGACACACTCTATAACCCACCCCCTTCACCTTCGCCCAAAACCCATTTTCTGCATAACAATGTCTACAAAACTCCACTTGACCATATCATATGCCTTTTAAAAATCCAGCTTAATTATTCCCGCTTCTTTTTTTCTCATTTTAGGCCAATGTACAGTTTCACAAGCAATAAGAGCCTCATCATGTATTTTCCGACCCTTGACAAATGCACTCTGAGTTTCTTCAACCAAGCCTGGCATAACTGATCTCATCCTCCTAACCAATACCTTAAAAATCACCTTATACACACAACCAACCATGCTAATTGGTCCAAGGTCCTTAATCTCCTTAACCCCAATGAACTTTGGTGCCAATGCAACCCATGTGATATTAGAATCTGTCGGTAACCTAGATGTCTGAAAGAATCCCAACACAGTTACCGTGAACTCAACCCTAATCTCATATAAGGGTGGCAATGGGTATAGTAGGATAGAGTTTGGAGCCAACCCTAACCCTACCTGTGGGTTGAGATTTTTATATAACTCAACTCTACCCTACCGACAGATTGAGAATATCTCAACCCTAATCCTACCCGTTCTTAACCTGCGAGTACCGACCCTACCTGCGGGTTACAAAAAAGATGCAACATTATTATATAAGTTGATGATAATTTAAAATAGAACTAATTTTTATGTAAAAAAAGTATTAAATTATCAATTAATGGCCTTTTTTTTAGTGGCTAACGATCTTTTGCATTTAGTGAGAGGTTTTGGTTCAACATCCCCTTGAAACATATTTTTATATAAGTATATAACATATACATATATAGGGTGCGGGTTGATCAGGTAGGGTTGAAGCTTAACCCGCACCCTACCCGACCCGTACGAGAACCCTACCCGCACCCTATCCTACTGCTGCAGATCAGGTTGGCAACCCTATCCGACCGAGTGGGGCCAGGTTGGGTACCCGCGGATAGGGTGCATATTGCCACTCTTAAATTTCTCATCCTAGCACTTCTTAATGAAGTTCATGTTGTACCCATCACTTCCTGGGGCCCTAGATGATTCACAGTCCCACACTACATCTCTATACTCCTCAATCGACGGCAACACCTCCAAAGCCGCAGAATCCTCTTCAGCTATCATATCCACCAGTCCATCCCTAAAACCCACCATAAGAGACTCTTCCTGATGATATAATTTTTTGTAAAACTCTCTGATAGCAATTTTTATTCTTGCTTGATTTCTTACTAACCTTCCATTAATTACCAGCGCATCAATCATGTTATTCATCCTTCTTGTTAAAGCTATGTTGTGGAAGTACCTGGTGTTTTTCTCCATGTCCTTCGCAAGTCGGGATCGCGACATCTGTTTCCAATGCAATTCTTTTCTCACAAACTACTTCTCATAACAAGTCACTAACGCCTGTCTTCTTACCTCCACTATTCCATCATATACCACATTGCTTACCATGTCATCTATCTTCTTGATCTCTTCCTCAAACTTCATAATTTTCTTATCCATGTCGCCAAAATTGTCTCTGTGCCATCTCCCCAGAGGAATCGTCAAGGTCTTCAATTTAGCTATGAAATGTATCTCCCATAATCTCCCTTCATTCCTCTTTAACCATTCTTAGAAAATCTTCATGTATAAACCATGAGTTTAAGCTCCGGAACGGTCTAAGTCCACATCTTAACCTTGTACCTTCCACTATCATCGAGCAATGATCTGACAAGCCTCTTGGTCCTCCTTTTAAGCACATTTTTAGGAACTCTTCAACCCATTCCAGAATAACCAGAATTCTATCAATCCGACTGCAGGAACAACTTCTGAACCAAGTAAACTTACAGTCATTAAGTGGTAAGTCCACTAAGCGCATATCTTGTATCCAATTCTTGACTTCTTTAGCAGATACTATTAAGCTAGCAACACCTTTTCTTTCCTCTACTTCTACAATCTCATTAAAGTCTCCCATGAAGCAACAAGGAACCTAGCATAATCCAGTTGTATAGCTCAACTCTTCCCACGCAACAAGTTTCTCATCTCTAGTATGAACACCATAAACCAAGAAAAAAGCACAGTTGAAATTATTCTTTAATATGATCCCTTCCACACACAACCATCTCTCCCCTTTATAACGATTACTCATTTTAAAAATTATTTCATCCCATATTAACAACAACCCACCCGATACACCATCAGACTCAATATATTCCCACCCAGCACCATCATACTCCCAAAAACTTGTTACATCAAACTTCGTCACTACATGCCTTTTAATCTCAATCAAACCTAACATATTCAGTCTATATTTTTTCTTTAGGTCATTTATCATTCTAAACTTTTCATCCCTTCTCAACCCACTAACATTCCACAAACTAAAGATTATTTTAAAAGGCTATTACACACCTTATTTTTATTCTTAAGTCTGCACCATCTTGCTTTCGCCTTTTGTTTTGTCAATTTTCATTTTTTAGTAATTTTTTCATTTTGAACTTAGAGAATAGCCATAATATCATCTTCTTCGTTGTACAATATTACACCAGACTCCACTGCTACTTCACATGTCCTCTTGTTTTCCAATATCTGCTCCTCCAAAGTTGAACTCTGATTATCACCAATTTTCTCATCATTTTTATCCCCGTCTTCCCTCCTTTGAGTATCTACAACTCCATCCCTACCCTGCACCAACATCCTCCGATCTACCTTCGATCCACTACGTCCATTTACAACATCAATAACATCAACTTTCTTATTTGCCCAGCTTCTGTCTTCAGCTTCACTTACAAACTTGTTCTCCCCATCTAAACCGTTTTTCCCATAAATATCCCCAAAGTTTCCATCGTCACTAACCTCCCCGATTCCACCATTTTTACCTTCGACAGCTCCATCATCTCCATAGCCTCTATCCGCCGGGAGCTCAGCATTATCATCCGTCTCAATTCCTCTAATCCTTTCATCCTCCAACTCAGCTGGTACCACCATGACTTCCTCGTTCCCAAACGCCTCTACACCGCCACTTCCATCATTCACAACCTTCTCAACCACAGGCCCATCATTCACCACAACAATACGGTTCTCGAAGCCATGACTCCCACGTTTCAACCCTCGTCCTTTTCCAGCTCGTCGTGCTTGTGTGTCTTGGGTCAATTTAGCGCCTCCACCTCCATGAATCCTTCCTCTAGCTGTTGCGCTATGAACGGGTCGGCTCTCCCTTAGGTTATTGCGCTCCACACGACCCGGTTTCACCAGACCCGGAACACTCAACTTGCCTGTCCCAGCGCCCCTCAAGGTTGAGCCTGAGGAATTAGTTGGGCCAAATGAATTGCATAGCCCATATTGTAATTACTAGTATTTTTGGTCTAGCTTTTTTTAATGCTAGTGTTTATTATTTTTACCCTTATGGCACTCCCTTGCGGCCCACAATTCAAGTTGTCAAAAATTTAAGATACAGTTTTATCTGAATCTTCTTTATTACTCATAATGGCACCCCCCACAAAATCAGCACTCCCTTCAATAACATCATTATTTGATTTGTACGTTAAAATGATTCTCTTTTAAATTTTCATTAACCTACTCGTTTAAAATACTTTCTGAAATTACCATTCTATCCTTAGCTTCTTCACTCTCCCGCGTCACTGCCATTAGCAGTTCTGCCGCCTAGTCTACGCATTTCGGTAAGTTTGATTGCCCCACTAACCTAACAGCCGCATCTGTATAGTTACCTGTAGTATTTTTTTGTTGTTGTTCACAACTTGTGTCTCCATCAGTCATTATCCAACTTACAACTTATTCCATATATCTCGCGTCCCACCTCTTTTACCAAAATATCAAAGCTATTGATGCCTATTGTAATATGTATTCATTCATTGATCACGTCCATAACACATGCATCAATTTGTACTCGTCCAACATTAAAGCAATTACACAATTCTGTCATCGTATCGCACCCAACTACTTCACCCCATTGACCTCCTATGGTTTTAAACATTTTCACAGACCAAGCATGCAACAGAACTCCAAAATATTCTAACCACACTTTTCTAATTTCACTTTGCTCCGACTCTTCCCATCTCCATACACTATGAAAAAATTGTAGAATACTATTCATTTTAAAAGTGTATGTCTCTTTAATGCTTAACACACTATCAAAAGTCAGTAAAACTTTGTATGCGCCTAATTCTCGTACTTGGATGACTTGAGGCAGGTTTTTCGCAATCTAATCTTTCAAAGAGTTAAAATTAATAGCAATCATTGTTCTTCCCACGAGACTTTTCTGTAACCAGTCCAAATTTTTTTTACCACAACTACTTCCACATTTTTTGTCCACCTGTTTTCATGTAGATTTAGATCTTTCATCTCCTTTCTTGGTTCTTTTGTATTCATCCGGCCCTCTATCTAAACCTCCTCTCGTTGTGGCCGGTGAAGAGTAGTATTTTGATCACCTTCTTTTCTCGGAGTTCTCTTCATTTCATTCGTACCCGATATTCTCCTATACTTTGCTTCCCCCACAAAAATAACATTTTCTCTCAACCTCATTCGATTCATTTCCCTTATAGCCATCAAGGCCCCCTTCGTGGTGTAACGTATGAATGCAAAAATATATATATTATCACTTTTTTATTTTCGTGATAAATATATATCATTTATACATCCCGTCAAGTTGAATAACTGAAACAACTCTCTATTCGATATATTTTCAGAAAAGTTATCCATGAAGATTGAAAAAGATCCATTCTCTAATTTTTTGTGCTTTTTTCGGTTCTAAACTCTCATCTTTCTCTTATTTTCTATGCCTACTCCTCCCTGTTTTCCACCCACACTCCCTCTTATTTTTTAAAAACCTAATTAGTTGATTGTTACCCTACCTGTTAAGGATTGACTGCATTAATAAATGTTTTTACTCAATGTTATTTGTTAGTATATATTATCCATATAATATCATTGAAAGTGTTCAATAATCCTTCCGAAAAAAATGTCAACAAACTATTCCCCTAAATTGTTTTACGTAAGGTTTGTTGTGTTTAGTATATGATAAAATATATAGAGTAAAATTTTATAGATGAAATCTATGTAATGTTGATACCAATTATTGAAAACAGATAGGTACCGCAACAATCCTTTGAGGTGATGCATCTTTTTCAAGAATCTTAGCAAACAAAGTAGTTGAGATGTTTTAGTCGCAACTATATGTGATCATGTAGAGATTCTTTAACAAGGATGGATAAAGTTCTACAACATTAACACTGTATTTGGTTCTAAGAATAAGATAAAATAAGATATTAAAAATAAGATAAAAAAATATAAAAATAAAAATTAATATTTTTATATTTTATTTGATAATAAATTAAAACAAATTATAAAAATTTAATTTATTTTTATTTTGTTATTTCAAAAGTTTAAAAAAATTATAACAATAAAAAATAAAATTATAAAAAATTAATAAGAATAATAAAAAAAAGGGCCCCGCTACACATACAAGCAAATAACGCATACAATCCTTACAAGTTGGCCCAACTCAGGTTTAATCCACGCGCACTCTCTCTCTTTAAATGGAGCGTCAATTTCACGCGCGTCACTCGAACGATTACGCTTCGAAAAAACCGCTCGTTATGGCTCACTCTTCCTCTTCTCCTTTAAAGATAACACAAATCCTCAAGTTTCGAGCAACATTCCAAACTGAAGAGACATTTGAACTCGTCGCGAATAATAGCAGAAACCATCAACAAAATATTATTCAAGGTACGTTATTGTTTTACTCATCTTGTACATTTTCCACATTTCTGTTTCTGATTTCGAAATCGAAGAACTATGTTTTACTGTTCTTCTATGTTCTTCTAGGTTTTATTGATCTTCTTGTTCTAAGAAATTGAACACATGGTGTAAATATATTTGATCCAATTATAAGTAAATTTTTTTCCATAATTAAACTCTCTCTGGTGTATTCAAAATGTCTGATTTACAGGTACTATAATATGAAGTGGTGATCCAGATAGATTGGAACCCATATATGACGGTCTGCATAGAGATCTGCATAATACACCCAAACACAGACTATAAATACACCCGATAAAAAATTAAATTTACACCACTGCTGCAGATTTTAACCCAACACTACCTGAAAGCCACTTGTTGTCCACAAGACCAAAATTAATTAAACTCTCTCTAGTGTATTCAAAATTTCTGATTTACAGGTACTATAATATGAAGTGGTGATCCAGATAGATTGGAACCCATATATGACGGTCTGCATAGAGATCTGCATAATACACCCAAACACAGACTATAAATACACCCGATAAAAAATTAAATTTACACCTCTGCTGCAGATTTTAACCCAACACTACCTGAAAGCCACTTGTTGTCCACAAGACCAAAATTAATTAAACTCTCTCTGGTGTATTCAAAATGTCTGATTTACAGGTACTATAATATGAAGTGGTGATCCAGATAGATTGGAACCCATATATGACGGTCTGCATAGAGATCTGCATAATACACCCAAACACAGACTATAAATACACCCGATAAAAAATTAAATTTACACCCCTGCTGCAGATTTTAACCCAACACTACCTGAAAGCCACTTGTTGTCCACAAGTCCAAAATTAATTAAACTCTCTCTGGTGTATTCAAAATTTCTAATTTACAGGTACTATAATATGAAGTGGTGATCAGATAGATTGAAACCCATATATGACGGTCTGCATAGAGATCTGCATAATACACCCAAACACAGACTATAAATACACCTGATAAAAAATTAAATTTACACCTCTACTGCAGATTTTAACCCAACACTACATGAAAGCCACTTGTTGTCCACAAGACCAAAGTTTAGCAGAAAATCATTCCAATTCCTATCAAATGAGTCTTTGCTATGAGAGTTTCATTTTCCCTCTCTGCTACATGTAATCAATTGATTCTTAATCTCGTTTTCCTTTCTATTTGTGCTCCGAACTCTTGTAAAAAAACCTGCAACCTTGGTATAGTTCCTGTAAAATTTTCCAGCATCTTCAAGGGTGATAAAGGTCATTCCAATCTTCGGAATAAACTGGTCATCAACAACAGAGAGGTTACAGAATACACCATGTCAAAAACTATAAATACACCATGTCAAAACGAAGCTGGAGTTACAGAGAGAAAAACTAACGTCAATGACGAAGAACAAACCAATGAGAAAGGAGAGGAAAAGAACGATCGAAAAATCAGGGGAAGACGCGCGAGAAGAAGAACGATGAAATTTGAAAAGAAAGAAAACAAAGAAGGAAACAAATCTTTTAAATTTGGTAGTTATACAAACGCGAGATCTTTGTATAGCGCGTGTAAGTGACGTAGAAGTTGCAGCGCGTTTTAGTGGATTAGGCGTTAATGAACTTGTAATAGTTACAAGACCTAATCGCTTGTATACTAAGCTTTTCTCTAAAAAAAATACAAAATAAATTGTATCTTTCGTTAATATTTCATTACACTAATTTAATTTTTTAAATATATTATTTCTGCCTATATTTCATCCGCTAAACGTAATTTTATATCTTTATATTTTTATTTCAGTGTCTTATCCTTATAAATAAATTCAACCTAAATTCTCGATCAAATCAAAGTACCTTGCTTAAAGAAATTAATCATATAAGTAATATATGTTTGATTATTGCGACATATATAGAAAAATAATAAAGTAATTCAATTCCCTATTACTGGATAACAATAATCAATTTTGACAAAATTAGACGTAGTTTTCGAGCGATAAAAAAAAAGAAGAAAAAAGAAACATTATTCATTTCCCTTGATGTAAAATCTATGGTCAAAGCTAGGATCATACTACATTTTAGGAGCAAATATCAGTCTTATATATGAAGCAGAGACCACTCAATTTGAACATTTGATATTTTGATGTTGAAATTGATAACCAACCCATACTTTCATATTTATGGGAGCTTGCTCCTTTTACTGCTGTTACGTTAGAGAGATTGACACTACAAGTAAACACTTTAAACATTTTCTTTTGTGCGTCTAAATCAACACCTAGATGTGGGATATGATATTAAACATGTTTATATGTCATATATGCATAGTGTTGGGCCAACCATGGGGAGCTCTTGACAATCGGGGAGATTCGGAGAGGAATCAAGTGAGAGAACATAAGATGAGATGACGCCACATCCAACTCAAAACCTTAAGGTGTCAAGTTAATGGGTCTCTCATCTTATAAACTCCTCACTCTTCCATGCTTTCTTTGATGTGGGACTAACTTCAACACTCCTCACACTTGCAATACTAACAATCTCCCCCTCAAGTGTGAGCCTCCACATCAAGCATCAACTCCCCTCTAGCTCCTCCACCACCATGAGTATTCGTCCATCACACCGCCGCAAAACACCGCGGGACACGCCGCCCGGACCACCTTTGCCGGGAAGACTTTCGATGCTTCACCTTGAATACCCCTTAAAACCACTAGACCGATTAACCATCGGCTCTGATACCACTTGTTGGGAATAAGACACCATTCCCCCTTGAGAAAACACCTTTGACAGAGAAATAAAATAGACACAATCACAACACAAGAATTTAACGTGGAAACTCCAATTACCGGAGAAAAAACCACGACCGTTGTCAAATGACAACCAGAGAATATCACTATGTGAAAATTGTTACAACACATAGACTTCTTTCTCTCACCGGCACCCCAGTACACCCACACTCTCTCAAAGCAAATATCTAACTACACCTCACAACACTCTCTAATCAAAGAGTACAGAGGAAAAGAAAAATCAGATACAAGCTTAAAGTGTTTCTGACTGGTGCAAAAACAAATGGAGAACTTAGCCTCATATTTATAGCCTAGGCCACCCACTCCATTTGCTATCCTAAGCAATGTGGGACTAATTCAACCAAATTCTAACAATCTCCACCTTGATTGAAATAGTCACACATCTTCAGCTTCCATTGTCAACACCGACAATTCTTTGCTGCCATTGTCTATACCGACAATCATAGTTCAGAGAACTATCATACTCCACCATGAAAGTATACTCACTTGGAATTTGACCACTCCAAGCATTTCGCCTTGGTACAGATCGAAACCTTGCTGAAAATTCATGGTGCAACTTCCAAATTGGCTTTTCCTGAAAGTTCTTCAGCCATCGACATAACTCCGCCACACACCTTGCATCTCAACGCCAACCAATGCCCGTGTGCAATTGTGGACCCGATTGCCACAACTTATCCTTATCCATGGCACTGCGGCAATACCATGAGGATACTTCTCGTTTTCTAGAGAACATCATCTTCATACCAGAGATCTTCTCCTTCAACGCCTTGTGCAAACCTGATTGTATCAACACATCCTTGACTTGTATTTGCCACAAGCCAAAATTGATTCTTCCATCAAATTTCTCTATTTCAAGCTTCACAGCACTTGAATATCCTGACATTGTTGCAACCGTATACTGGAATAGTATAACTCAACTGTAGACCGTGCACTAGGAAGGGTCCCCAGGAAAGAGAGGTGGGTCACAATGGACACACTTAAATACCAAGTCTTTCCTTAGCCAGAACCTTTCCAAACTGCACTCTCACAGAGTCACACTGCCTTCCAGCAACAACAACAGCAACCAAAGGTCAATCTCAAGCCACAGGACAAAATTCTTTTCTGATGTGGAAGGTCAGACTAGGCTGCAACCACAGAGCATACTAAGAATAAATCCCACCGAACTGAAGCTCTGATACCAGTATGAAAGAGCCCAACAGCGGAAACGACACAAATGTCCAACACAAGAACAATATGGAAGCACTCACAACGCAATATGGCAGCAACTATAACAAGCAAATATAGCAAGTAAAGCAATAACAAGAACACACCGAGATTTTAACGTGGAAAACCCCCTCAATGTGAGAGGTAAAAACCACGGGTCGTCCAGACCAATGAAATAGCTCCACTATAATCAAATGAGGTACAAGAGAGTCTCAAACAAAGTACAAAAATGTGCATATAACCAGCCAAAACATCAATGCACCAAAGCTCACAAATAATAGGCAAGAAGATGAAATATACCCAAAAAAACAGAGCAGATGTCGAAGCCAATTTCTCCCTCTGCAGACCTCCAATTAAAATCTCCACCGTTCAGAATGAAGACCAAAATGTGAAGAATCTACAGTTTAAATTTCACGTCGATCCAACGGTGAAAGAATGAGAAACTGCCGTTCCAAGATTGCTGCTCTGTGTAAAAACGGGAAACCTAATTTCTCTCTTGCGAAACCAATTTCTCCTACTGCAAACCTCCAATCAACATCTCCACCGATCAGAATGAAGAACAAGATGATAGGAACACGCACTTTAAATTTCAAGCCGATCCAACGGTGAACAACTGAGAAACTGCCATTTGAAATTTGCTGCTTTGGACAAAAACGAAAATTCTGTTTTTCCCTTTCTTTCTCTCTTTTGTGGCTACTCTCTATCACTCTCAATGACACTCAAAAACTGATTAGGGTTGTCGCACAATGGGTGCAAGAGACACCCTCAAAATGTTGGGCTTGGGCCTCACAAAGGAGAGAAAAAACCCAACAAATCTCCCCCTTCTCGACTAGGTGGAGGCCCTCGCCATTCCGGCGATCAAACAACATGTTTCAAACTTTTCTCTTGACAATGCTTTTGTCATCATATCAGCACCATTGTCATCAGTATGAACTTTCTCAAGTTCCAACAACTTGGAATCTAACACATCCCGTATCCAATGATACCTAACATCGATATGTTTAGATCTTGGATGAAAAGTAGAATTCTTGGCAAGATGAATAGCACTTTGGCTATCACACAACAAGACATAACAGTCTTGCTTAAAACCAAGTGCTGCAAGAAACTTCTTCATCCACAACAACTCTTTACATGCTTCAGTTGCTGCAATAAACTCTGCCTCTGTGGTAGAAAGTGCAACACACTTCTGTAGCCTTGACTGCCATGAAATAGCTCCCCCTGCAAACTTGACCAAATAACCTGAAGTAGACTTTCGAGAATCAATATCTCCTGCCATGTCTGCATCAGTAAAGCCAACTAGCAAAGGTTTCTCACCACCAAAACTCAAACTCAAGTTAGTTGTACCTTTGAGATATCTCATAATCCATTTAACAGCATTCCAATGTTCTTTACCTGGATTAGAGAGAAAACGACTCACAGTACCAACCGCATGAGCAATGTCTGGTCTAGTACACACCATAGCATACATCAAGCTTCCAACAGCTGAGGCATAAGGAATTTCATCCATTGCTTGTTTCTCCTCATCAGTGGTTGGACACTGCTTGGTACTCAACTTAAAATGAGGAGCAAAAGAACTAGCAACACATTTGGCATCATTCATGCCAAACCTTTGAAGCACTTTCTTTATGTACTTCTCCTGTGACAAATAAAGCTTCTTGGAATCTCTATAACGAGTAATAGTCATGCCCAAAATTTGTTTGGCAGGACCCAAGTCCTTCATAGCAAAGAACTTGCTCAACTGTTTCTTCAACTCATTAATCCTCAAAGCATTCTTGCCCACAATCAAAATATCATCCACATAAAGCAAAAGAATGATAAAATCATCATCAGAAAATTTTTGCACAAATACACAATGATCTGAAGTTGTCTTACGGTAACCATGCTTCTCCATAACAGATTCAAACTTCTTGTACCACTGTCTTGGAGCTTGCTTCAACCCATAAAGACTCTTCTTAAGCTTGCACACAAAATCTTCCTTTCCTTTAACAACAAAGCCCTCCGGTTGCTCCATGTAGATCTCCTTATCTAAATCACCATGAAGAAAAGCGGTCTTCACATCCATTTGCTCAATCTCCAAATCAAGAGATGCTGCTAATCCAAGCACAGCACGAATGGATGACATCCTCACAACAGGAGAAAAGATCTCCTCATAATCAACACCTTTTCTCTGGCTAAAACCTCTAACAACCAATCTAGCCTTATACCGAGGCTTAGAATTGCGTTCTTCATTCTTGATTCTGAATACCCATTTGTTCTTCAAAACTCGCATACCCTTCGGTAGCTTCACCAACTCATAGGTATCATTCTCAAGCAAGGACTTCATTTCTTCTTGCATAGCTTCAAGCCATTGAGCTTTACTTTCATCTTCAACAGCCTCTCCAAAGCATTCAGGTTCTCCCCCGTCAGTCAACAAAACAAACTCATGTGGAGAATATCTTGACGAAGGCTTTCTCTCTCTTGTAGACCTTCTAAGTGCATTTGCAGGAATTTCTAAAGCTGGTTCTTCATCTTGATCATCATCACCAACTTCATCAAGTATCGGATCAACTGTTCCATCTTCACCTGCACTTGTATCATGCTCATTATTTTGAGCTTCAATTCTACCATCTTCTACCATAGGCATAGAGGGAGTAATATCCAAGTCAGAAAAATCATCACTAGGCTGAACCATTGGCTTCTCCGCATGATCAACATCCTTCAATGTTTGGTCTTCAACAAAGACAACATCTCTACTCCGAATCACCTTCTTGTTAACAGGATCATAAAACCTGTAACCAAACTCATCCATGCCATAGCCAATAAAATACACTGCCTAGTCTTTACATCAAGCTTAGATCTCTCATCTTTGGGAATATGAACAAAAGCTTTACATCCAAAGACTCTTAAATGATCATAAGAAACATCTTTACCTGACCATACCTTCTCTGGCACTTCAAATTGCAAGGGAACACATGGTGTCCGGTTCAAGACATGAACAACAGTGCTCAAAGCTTCACCCCAAAAGGATTTTGCCAATCCAGATTGTGACAACAAGCACCTAACTCTTTCAACCAATGTTCTGTTCATCCTTTCAGCCAAGCCATTCAACTGAGGAGTCTTCGGAGGAGTCTTCTGATGTCTTATACCATACTCTTTACAATAAGCATCAAATGGACCTGAGTACTCACCACCATTGTCAGTACGAATGCATTTCAACTTCTTCCCAGTTTCTCTTTCAACAGAAGCTTGAAATTGCTTGAACACATTCAAAACTTGATCTTTGGTCTTCAAAGTGTAAACCCATAATTTTCTAGAATGATCATCAATAAAGGTTACAAAATAGATAGACCCTCCAAGTGTTCTTGTCTTCATCGGCCCACATACATCAGAATGCACCAAGTCAAGTATCTCCGGCTTTCTTGAAGGTGGATGGCTCTTAAAAGAGACCCTGTTTTGTTTTCCAGCAAAACAATGATTGCACTTTTGCAAAGCAACCTTACAACCAGATAAAAGATTCCTCTTGGATAACATATTCATGCCTTTCTCACTCATATGACATAATCTCTTATGCCATAAATCAGTTTCATCAACAAACTCAGCAGCATTAACAACATCTTTCATAATCTTTGCTTGAGTTAAATAAAGAGTAGAGTGTCTTGTACCTCTAGCAACAACCATGGAACCCTTGGTGAGCTTCCAGCTATCACGAGAAAATGAGCTATTCAAGTCTTCATCACACAACTTACCAACAGAAAGTAAGTTCAAACGAATATCTGGAACATGCTTCACACGCTTCAAAGTCAACTTGGTACCGTTGGAGGTTTCTAAACAAACTTGTCCAACACCAACACATTTTGCAACACCTTGATGAGCCATTTTCACATCACCAAAATCACCAGGAGTATAGGACGTAAACAAATCCCTCCTAGATGTAACATGAATAGAAGCACCGCTATCAATCACCCAACTAGTGCTATTATCAACAAGGTTAACAGATTCAAACTCCTCAACAACAAGAAAATCATCATGAGTTACATTAACCTTGTCTTCCTTGTTACCATCATCTTTATTTTTGCTCTTTTCTTTACTTGCCTTGGCTTTCTCCTTCTTTAGCTGCCAACAAAATCTCTTCACATGTCCCTTTTGACCGCAATGATGACACTCAATATTCTTATACTTTCCTCGAGACTTGCTTCTGCTTTGATCTCTACCTTTAGGACCTCGACTTTTGCTTCTCCCCCTAGACTCAGAAACAAGAACATCTGAATGTGTAGTCGATGTACCTTGTGACTTTCTTCTCATCTCTTCATTCAAAACACTGCTCTTGGCAAGATCCATAGAGATTACACCATCAGGAGCAGAATTGGACAATGACATTCTGAGAATTTCCCACGAGTCTGGTAAGGAGCCAAGAAGTAACAATCCTTGAACCTCTTCATCAAACTTGATACCCATGGAAGATAACTGATTCATAATTCCTTGGAAATTGTTCAAGTGATCTGTCACAAAAACATCTTGTTATTCCCAGTTTTTCGAGCATACAACTGTTCAAGTTTAATCCAAAGGGTTCGAGCATGTGTCTCTCCAATAATATGGTTCAACACATTATCGTCAACCCACTGCCTAATATATCCACAACAAAGTCCAATCATCATCAGACTTATCATTAGGCTTCTCTGTACCAAAAACTGGTTGATGAATGCCAGTATGTTGGGCCAACCATGGGGAGCTCTCGACAATCGGGGAGATTCGGGGAGGAATCAAGTGAGAGAACATAAGATGAGATGACGCCACATCCAACTCAAAACCTTAAGGTGTCAAGTTAATGGGTCTCTCATCTTATAAACTCCTCACTCTTCCATGCTTTCTTTGATGTGGGACTAACTTCAACACTCCTCACACTTGCAACACTAACACATAGGATTAAAAAATTAAATAGATAAATAAGTCATGATGAAATTTTTTATTTATCCACCTAAACTTCTAGAAAAAATGGTATCATCAAGACATAAAAATTTTATATCCAAAAGATTTAGAATTTAATTCTTGGTAAACACTAAAAATAAAAAAAATAGCATAAAACAAAGAAAAAAGACTTATCCAAAAGTTAAACAAACAAAAAAAAACTCTTACTTAATTATATATGTTGTCTGCTTTTATTAGTTTATATTTTTTAAGAAATTAATATCATGACACCAGGAAAATTAATGAAAGCAACAATGCAACATACATCTCAAAATCCATATATATAAAATAAAAAAAAATATGAATGAGGTGAAGAAATTGATGTGAGAAATTAAATTAGCCACCGTTTAGTAGTGGTGCAAGCTTTCCATTAAACTTGCAAGTGCTAAAACACAAATAACAACAACAATAATAATATTAATTGATTAGCACAAGTGAAGAAGGAAGAACATAAGAGGGGGTACGTTAAAGCTAGACGCCAGTTACATATCCAAAAAAGCTAAGAACAACGATAAAAATTAAACCCTAGCTAAGAATAAAATATTAATTATGTTGTTTTGTCTTGAGAAGGTGATGAACGAAGAAGAGAATGAAGTAGTAATTAAGGTCTTAATCGAAGCCTCTTAGCTCGATATATAGCTTGTTTGGTATAATAATATTCAAGGGAAGTCAATTCCCGAACCTTAATCCTCTAAGCACTGATCATATAAAGTTGGTGATGATCGATGTGCAAAGAAGGGTTCATGCAATAAGGTGCGCTCTTGACTTCTCCCCCATTTCCTTAGCAACTTGTTTTGTGTATAAGCCGAACTTCCCAAACATACACCTTCCTCCATCATTTCTCCAAAATGCAATGCACCCCCCATTTTCCTTCTTCTAATACAACTGCATATCAAGGTTTAAACCAAAGACATTAATTCACGCTTCCAATTTGATAGATCATGTACATTATTAGAAAACGTAAGTGTTTATTATTATAGGAAAAGTATATGTAGAGAATGAAAATATTAAACGAACAATGGATATTTTGGATGTTCAATTCATTAGAAGTGCATATGTTTATTCTAATATTAAGATTTAGGTGAGTAATTTGAGAATATAGTGTGTTTTATTTGAATTGGACTAATTTTAGGACCCGTTATTCATGTTGTTCAAAAAAATCATTGGTTATCTAACATAATCCTTTATTATATTATATACACACAGACCTTAAATTTAGCATATGAGCATAATATATCTCACACAAACCCTAGTTTCCAGCACCAAAAAGGGACAATAACACTAAGAATGAACTGTATAAATCATGAATTAGGTTTCATCAATGTTTTGTTGATCATATTAGTGGAGAATTTAGAAAATAGGACAAAAATGATATAAGAAATAACATGGATCAGAAATGGTCAAATTATGTACGAAAAAGTCTAGAAAAGATTGTGATTTTATTTGTATTATGTAGCGTCAATTAGGTGAGAAATATAATGCAAGTTCATACCATAGGTTTTCTTTATGAAGGAGCTTCTCCAGATAAAGAAGCCTTAATTCTCTCAACAGTGCAAGCAATAAGGTTGTTAACAGTGGCAACAGAACCAAGAGACAGCTTGGCGGTTGGAACGGAATCAACCAGTATTTGAAACGCAACAGTTAAGAGAGAACCACCATGTCCACCGGCTTCGCTACCTCCGTCGGGCGTTGTCCCGTCCGGAAGAATAGCGAAGCCAGAAGGAAGAAGCGCCACATAGTCAGGATCTCCTCCATTCAGAACCACATTCATGGCAACAATGTCCACTGGAGCATAGATCACAAATGACCCAGTTGAATCCGTGCAACTCTCTTGCAATATCAACATGTTACTCTGGCTTGAATTCGCACTCTGAAACAAAGAAAATGATTTTTCAATATATATATATACTAAATAAAGTAAATTGAAGGTCAAAGTACGTAACATACATTGACTCGAAGGAGAGAGACACAATTTCCAGTATCTCTTCCATTAGCAATATGTGCCATTTCTTGAACAACTCCACCATTGGAAAGGATGTCCCACTGTTTGATTTTTCCAAAGCTAGTTAGACAAACATGGAGAGTAGAAGAAAGATTTTAACTCAATTTGATAGTTAAAAAGGGTGACCTCGCTTCTGGAATTCTCGTCACGGAGGAATTCAAAGACCCTTTTAGGAGGAACTGGGAGCCAGAAAGAAGTAGCAGCACTGAGAACAATGCCAGGTGGCCTTCCAGGGTCATCCACACTCTTACGTGTCATGACTCTGACGTCATCCGCACCCGTTCCAGAAAGCGTTGTCCACGTGTGCGCCGTTGAAGCACTCACCCCAGCACAAAAGCTTATCACCATTCTCTCCGCCAGTTTCAGCATGCTCTTCCTCCCTTCTTGGTTTGTTATCACTGTTAATCATCTCATCAAAATAAAGAAAGATAGAAAGTTATTTATTAATAGCAGATCTAAGCTTAATTATTGTAATTAGTTATTTGCGTACCTCCAACATCAACGGTGGGAATGTTAGTTGCCATGGCACTAGCGAGCCTTTCACACTGGCGATCCAAGGTTGCAATCCAGCGTTTGGCACCGAAGGCGTGACCAGAGCTAACAAGCTGCTTATAGAGACTATGAACGCCTCTGTCATCAACTTCAACGTGCTCAACCCATATGACCTTGGAGTAGCCGTTGGGCATTTCTTGAATCAAGCAACCAGAAGGCCTTCTCCTGCACCTGGCCGAAGGACTAGGCCGCAAATTGTCCAACGACACGTCCACCACTGCCCACGTGCCGTCCGCGTGCTGTTTACAATACCTTACGAAATAGCTCTCTCTTGTTGGCACCAGCGGCGAAGGCACTTGTAACTCCGCCGTCATCTGCATCAGTACATATTAATTAACAATATGCATTCATGCTCCTCTCAATCCATGTATATATACACATACCACTTGCAAGGCACCGTTATAGTTTCCTGCTACCCCTGTTGATAGAACTTCTAGAGTCACCGCTCTTGAAACTATTCCAGAGAAAACCGTCGACCATTGGTTCTGATCAAACAAAAACAAATATTTTTTTTATTATCATGCATCTTGACAGAAATCTCAACATGCAATTGATTAGTATTATTACCACATCCATGAGAATCTCAACAAGGTTAACATGGTTCATGATGACAACAGCGGTTTCTCGTGAAGCCTCACATTTGAATCCATTAGGTTTGGGTCCGATTCCACGGGGGAAAGATCTGACATATTCATCCTCGTTAAGCACAGTGGTGGCACCATCAAGTGTGGTCAACCAAAGAGGCTCACCCATCTGTGCCATCCCAATCAGCTCCTCCATGGCCGCTACGGCCAGCTCTATTATCATTGGCTTGTCTGCTTCAGTGGGCCCACTTATTGGCCTCAGAAGATCTCCGGCTCCACCTCCTCCGTACATGTCGCCGCCACCCATGCCCGCTTGCCCACCGAAACCACCAATGCCGAGTTCTAGCGGACGTGCTGGAACTGAGGATGATGAAAGGAGTGGGTAGTTCACCACTGGCTTCCCCACGTACTTTGCAGCAATGGCAGAAATCCGATCAATCTGAACATCAAAAGTAACAAACACAAATCAAACACTTCAAGGCTCATCAACTTCAACTACATATATTCTTGAATCTAGGGTTTGTCGGATAGAGGGGGGAAAGTGTTGTTTTGTTACGAATATATACTGTAATTGCAAGTGTTTAAATTTACTAACAATTTATTTAATTTAAAGTATAAATTTACATGCAATTATGTACAGCTGTATTCATCTAAGATTGATAGTAAAAAATATTGTTAGATAATTAATGTGTTCTTTTAACCATTCTAAACGAGTTTATAACTTTGTGCTTGTGGCTAGTGTAGTATATATTTAGAGCAAGGCACTTATTCCCGTGTCAGACTAATTTAACACGATAAATTAGTGGGAAACTGTTGGTTTCAACTTTGATTACACGTTTTTCACAATTATTATTTGTCAAATAATAAGTAGCAAGAAACAGAGAGAGAAGATTGTTATTGTTGGTAAGGTGCATATTGTATGTAGTATACCTCTTCCCTTAGCCTGGCATTTTCAAGCCTCAAGTGATGTTCATCAAAAGACATTTCTCCAATGGCGGTTGGTCCACCACAGTTGGGGCAAGAGGCATTGCTAAGAGCCTCCCTATACCTCATGTTATCCGCTCTCAGCTTCTCGTTCTCTGTCCTTAGCTGAGTGTTCTCGTGCCTCTCATGTTGCGTCTGCACGGATATTAACATGTATATTTATTTGCGTGTCTTTACCCAACAGTTTAAGCTTTTGAAAGAAAGTGCGTGGTTAGTGGTTACCTTCATTTGAGTGCGCTTGTTCTGGAACCAAAACTTCACTTGCAATGGCTCTAACCCTAACTCACGGCTCAGTTCCTTCCTTTGCTTGTCATCTGGGTGCGGACACTCCTTAAAGAATCTAAAGGAACCAAAATAAATAAATAAATCCAAAAATGTGAATATAAAATTGATTATCGTTTATAGCTGCTTACGCTTCCATTTCCTGGATCTGGTGCTGAGTGTGGCGGTGGTAACGCTTCTTCTTGTTAGGGCGGGGGTCTTGGTCCTCGCCGGAGGCGCCACCTTCTTGGTTCTCGCTGCCGGACTTGGTGGCGCTGTCGAACTCGTCCTCTCGGATTCTAGGGACGTCGCTCTCCGGCGTGTTCTGACCCATCTCGAGGCCGTGGTGGTGCAATTGACCACCTTCCATCATGTTGGCTTGAAACATATCCATGGATCTTTGGTGATGTGTCTCCGAACCCTTGTTGTGGTTCTCAATCTAACATCAACAGAATACGAGGTTTATAGTACAAGTACACTAAGTCATTATTCTTTTATTAATTTCTTTTTTAATGTTACTATTTTTCTTTATCTATTTTGTTAGTGTTGAAAAATGGTGAAAAAGGGTTTATGTTTGTGCTGAAAACTTGGGTGGTGAGTGGGGTTTGACTAGAGTACTAGATTTATGTTTTTGAGGTAAACAACTGAGCTTCCAAACAGTGAAAATCGAAAAGGATAACGCGCTTTACGAATATCGAGAAGGATGTTTATTTTCCAAAAGGTAAAAAAAAATTAAAAAAGAAAATAAAATGGCGCTATAGAGACTGTGATGAATCCAGACATAATAGATAGACAAGTAGCTAGTCAAATTAGCATCAAATATGGGAAACAAGAACAAGAAAATTGTTACGAAAATTTTGAATAAGGATGTTGAAATTAATAATTAAGCGACTAATTAATTAATTAATTAATTAAATTAATTTAAAAGTGAAGCGCACCAATTAATTAACCTGGCCAAGAGAGAGTCCAGAGGAAGACGAAGATCCAAACCCACCCCCAAGGCTGTTTCCATTGTTGGTCCTTCCGATCATCGATGACATCATGTTTCTCGCCGGAATCATAATACCGGCTGGCATATTTCTCCACAACCCCCAAAACAACACACAACAACAATAATAATAGTAATAACAACTTTGTTATTGGGTTAGAGAGTTAGATTTTCTTAGACCCTTTTACTAATTCGATGAATTCGGCTTCCGATCCAAGTTTGGATCCTTTAATTTCTCTTTAGATTCTTGAAGCTGGTACGGCGGTGTGGCAAGGCTAATGTGCGTACGTCACTACAGATAAAAATGAAGTTAACATAATAACATATTAACATGTATAACATATACTATATAATAAGCAACGTGATCAAATAAAATAAAATTTAGGCAAATTAGAAAACGTTGACGTATTAATTAAGGGCTTCTTATTATACTATTTTTTCAGAGTGAGAGAATTATGTGTAAGGAAGAAAAATTAATGATAGTAGAGGAGGGTTGGACTAAAATTTTTTCTGAGTGTTTCTAAGGATTTCCGAAAGAAATGTGATGTAATATATGACATATATATAAGTGACTGAAAATGCAGAGAAGAAAAGTGTACTATTGTTGACAATTTTCTGAAACTACCAAAATCAACTCACAAAGGATCATATCAGGATATGAAAATACAGTAATAATTTCTTTTTGTTTAAGAAAACAAGAAAAAAAAAGGGGGGAATATATAAGGCCAACGAAGATCTAGGGGAAAAAAATTAAAAAAATCCAACGATAGTTTTTGCTTTCCTTTATATTTAAGCAAACCTACCGTTTCCTTTTCACATTCTAGCAACCCTAGCTATATATGCAAGAGTGAAACCAACTCACTCAAAAAAAAAAAAAAAGAAATTAAAAAAAAATCAAAAGGAAGATTTCAAACACAGCAGCACCGATTTGGTTTAGAAGAAAAAATAATAATGAATGATCTGAAACTCTCACTTACCAGTGAGGTGTGGTAGTTGCTGGGGAAGCTATAGCTATATATGTATAATTAGAAGATAAAGGCAGTTAATTTAGATCTGCTTTTGGGGTATAAGCAGAAGCTTGTTGCCTTAAAAGGGAGCCTTTTGAGGGATAACAAAGGTTGTTTTGAGGAGAGTTATGGAAAAGGGTTGGTTATAGGGTAAGCAGTGAAGAAAGGTTGAAGGTAGGAAGAAAAAGAAGAAGAAAAAAAAGATGATGTTCACATGGAGGAAGGAGAAGAGAGAAAGAGTGAGGACAAAGGAATTGAATTGAAGGATGGAAGAAAGAGAGGAGAAAGAGGGGGATGGAGAAAAATGTGGCAGCGATGAGTTATTGCTGAGCGTATTGAGATGGTGCAATTGCATTAAATGGTGGTGCGAAAGAGGTGTGTAGTAATTTGCTAGTGACTAGTGAGAGAAAGTGAAAGAGAGAGAGAGAGAGAGCCCATATTTTTTTTATTTTTTTATTTTTATGTATTTGGGCATTGGGAGAGAGTTGATAGAGCAACCAATGACGGCTACCAAACCAGTTAGTTTTTTTTTTTTTACTCAGCTTCCATTCTATATTGAATTCACTTTTTCGCATGATCTACTATATGATATGATATATGTTTTCTCCATGTTGTTGGGGGTTATTTTTTTTTAATAAATCTCTACATATAAGTTAATTAATCTAAATAAATTTAACAAGCCTTTAATATTTATTAACCTCACTACCTCCTCTTTTTCTTTTTCCTTTTTTTATTGAAAATTTTTTTCTTCTTTCATTTTTCTTCTTTTCCTCTATCATCTTCATTATCATGATCATCATCGTTATAGTCATCATCGTCATTTTCTTTTTATACGTATCGTTGTTATCGTTATTATTATCATTATCGTAAAATTTTTACCATATTGATGATATTGTCTGATCCAAAATTGATTTCGATACATTTCTGTTGATAATTCAGTTATTTTTGTGTGATGTTTTGTGTCGTAATTGTTAAAAAAATATTTCGGTGTATTTGTAACAGAATTTCAGTATAAAAACTAAGAAATTTATGTGTTATTATTAAAAAATTTCGGTGTATTTTTATTCTGATAAGTTCTACATAATTTAAAACTCTTCATCTTCTCTCTCCTCATCTTATACTGCTCCTTCTTCTTCTTTTTCATCATCATCATCATCTTCTTCTTCTTTTTCTTATTCATCTTTTTCTTTTACCTTATCAAGTTTCTTCTTGTTTTACTCTCTCAACAAGAATAACAACAAAAAATCAAACAAAGAAGAAGAAGAAACATATAATGCTATAAAATTACTTGAAAGAAGATGAACCTACATTCATTCAACTAAGAAAAAGAAAGATATAAAAAAAAAGAAGAAAAAAATGCATTAAAAAATTTTTTTTGTGTATTTGTAGCAAAATTGGTGTAAAAGTTCTGAATTTGGATTATTATTGTGATGAATCTGTTTCATTCTCGTTTTGGTGTATTTTAAAAAACTTTTGGTGTATTTTAAAAATCTTTCGGTATATTTTAAAAATTGTTTGGTGTATTTGTATTCTGATAAGTTTTGCATAATTCAAAATTTTTCTGCTTCCACTTCTCTCCTGCTGCTTCTTCTTCTTTTTCATCATCATCATCATCATCTTCTTCTTCTTTTTTCTTATTCATCTTTTCCTTCTTGTTTTACCTTCTCAAGTTTCTTTTTGTTTTACTCTCTTAACAAGAATAAAAACAAAAAAATTAAATAAAAAAAATAAGAAATACATAATGTTACAAAATTAATTGAAAAATAATGAACTTACATTCATTGAACTAAAAAAAAAGAAAGAAATAAGAAAAAAAGAAAAAAATGCATTTAAAAAAATATTTTTATGCATTGTAGCAAAATTTTAGTGTAGGAGTTTTGAATTTGAATTATTATTGTGATGAATCTATTCCATTCTCGTTTTGGTGTATTTTGGAAAACATTTTGTGTATTTTAAAAAAAATTTGGTATATTTTGAAATTTTTTCAGTGTATTTGTATTTTGATAAGTTCTACATAATTTAAAATCCTTTCTCTTTTTTCCTCCTCATCTTCTACTACTACTTTTTTTTTTTATCTTTTTATTTTATTTTTTCATAATTAAATCAAACAAAGGAAAAAATACATAATGTTGCAAAATCAATAGAAAAAGAATGAAAAAAAATGTAGCAATAACAACAGCAATAAAAAAAATGACGATAAAGATGAAACACGCAAAGAAAAAAGAACACAAAAAAATGAGGAGGAACGCAAAAAAAAAAGAAAATAAGAAGGAGGAGGGGGAGGAAAAGGTATGCAAAGAAAAATGGCTCACACGTGCATTATGTAAGTGAATTTTGTTAAATTAGAATTAATTTATTTGAACTTATTTGCTAAAAAAATTGTATGTATAGCGAGACTATATTTTTTTTTACCTTGAAATTCCTAAAACTTATTTAAGCATATAAATAAATAATTTATGATTATTTGACTAATTTAAATTAGTCTGATAGATGACTTAACTATAAAAAATAAATTTAGAGTGATATATTTTATTTATTATATATTAATTAACCGCATTATATATATATATATATATATATATATATATATATATATATATATCATTTTTAAAATAATAAATAAATGGTAATTATTGGAATAATCTTTTATTATTTATTTATTAATTATTTTCTCAATATTTAAATAAGTATATATATATATATTATTTTTAAAAAAACATCAAAAGATATATATTTCTTTCTTTCAAATTTATAAGATAATTGATTTCTTGACATGGAATAAATATACATAAATAATTAGTAATTAATTTAATGATTAATTTTAATTATATATATATATATAATTTTTTTATCTAAAATAATGGTTATGTTGAGATAAAAATATCAAAGATTATTATCGAATCTTTTTTTTATGTGAGTATGAAAACCATAACTTTGTATGTGAAATATTTTTACTTTTTATTTGCGCTATGCTAATTTTTCTTTTAAATTAATAAAAATCGAATTCTAAACTTTTTAATCATAAATATTAGGATATGAAATTATTTATCTCAAAAATTATTTATCAAACTATGAATAATTAATTATATTTTTAATATTAAATATATATAATTTTAATTTAAAATTACTTTTACTGTAAAATTAAAGTTCATTATATATATAACAGACCAAACACTATAAGTAACCCAATAGAAGAAAGTCTCAGCAAATACAAAGGTCCAAACAAATTAGATTTTTCTTCTTCTTTCTCTTACTGTATTTCTTCTATTTTACATACATTTAAGGTGGTCAAACTCATGTGTCTAAATAAATTTGTGAAATTGGCCTAGACTCATAAATTCATAATTGTTATGAATTTTTTAATATATATATATATATATATATATATATATATATATATATATCTAAATTTAACTATTTTAATCTCAAAACATATAATAATTAAAATGGTACATTAATGCAACAATTATAATAAGTATTTTAGAACATATATTTAAATTTTTTATAATAATGCGTCTAGTTCAATATAAAACACATATAAATAAGCCCTTCATATAATACAACCGAAAAAAATAAAAAAATAATAAAGTAATAATTAAATATTCTAATAAACTAAAAATTTAACACTAAAATCTTATATTCTAATAAACTAAAAATCTAAAACTAAAATCCTCCGATATCTTCATTTTTCATGGCATTAACATCATCATATTCACCATAAAATTACAATAAAATATCATTAACAATTAATAACTACAAAATTATAATTCTCAAACTTTAAAACATCAGAAAAACTATGAAATTACAGTAATATAGATTAACAACTAAAAAATACAGCAACTCAATACACAACTATAATTTTTTTTTTAAATACCTTAATAGAATAGAGAAGCCAGGCATAGTTGTGCAGACAAACAACCGGCGGTTGTGCGTAAACAAACGACGACAACGCGATAGGATAAAAGACACGGTGAATGGTGGCAATGCGATAAACGACGACAGCGCAGCATACGACAGATACTCCACCTCCACGTGCATCAAAGCATAACATAACAGAGAGTGAAAGTAAGGAGAAGCAGAGCAAACTCAGGCAGAGAGTAGAGAACAACATGGGCACATTGGAAATGCAGGCGATTGGTGACGAACGACGGACAGAAGTCGCGACAATAAAAGAGATAGATAGAGAGAGTGAGAGTGAGAGAACGACGGAGAGGGAGAGAAATCTAAGTGACGAGCCAATTAGGATTGGATTGTTATTCTTTTTTTATTTTAGGCCAAAACGACACCTTTTTAAACAAAACAGACACCCAAAGCAAACTCGCTAACTCAAGTTCAAACTCGTAATTTTTGACTGAGTTTATGCGAATCCAGCCAAGTCTACCCGAATTTATATTTAAAAAAGGTTTGTATCCGAATTAATTCGATTTTGCTACCTAAACTCATAAAAACCTAAATTTATAAACTTGTACGAAAGTTCTCACAAATTTAACAACAATGCATAAATTCTTTTTTTATTCTTCGAGAAATGATGGTTCACCACACAATTTTTTTTCTATTGGTTTTAGAAATTTTTTGTGGATTTGAAATAGTTAGGATATATTTGGGGATCTGTGCACTTGCATGTGTTTAATTTTTCTAATCATTGGAAGTATAACGAAAAACACAATATAGTTATTTCACACAAATTAAAGTTGCTATCCCTCATAGTAAAATCAACTAATACAAATAATCAATTCTCACCTTCATTTTCTGTTTCTATCACCATAAAAGATTTTTCACACAAAATTATTCAAGATTCTACTGGTCCTTTTTATATCCATCTAATTAAGAGTCCAATTTTAATCTCTATCACACCTCCACCTTCTCTTGATGATCCTCTGTTCTATGCTTGGAATCAGTATAATAATTTTGTCCTCCCCTAATTATTCCACTCTCTTTTTTTAATCTGTCTCTTAGGTAGTGTTTGGTGGAGAGACAGATACTGAAAAACTGAGACTGCGAGACAGAGACTAAGAGACAGAAATTAAAATAAGTTTTAGTATTTTATTTGGTGCCAAGTGAGAGACAAAAATTGAAATAAGAATAAAACTCTAATTTAATTGCACAAAGGATAAAATTAGAATTAATTAATTAAAATAAGAGTATTTTAGATATAAAATGTTATTAAAGTTTCAATCTCTGTTTTTTAAAATATCAGTCTCCTGTGTCTCTACATTTTGGAGGCACTGAAATACTGAAATTTTGGGACAAAGACAGAAATTTTAATACCGATCTCTGAGCCAACAAACATAATACTGTGTCTCAGTCTCTCAGTTTCTGTCCCAATACTGCAAAACAAACGCTACTTTAAGTGTTATTATTTACCTTACTATCACTTTTTTTGTTTGACTAGACCTCCATGAGAGTTTCTCCCAATTTAGCTTTGTACACATATCTTAGATGCATGAAAAAGTTTATGTATTGAAACATTACAATTTTTCTGTCACATAATAGTATACATCCTTGAAAAGTTTATTTTCATTTTATCTTATCAGTTTAAATCAGGTTAATTAGTACTGCTACATTTTTATGGAAGATGGAATTTCTTTTGTATTACTGTATATTAAATATTTTTTATTTTGTTTAGCTATCTTTGAATCCGACATGTTAAAGACTAATTCGTTGCAGATCTGAATTTTATTTAAAAATTTGTCGTTGGCCAATGAATTGTTATATACACAAAACTAAATTTGAACTCTCAACATTTATTTAAACGGACGAATGTAAGTTAGTTATATTAAAGGAATCTTTATTTTGCATAGTATCAGCCATCTTTTAATTTGCGCGGTAAAATTGAATTTATTTGCATGTGAACGTAATAATATAATTAAGCATTGACCCCTTTACTTTGAACACGCACAGTGATGAGTCATGTATGAATGCATGACACACCGTCGGAAACTTTATTTGATTGAAGAACTTTTTAATCATCCTTAATATTAACTAGTAGTTACTCTTCTCATTCTTTCTTAATTGTTGTCCCAATTATTTTTCCGAACTTTTTTTTTTCTATATTCAGCCTCATTTAGATAGATATTATATGTAATGGTTAATTTTTTGGATCTAGTGATTTAGCTTGAAATGACCTAAAAGTTGTTAGCATAAAATTGCCCTAACATTCCCGAGTCTCAAACTCATAACATTTTTATCGAATAAGGGAAAAAATATTAAAAAGTAATACTGTTTAAATTTTTTAAATAAAAAAAATATTTGTGAAAAGGTAAAATTTTGAAAATGAATAATCATTTAATTTCCCAAAAATATATATATATATATATATATATATATATATATATATATATATATATATATATATATAACCTTTAATCTAAACATTATTATGAATAAAAAATAACTAAAATTATTTTCTTAAATACACATTATTAAAGGATGTTTAATTTCAAGTAAATATCCAAGTATTGTACAATGCATTCTTGTGGCCAATTTCCAAGGATACATTTAGTTTGCATTTTTATTTTTTATTTTGATTCTAGTATTTTTTGTTTTTATAATTTGTAAAAAAATAAGAAATAAAAATATAAAATATAATTTTATTATTTTTACTGTATTTTTTCACAATATTTTATAAAATTTTAAAAACATAAAATATTAAAAATAAAAATAAAATATATAAATATAAACCAAACATACCCTATGTTTTCAATAATTTACTCTTTGCTTGTATGATGAGTGATAACAAACAATGAAAGAAAAAGAAAGAGAAAACTCTTTTTTTTTCTAATATTTATATAAAGAGAAAATAAAAAGACTCAAGAGTCTATAAAATAGGAAAATAATAAAGCTAACGGGACCTCAGCAAGCTAACCATATGTCACCTCATCTTCACTACTTTTTATAATATTTAATGCTTTCATTATTTACTTCATAAAAATGTTTTTAAAAAATATGAACATGATAGAAAATAAAAACAGAAATAAAGTAATCTATAACTTTTTGTTATTATCAACATCACTATCTTATTTATTAAATTTGGAAAAGAAGAAATGTAAAAAGGAAATCAACAACGGATAAAACATGCATTTATGATAGAGTGATTAAAACTATTTTAGAATTCAGAAATGTTTGGTAACAAAAAAAAATCGGTCAAAAAACAGTCATAACTTATCTTATTTAACATTTATTAATTATTGTGATAATTAATAAATACTAAATAAAACAAATTTTAGTTTTTTTTTTGTTTCCTAGCATTACCGTTAGAATTAGACATGTTGCCCATCATGTTCATTGTCCTGCACATTCTATGTGGAAAAAAATGACCCCTTATATATAGTAGCATTTCACCTTTCTTTCATTCTTGTTGAGTACTTATCCCTTGAAATATGACATGAAAGAGTAATGTTTAGGAGATCAGTTAATACTAGTTAATTTTTTAAAAATTATTTTATTTATTTTAAATTTTCAATTATAAATCTTAAACCTTAGATGTTCGATAAACCGATGAGAACTCTTAGAATTAAAAAAATTAATTAATATTAATTAAGTTAATTCTCTATACTTTCTCGACATATGAAAAATAAAAAAATGGTGGCAATTAACCTCTCCAACTATCCTTCTATACACGTTTTTTCAAAGGATAACAATATTGGGAAATTTAATTAGTAATGACAATGAGGAATTTTTTGACTCGGACATATCCAAAAGAAAATAGATGAGAGTTTTCCTAGGGCCAATGTCCATGACTTAACAATATGCTAATGTGTTATATTTGCATTACATCATAAATGTCGTCAATCCGCCATTGAAGATGATACTTTTACATTTATTATTGTGACCAAATTTAAGACAAGAATTAGATATAATAAAATGTACATCATGTTGTGTCTGATCTTATATGAGTATAATGTATCATACGTATAATTATAGACATATATTTGGTGAAATAAATGAGCCAAACATTCAAAGTTGGCCATAAATAATAATGATTTTGGTATTAAATTACAACTATATATGTCAATATATAATATCGTTTTCAATTTAAAAACAAAGAGGAAACGCATTTGTAGTGTATGTATATATAGAGCTTAACACATAGTAATTGCTTAACACGTACATGTATATATAATGCATTTATTAGAAATAAGAAAGTTGAAATGCATTCAAGATAAATATAATAAATCCAAGGAAAACATACATGACACCCAACTAGGGTGCAAATCAGTGTTAGCATCTCCAACTTTATGAATGTTGTTCGAGCTAATTCTCAATATATATGAATCTACCTACTGATATTGAAGCATTGTTATTAATATAGAATATAGTAATGATATGCATGTTGTGTATAACTTAACTTTATGATTCATTGTGTATATAAAACAACAAGTTAAACATTTTTAATGATTTGCTAATATACTAGATAAACTAATGAATTAATTGATAATATAATACATATCCTAATTGCTATATATATGACATAAGATTTTCGATCTTTTTGCTTTAAGTCAGCGTCTTCACGATGATGAAAGGTATATCTATCATCATGTATTATATTTAATTTGAGAGAATATGTATTAGTATAACGTCTAAATTAGAACGTATGTTAATAAAACTAGAACGTATATTACTTAAGAAAACTCATACACACAGTGACACAGATAAGAAAAGTAAAAAGTAAATAAAAAATGCGATCGGATAAAAAAGTTTGGAAACAAAAATGATATATGATAATTAGTTGATTTATTTTGTTAACATAGTAGTTGTTCTGAAGTGTTACATAAAATAGAGATGCAAATATTGGGCTTGGATTATATATGATCCAAACGTCTGAAGTTGTTCCTCCTATGTCTTTGGACGGTAGTTGAAAATATTTGTTAAAAATTTTGATATCAAAGTCAGTAAATATTTTAGAGTTTGTTTGTGTGAGTTTATAAAACAAAATTTTTTTTGAGTTACTTTTTTTTTTTTAAATTATCAACTAGAAGCAGAGGCTTAGCAAAAAAATAACAACAATAACAATAAAATAATATAATCAACCAAAAACAGAAGAAACAACCAGAAGCAACAATATAAAAAAATCATAATTAGAAATCAACAATATAATAGAAACAGAAATAGAAGAATAATGAAATTAAAATTAACAACATAATAAAAACAGAAGCAGAAGCAGAAGAACAATAACACCAGCGAGTGACCAACGAGGAGGACAAAGAGCAGCGGCGACTGGTGAGAAGCAGCGACGACCGACGACCGAGCGAGGAGGAGAAGCAGAAACGGCGAGCGGCGCACGACGTCCACGCTTGCGGATCTATTGGTGTCGATGTTGAGGAGCAGCGACAAGGACCAAATGACGAGGAGTAGCAGCAAAGACCGAATGACGAGGAGCAGCGACGGTGGATTCCCTTCCCCACCTTCCCTTACCCCTCTTCTTTCCTAAAAACCCCCTTCCCAGCGTGATTTTCTTCCCGAGCCCTTTAATCCGTTTTCTTTTTCTTTTTTTTATTTTTTTTTAATTAGGAATAATTTGACAATAAAAATTAAAATTTTGATAAAAATGACGATTTTAAAACCAAGTTAAACTTTAGGAATGATTTTGTAAACAAAAAATTTTTTCAATTTCTCTATCTTAAAAACCAAAATCATAGTTAACCCAAATTTTAACTAATTGAAATAGTTATATTCTATAATACAGATCTACTAATTTGTTTATATAAAGTTTAGAAGAGCTAAGATTTTCATTGTTCAAAAGTATTTTAATTTGTTATTAATATAAGAAATAATGAATAATTATTTACTTGCTTTTTAAGTTAGGTCAAAAAATTCGAATTAATATCCAATTAGATAAAATAATTTACTTTATTTATTGAGTCAGATCAAACAGAAACAGCCTTAATTTATCGTTGATTTTTTTTATATATCATTATAGACTTTAATATTTTGGATTATTCATATAAAAATAGTAGTATTAGTATTAGTATATATAATTATATTAGATATACATTAAAATTAATTATTAAAATTTATTATTAATATAAAATATATATTAAAATATAAATATCTATTATTTAAAAATAAATTAAATAATATATTTATACTCGCATAAATACATTAACAGTTAATTTTAGTATATAAATAATATTCCTCTAATACATATGGTATGATAGAATATGCATGTAAAATTTACAACGTGATCCTAATCATCATAAGATTCCCATTGATATTGAGAGGCAAGAGAGACATGGAAATGAAATCACACAGCACACGCTCTTTGCCTGCAAAATTGCTTCCTTATATTAATGCCTCTGAGCCACGCAAGCTGGCTCTGCCATGCCAAACTCAAACCCCCCATTTACTACGTTCATGTTTATCCTGCACCTCTTCACCATCTATTCTCTATTTTTAATTCCGGATTCTATGTTTTACTTTTTTCTTTTTAAATTACAAAGAAGAAATATCCGAACCCACATATACCGTTAAAAGGGACTAGAAAATAGAAAAGGAAGGTTTTTATTGAAGAGAGTGAAACGGTGTGGGGTCTAGGCGTAGGTTTGATCTTGTGATGAAATGGTCCCTCCTTGGCTACAATGGTCGTAATACATGGATATATAAAATTAAAGATACCAATATGATAGTATATTTGTATTTTATTTTTTATGTTAATTAATTTGATATGTATATTCCAAATTTCCAATAGTCCATTAAAAAGAGTAGAGTGTAGATGGAAATAAATGCTTTTGATATTTGAAGTGGTAAGCAAGGTTTACTTAGGAAATAATAAAAAGAAAAGGTTTTACTTGAGAGAAAGTCAAAGGGTGCGTTTAGTTGGGTAAATAAATGTGAACGCAGAGAGAGGGCAGGACGCAGTCCCAATGGGAAATGTGGGTCCTCCAACTTAATGGCGTTGGCCTAACTGTTAGCTGCACCACTCTGCTCTCTTCACACTTCACACTTGATCATGCTTGCCACTTGGGACCCTACAAAATGCTGCTTAGGACTTAGGTCAAACCCCCTTCACCAAAATTAATATTTTCTTTTTTTATTTAAATAAAATGATAAATAAATTTCTGGTAATTTACTTTTATAATATATTAGTCTCTAAAAAAATATTAATAATTTTTTAAAAAATAATAAATATAAATAAATAATTTAAATTAAAATTTTTTATTTTAATTATAAAAATTAATTTAAATATAATATATTTATATTTATTATTTTATAACACTTTTTTTAAAAAAATTAATTTATTTAAATATAAACTTTTAGAAATTTATTTGTCTATTTTACTCTTTTTTTTTTCCCTCATGTAACAATCATAGCAAAATTGTTACTATTATACTTATTAAATCAAATTTTGGATTTTAGAAAATAAATCTTATGCAGTGAGAAAGACAAACATAAAATGTTCTAGAATGACAGGCCTTCTTTCGATTATTAAGGGAACTTGAGTTCGGGATATTTTTTTTTTAAATAGTATATTTCCTCAATTATGTATTTTTAGATTGTGTTTGTTAGTTCGTTTGCCTTGTTCAAAGTCATTATGGTATCTCTTTCATTTACAATACCAACAAAATAAATAACAAAATCATAGGAATCGAAAAATATTGATTGCTAAATTTTCTTAGAAATCGATTTAACGATCAGTGCAACATCAAAATCATATTATGCTGTCCTTTAAATAAGAAAACATCTGATTCAGCAACCAAAAAAATTATAAAGAAGTTAGATGGTAGGAAAAATATTTTTTGTCATTTAAATTGATTTTCAGTCCCTAATTATAATTACTAGTGACCGATGATTTTCAATTAAGGGCGAGTTGGCGGTCATATTTAAAAACGGACAAATTAAATTTTATAAACTTTTTTAGAATAGTATTTAGTTAAAGGAATGTCAAAAATAAAGTCTAATTCTATATTTAATAAAGGTATCTAATTAACCATAGTCAATGATCTAGTGATGGCCAATGTCGAATATTTCGCTGGTGAACCAATTACTTTCTTAATCAGTCATTAATTATGATATTGGTGACCGATTTAGAGCCAAAAGTTTCATATTATAATTTTTGCGTTGGTCGTTTTATATCCAATTTGAGAGTTAAACATTAAAGTAGTACTTGAGATTCATAAAATGCACTGATTTAGTCTTAACTTTTCAATTGCATTATTTATATCTTCGATTTTAAAAAAATGTATCTAATTAGTCTCTTCCTCCTTTTCTGTCAAAATTTCTTCCCGACGACAGTGATATGCGGCAATTTTTTGTTATGCTGGACTATGAAAAACGGCATCGTATTAAGATTTGGCGCTAAAAAATAAAAACGACGCCGCTTTAAGAAGGAAGGAGTTACGAAAAGTTAAAACCCCATATTCAAAGAGATCACTTCGCCACTTCATCTTCTTCATCACGTTCGAACTGAAAGCTCCATACCCTGAGTTCCGCTAGTCCTGCTGAGGTTTTTTGTAGTGACGCAAATTGGAGAGGGTGGAAACCTGCTCATTAGTCATTCAAAATCGGGGAAGGAAGGAGCAAAGCTTCCTTGTGAACCCCCTGACATAGAGGTAGGCATGCAGTGAATAAAATATTTTTTATTTATCTTTTATAGTGTTAAGGTATCCATTGTTGTGAGTTTGAGTTGGAAATTTTTGTGTTGGTTGATGAAAAATCATGGAATGCTATATTATTAGGTAGGGTTTTTTGCACTAGGTGGTGTGGGTTTGGATTTTGCGGATACTTTATTTTTACACAGAGAATGAGGGTGTTTCTATGATGGTAATGTGATGAAGTATCTATTTTTAAACAATATTGGATTATTTTGTACTGTGATTTGTTGATTATGTTATCAATAGCATACATTAGGTAAATTGTTATACCCGTTTTTCACTGTAGATAAAAAAATTGCTGGATATCATGTTCCACCATGATGGGACGTTTAAGAAGAATGATGATGAAAAATTGGTTTACTCACCTGACAATAGAAGTTGCTTAGGAGATTTAGATGAAGATACCCTAGATGTTTTTTTCGTGAGAAACTATTTCAAGGAGCTGGGGTATGATAAGGTAGTTGAATGCTGGTGGCTGATTCCTGGCAGGAGCTTGGAGGTGACACTGAGAGCTCTGACCAGTGATAATGAACTAAGAGAGATGTGCTTCCATGTAGAGAGGAATGATGGAGTAGTTGATGTGTATTTTGAACATGGAGTTTCCACACCTGAACTGATGGAAGGGAAAGGGGCTGTGATGTTACTTGATTATGAAGCAGAAGAGGTTTGCCATGGTGACCTACAGACTAATACGGAAACACCTGTGGATAGCTCAAATTAAACCCTAGATGACAAATCAACTACAAATCCAATTCCAAACCAATCAACTGCAAATCCAATTCCTTCTACTGCAACTCCCATTCCAAACCATCCTGCTGCTGACCCCCTCACTAAAAATCCTACCAATGAAGAGCCCAACACCATGAATAAACCTGATAACCCCAAACCCAAATATAGACCCAACCCAAAATTCAGTAGAAAATCCAACGCAGCTCTCATTGTGAAACATAATCACAACCCAACTCCAAAGCCCAAGCACCTTCTGAAGCCCAACAAAACTCAATCAAAGCCCAAGTTCAAGTTCACTTCCAAACCCAAACCCAAATTTAACCCACCTAAAAGAATTTCAAGATCTCAGACAAAGGGATGGAGTACTAACAAAGGCAAGCAACCTCTTCATTTGGATTTAACTATAAATGAATCAATAAGTGATGATGGCAGCTCAGAGAATACATCTTATGTTCTAGTGCAAGAGGCCAGCTATAGCAATGATGAAAAATTGGTTCTGAGAAATTTGAAACCAATTAGAAAAGATGTCAAAAAGGTTCAAAAGAAGGCAGGCATGGCTAAAGAGAAGGAGAAGATAGGAAAAAGATAATATTATGCAAGATGATGATACAATTGTTGAGGATTTATCAGATGTAGAGGTAGACCTAGGTTTTGTAGGAATTCCAGGGGAAGGAATTTGGTATGAAGCGCTCGACCCTGGTGCAGAATCTGATGGAGCCAACTCGTGGCACTCAGAGGAGATGAAAACTCCTCCTAACTCTGAGGATGAGCTGGAATCCGATGGGGATTCAGATGAATTTCCCATCCTCCAAGGGGGCCAGAGGTTTGGTGAGCTGAGACTTCAAGTAGGCATAAAGTTCAATACCAAACAAGAATTCAGCGATGCTATGCGAGAGTTTACCATACAGGAGGGTAGGGGGATTAAGTTCATTAAGAATGATAATATCAGGTGTAAGGCAGTTTGCCAAGTGGAAGAGTGCTCATGGGTTGTGTATGCTTCAAGAGATCATGAAGACTGTTGCTGGCAGATCAAGACATTTTATGATGATCATATATGTCCAAGAGAAAATTCAAATAGGGCTGCAAACAGAGCATGGTTGGCTAGTAAGTTAGTTAAAAAGGTTAGAAAGTATCCTAATTTCATGCAATGTGAGGCTGCAGTGTACTTTAGGTCAAAATGTGATCTGATTCTGCATAGAAATTCATTAGCTAGAGCCTTGGCCGATGTAAGGAATATTGTGTATGGCGATGAGAAGGCACAGTATGCCTTGTTAAGGGATTATGTTGAAACGCTTCTGAAAACCAATCCCAGATCCACTGTGAAGATTGGGGTGATTCTATTGCCTGATGGACAAGTCATGTTTGAGAAAATGTACGTTTGCTTAAGTGGTTGCAAGAACGGGTTCATATCAGGGTGCCGGCCATTAATTGGACTCGATGGTGCATTTCTAAAGACATAGATTGGAGGCCGATATTATCAGCTGTAGCCCAAGATACAAATCATCACATATATGTGATTGCTTGGGCTATAGTCAATGTTGAAAACAAGGAGAACTGGAAGTGGTTTCTTGAGCTACTCCACGATGATTTAGGAGACTATAAGGCTAACAAATGGTGTTTCATTTTTGACATGCAGAAGGTAACCAACTCCTACATATAACTTGTTGGTTATTCAAGTAGTTACACATTTGTTTAATTCTTCATTTTCTGGATTATATTATATTGTATGAGATTGGTTCATTCTATTACAAGTATTTGTTGATTCCTGGATATTGCTTGATTGTGTGAATATTTCGTAATGCTGTAATCCTATTTGGACTTTATAAACTATATGATTCTCCATTTAACATAAATTAATTGAAATTTGCATAAATATGTGGAAATGGTTGATCCTACTTAAGTAGTTTGGTTTCTGCTACATGTGTTTGTCATACACAGGGATTGATTTCTGCGGTAGAAGAGGTCATGCCACAGGTCCATCATCGTTTCTGTGTATGGCACCTATGGCGAAATTTCAACAAACATTGGAAGGATCTTGAGCTGAGGAGATTCCTCTTGGATACTGTTAGGTCAACCACATTTCAAGACTTTATTGATAACATGGACAAAATAAAGAGGGTCAGTGAGGAGGCATGGACATACCTGAACAAGTAGCCAAGGCATTCATGGACAAAGTCTCAATTTAGCCACAGGCCAAAGCTGGATAATATTTACAACAATGCATGTGAGGTATTCAATGCACGAATCAAAGAGGCTAGGAGCAAGCCAATAATCACATTACTTGAAGAGGTAAGGATGTTTGTTATGTGATCGATTGCAAAAAATAAAGTAAAGTTGAACAACCATGTGGGGAAACTACCTCCTGTTATTCAGAGTCGATTGGAAAAGGTTCGTAAAGAATCAAAGAATTGGGTTCCTATATGAACTGGAGATGAAGAATATGAAAAATTTGAGGTCCATGGACACCCAACTAACATGGTTGTTGATTTAGGCAAGAGACTTTGCACCTGCCAGTTCTGGATGTTAACGGGTGATATTATTAGCCTTTACACCTACTTTATTCTCTTCTTCATTATAAATCGCTTTACTTCATTAATTATATTGGCTAGTATGGAGTTGATCATTCCTTGGTTTATTCACTATAGGCATTCCTTGTATTCATGCTTGTGCTACTCTTGCATGGGTGAACAAGAGATCAAAAGACTTCTGTCATCCCTTGGTCACCATGGACTCATACAAGAAGACATATGAACATCACATCAATCCTCTCCCAGGCCAATCCTGACGATCGGATTTCTGTCAGTTTTGCATGCTTCCTTTCCATCCTCTAAGCCATTCCTGCCCTATAAAGCCTGAAACACTTAACACACGGATCACGGCATCGAATGGTATAAAGGGGGATTAAAATACACAATAAAAAGATCTCTAGGAAGCAAGTTTTCAACCATAGAACAACTTTAGGAAAGAATTATAATATCATGCTAATCATATGAATAAGTGGGTAAAGACTTGATAAAACCACTCAATTAAACACAATATAAATTATAAAATAATGGTTTATCAACCTCCACACACTTAAACATTAGCATGTCCTCATGCTTAGCTTTAAGGAGATAAAATAAATGAGTAGGGAAAAGCAAGACTCATGCAATGCAACCTATAAATGTGAATGCAACTATATGCTAAGACATTTTTTATCTACTTGGTTAAAAGCAAACAAGTTCTCAAAGACAAATACAAACCATATTCCACTAATTCAAATCGTACAATAAAAAGCAAGTAAACTTGTAAGAAGATAGCTCATGAAAGCAGGGAACATAGAATTAAGCATTGAATCCTCACTGATGATGTATATGCACTCCAGTCACTTTAGTGTATAGGGTAATCACTCTATCCTTCTCTAATCATGCTTTCTAAATTTTGTTCTTCTCCTAACCAATCAACAAATATTTAGCATACCAATGCAAACATCATGAGGTTTTTTCAGGATTGTAATGGGGCTGAGGTAAAGGTAAGGATACATGTATGGCCAAGTGAGCTATAATATGAATCTTTGACTAACCTAAGCTCTTACCTAACACACACACATACTCTATGTAATTCTAAAATCACACCTAGCTACCCATAATTTCCACTTTTGTATCACATACTCATTTACCAAATTTTTTATATTTCTTTACTTTTATCACATGTGCATTGATCTTTCTATTAAAGCTTAACATTGGGGTAATTTTGTCCCCTTGTTTATTTACTTATTTATTGAATATTTTTAGAATTTTTTTAAATAGAGAAATAAACTTAACTTATCAATGCACATGGATTTTTCATTATTTAATTATTTTGGTTTTTCATGAGTAGGTTCCCAAATTTCCAATATTCAAATAAATTAGAAACATGATACATTCCCTTATTAATCCATGTTCTCACAATTTTCCCATACTTAATTAACACACAATCTCTATTTTAAGCTAACCAAAGATTCTATTTGGGATAATTAATTTGTTTTTTTTTCTTAAGGCTAGTGATGTGGTAAAATATAGAACAAATGAGATTTAAAAGGCTCAAAGTGACTGACAAGGGTGATTTAAATAATAGGCTTATTTGGGATCAGTGAGTTAAACAAGTAATGGCATCAATCATATGCAAGCATGTAAATACACTAAATAATGGACATATAGAATGGAACAAAGTAAAGATTGCAATCATAGGGAAGAAAACACACAAGAATAAAAGTTTATGGTTAAATAATGTAACCATGTAAATAAGCTCACAATCTCACAGGTCGTGTGTTCTTTGGCTCAAAAACCAAATTCCAAATACAACTTCAAACAAATTTAACACATGAAAAATTTTAATTTTTAATTTAATTAGTGAAATAATTTTAATTTTTTAATTTAAATTAGTGAAATTTTTCAAAAATAGAGTCCTAGAAAAAAACTTATTATTTTTCAACCAAGTAGTACTTAAATGCAAACAATCAACTACATATGCAATCTATTATGCAATGCAATAATGAACTAATAAAGAAAATAAGACATTGGTGTTGGGAAGAGAATAACTAACCCATGGAGATCGGTATCGACCTCCCTACACTTAAAGATTGCACCGTCCTCGGTGCATGCTAAGATGTGCAAGTGGACGGGCTGCTACAACTGATGTTTTTCTCCAAAAATTGTGCAGATGAACTTGTTTGTTGCCCCATATAGAAGTTTCTCCCTTTTTCCTTCTTCGGTGGCCAGCCTGAAAGAAGAAAAAAAAGAAGAAAAGTAACCCAGAAATAAAGATAAGAAAATAAATAAAGTATGGTTGGGTTAATGCCAAATAATGAGGGTCTCATTTACATGTCAGCTACAACATGCAAGTGAGAAAACACTATAAGTACATGGCATACCAGTGGTACAAAATTTGCAACAATGGGGAAGAAAGTGGGTAAGAAAAGACAATATAAATTCATGTCAATGCAAAAGGAATATAGGTATCATAAAAAATTGGCATTGACAGATAAATAATGTCACCCAATAGTGTAAAATAAGTCACTAAGCACCAAAATAATACCAGAAAAGATACAACAGTTGAATAAGAACATTTAACACCAATAGTAAAATAACAAATTTAGAAAAGAAAATAAAAATATGCACAAAATTAAAATGCAATGAATGAAAATATGCAAATAAATTAAGTAAAATAGAATGAGAGTGAAGAAGGATGAGAAGTTAAAGAGATAAAGAAGTAGAAAGTAAGAAAGGATGAAGAAAGAAGTAGAAAGGAGAGAAGAGAGAAGTAAGAATTTAGAAACCCTAATATAATCGCTATTATTTGCATTGAGTCGACCCACTGTCTCCTTGAAACGATCCTTTGATTCTTGTTCTGCTTGGATAGCATAATTAGGATCATATGGCTCATAGGGTGGTTGGCATGATGGATATGGGTTAGGATCATACTGAGGTGTTTGGTTGTAGGGGGCTTGTGAGTATGGTGGTTTAAAGGTGTGTTGGGGAGGCGGTTCATAAGCATATAGTGGGCCTTGTTGGTAACTACAAGGGGGTCCAATATATTCATCATCTGGGTACGCTCCCTGGAATGGCTCTTGACTATAGTAATTAGGTGGGTGTTGGTTGTCACGAAATGGTCCACCATAACTATTGTCTTGGCATGCATTGTGGAATGGTCTTTGTCTGTGGTATTGTGGAAGGTGTCGCTGCCGAAAGGGTTGATCAGATCCTCGTGACTCCTTCCATCTCTGATTGTTTTGACCTTGATGCATGTTTCTGTTATAATTTCCATTCCTTACAATAGCATTGGAACCAAACTCAAAGCGATAGGGGTGAGAACTCATAGTAGCTAATAAAAATTAAAAACAAAAACAAATAAACAAGCAAAAGAAAATAGAATAAAACAAGATAAGAGAAAAAGTTTGAAAAAGATTTGATTTAGGATTAGAAAAGATAATATAAGTTAGGTAAGAGAAGATAAGTTTTTAAATTAAAAGCTTTTGAAATTTAAATTTTGAATTTGAAAATTAAATTTTGAATTTTAAAATTTGAAATTTGAATTTTGAATTTTGGAATTTAAATATTAAAATTTGAAATTTGATTTTGAAATAAGATAAGATAATATTTTGAAAAAGATATAATTTTTTAAAAAGATTTGAATTTTGAAATTTAAAACTAAGATAAGATAAGATAAAAATTTTAAAATAAATATCTAAATTTTTTTTTGTAATTTTCGAAAAAAAATCAATTAAAATAAAGAGAAAAGATATTTTTGAAATTAATGAGGAAAGAGAAAAACAATAAAATGACACCAAACTTAGAATTTTTAGATCAAAGCAAAGAAAACAAACAAGAAAAAATATTTACAATAACCAATAATAAGGCACACGTTTGCAATTCCCCGGCAACGGCGCCATTTTGACGAACTGATTTCTGCCAATTTTGCATGCTTCCTTTCCATCCTCTAAGTCATTCCTGCCCTATAAAGCCTGAAACACTTAACACACGGATCACGGCATCGAATGGTATAAAAGGAGATTAAAATACACAATAAAAAGATATCTAGGAAGCAAGTTTTCAGCCATAGAACAACTTTGGGAAGGAATTGTAATATCATGCTAATCATATGAATAAGTGGGTAAAGACTTGATAAAACCACTCAATTAAACACAATATAAATCATAAAATAATGGTTTATCAAATTCGTATGAGAAAAATCAGTCTACAATCAGCCCCAAGCTCCTAACATTAAACGTAAACTGAAAAAACTGACAACCAAAAAGTGAAAGGATGCTGATAAGGGTACTAGTGGAAACAAGAAACCTAAGGCAACCGTTACTCTAAAGAGACAGCTGAAACCGTTCACATGCACATACTGCGGAGTAAAGGGCCACACCAAGAGGGGATGTAAAAAAAAGAGCTGATGAGCTTGCTGTGCTACGCTTGCAGCTGTAGCAGCTGCTGTGGCGGCAGCCAAGTCCAAAACTACTCCCACTGGAAGTACACCTACAGCTGAAGCAACCAACACCACCAATGTGGCACCACAAGCAGATGAAGTTCCTCCTGGTGTAGCTGTCCAGAATCATGCTCAAGTGGAGATTACAGACAACCTTCCACCACCAGCGGCTGCTACCGAGATTGACTTATCCCAACCAAATTATGGTGGAACACAAGATGAGGTACATATATGTTATATACTATTTTCTGAAATTTTTTAATTGCCCATTTTTCACACTAGTTTTCTAACTTTTCTCAGGTCCCACCACCACCACCACCAACAAAAAGGCCAGATAAATTACTAACCAAAAGGAGGAACTCACCACCACCAGTAATTACTTCTGTTGATCCCATACAAGGAGCAAGTGCAGCAACGTCTTCTGGGTTAGCAAATTTTTTGAAGTTTGTTCCAACTCCAGGGTTCAAACCACCAAGAAAGAAAAACACTAAGTAATTGGATGTTGTGGCTGCTGAAGTCTAATTGATTACATATAGAATTTGGTCACTAGTTGTTTCCTTATTTTTGTTATTTTCATTTTGGAGTAGCACATAACCAAACTGTAATGGTTAACTTTTATTATTGGTAGTTATAAACCTTTAAACTTGGAGCTCTTATTGTATTCCTTTTTGGTGCTGTATTATGGTGTTTATCAGGTGCTACTCCATTGACAGTGTTTGACATTATGTTAGTTATAATCAAAATATGGTTTTATCAATTTACTTGTTCTGTTTTATTTATTCAGTTTCATTATTATCTTTGTAAACTATTTTCACAAACCACACCAATAATCCAAAGAGTGCCCATTCATTCATAAACAACACACACTTGTTACATTTTTACAATCACAACTACTATAACAACTAACAAGAAAAAAACCAACAATCCTAACATTTGTATTACATATTTCTGGCTCTTTAATTCAGCCTCCAAATTGCCAATCCTCAATGCAAGACTCACGCTCATTTCTTCATTGTTATATGCTGCAGCTTCTTCAAAATTGCCATTATCATCTTCTACAACGTCTGCCCATTGAAAAAATCCACACCATCGTTTTCCATTACACTGTTAGCAGTAAATTTAGGGATTTAGGAGTTGACATTAAAAACCATAAACAACATCTCTTAGAGGTCAAACTCACATTGTAATTCAGACATCCGAAGAACGACTTGTCTGGGTGGGTATCCATTCCAAACCATCGGAGCACGGGGCGTTTCCCACACCCACATCGCTCTGGCACTTGTGAGGCTCTGCTGCGACTAGGCGTCCTTGTCGTCGATCGAATAGAACTCCCGTCTCCCTCATTTGCACGTCTAACCATCTTTCAACCCAGCACAGCAACGATGAATGAAACGAACAGGAAAGAAGAAGAAGAAGTCGTACGCTACTTCATTAGCAGTTAAGATTAAAAAAGGGCTTAAGAACCACATTAGGTTACAAAATTTTGATGGCTACGTCATGTAACCGTTAGACAGTCCAACCTAGCAAAAAATTGCCACATTACTACCGCCGGGAAGGAGCTTCGACGGAAAAGGGGGAAGGGACTAACTAGGTGCATTTTTTCCAAAATCGAGGACGTAAATAGTGCAATTGGAAAGTTAGGTACTAAATCGGTGCATTTTATGAATATCAGAAACTACTTTGGTGTTTAACTCCCAATTTGACGACCAATAATTTTTATATCTTAATTTTTATATTAATCATTAAATTAATTGCTAATAATAAAATCAATGACTGATTTTATGATCAATAAGTTTCGTAGTCTACTTTTTGTAGTGGCCGCTAAATTGATTATTGCTAAATTGATTATTGATAGTAAAATTAGTAACTGATTTACCAACAAACAATTTTTATACCATGATTTTTCTGTTAGTAGTACCTATATTGCTACTAATAAAATCAACAACTAATTTAATGACCAACAACTTTCATAGCTTAATTTTTTTTATTATTAGTTGTTAAATCGACCATTAAAATTAAAATTAGCTGATAAATTCAACAACAATTTTTATAATCTAATTTTTTTATTGGTCTCTAAATCGATCACAAATAAATTAGCCATCGATTTAGCAACATCAAATTTTTCGGTGTCTAACTTTTTTTTTATCGCCAAATTTGTTACTATTTTCTTATTTAATAACCGATTTAGCATTTGAATAAGATGATTTTGATTTTGGTTGCTAAATCAATTGTTAAATAAATTTAGTGATTTATTTAGCGATTAATTTTTTGTAGGTCACGTAAAATTTTAGTCAATCACAAAATTAGTTGCTATTAGCTACTAATAACAAGTCATCACTAGTTAAAATTAATTGTTATTTTAAAGGTTTTCTATAGTGCAATCCATTTTTGTCGTCGAGATGTGATAGTGGATGATGATGATCGTAAAAGTAGTAGGTCAATTTGTCTTTTGGTCTTTTACTAAATCTGCTTTTTTTATTGATAACGTAAATTTTTTAAGAAATACAAGAGATATAAAAAAAATAAAGATATAAAGTCTTTGCAATTTTAGATTTTCATTGGATTTGTGTGAAGAAAATGAGGTGAAGATGAAGACGAGAAGGAGAAAATAATGGAAAATGAGAAAGAAAATAATCAGATGCTAAGGTGAGGAGGATTTTATTACAGTAGTATTGAGGAAAGAATGTTGTAGATGAAAAATTTGTGGTTTAAATTCTTTTAAAAAAAAGTGATTCAAAGATTTAGGTTGAATTTAGAAAAATTTAAAAGGGTAAAATTAGCATTATAAAAACTTTTTAAAGGTAACTTTAAAATTAAAACTCAATATTTCTATGACAATGCTCCAATACACAAAATTATCGGCCAAACAATTTTTTGTAATACTATATGTCTGTATGTTATTGTAAGTATAATACCTATATTATATTGATTTCATAATCACTCACTCACGTAAATAACGCTATTATATTTTTTTTATCTCTCAGAGTTACTAACACTCATATAATAAAAAATCAAGGAGCATTTTTCAATTTTCATAACACATTTTTCATTAGCTTCTTGATATACAGAATTTAGCTTTAACTATTCAAATAAGTAATTTTTACATCTTTATTAGTTGGCATCTTGTAATTTCTAACACAACTACTATAAACATCTTAAAATTCTTTAAGCTTAGTCATCAATTTGAAACTTCCAATGCAATTCATGATTCTTCTAGTATGGAGGTGATGAGTATAACTTGTTAATATATAGATGCTTTATGATTCCTCCAACTTGATTTATAACCTCTAATTTTGACTAGGAGATAAAGTTTGACTTGTGATTTCTCAAATGGGTAGACATCAAAGTCTCATAATAATTATAATCAAGTTTTTCATCTAATTTGAGACCAGACCACACAATATTAAAAGTGTTTGCCATACTGACTTTCTGAATAAATAACTATGTGAGAACTCTCTCTATATTATCTCGGGGATTACTCACACACATAAATAATGGTATCATATTTTTTTTATCTTTCAGACTCACTAACACTCAGTTCTCATAACATATTTTTCCTTGTTTTTGAACACACAAAATACATAAGGCATATGTGCTTTTATATAGACAATGCTTCATACTAATAATTCATTATTCTACTAGCTTCCTAATACACATACATTCTTATTCAACTTTGTTTTTAACTTTGACTATTTAAATAAGTAACTTTTATATATCTTTATTAGTTGGCATCTTAAAATTTTTAGCGTAATTATTATGAACATCTTAAAATTTCTTTAAGCCATCAACTTGAAGCTTCTAAATTTCAATGTAATTCATGATTCTTCTAGTATGAAGGTGATGAGTGCAACTTGTTATATATATAGATGCTTCATAATTTTTTCAACTTAATTTATAACCTCTAATTTTAATTTGAAAATAAAATTTGACTTGTAATTTTTATAGCTTCTAATTTTATCACTTATAATTTTTGTAACTTTTAATTTTATAATAATTCTAGTATGGTATAAGTTGATTTAGTTTTTACTAACAATTATACCTAATTGAAGGAATTATGCAGAGAAAGAGAAATGGAATTGCATGAGAAGAATTGAAAATCTGAAAGTGTTATTGAATGTTACTTGTTCACTTAATTAGTTAACCATACAATAATAAGGGTATATATATACACTTATTAGTAGTAGCTCAATTGATCAAGATTTACAATCTTAGTTAACTTGTAACAGAAGAAACAGATTCTATTACTACCCTATTACTGTCTATACTAATGTAATAAGATTTTCAAAAAAAAAAATCTGGGTTAAAGTTTGGGAGAAAGTTGGAACTCTCTTTGCCAATGATTAGGTCATTACTGTTTTTTAATCTAGAAAGTTAGAGACTAATCGATAAATATATCAGATAATAAAAAGAAAACTAAAAAATTTGTTAGATAGATACCTGCTGATGGTAATGAATCTAAAATCAGAAGGATTATTAAGGATGGACCCAACTATATATATATATGTTGATTGTGGTTCATGTCACTAACTTCGTCCATAATCAATAATTTTTTTTTTCGATTAATATTACATTGTTAGTAAATATTATTATTTTTGGCCAATATTTGGTCAGTAATAATTTATATTCATATTTATAAGAGTTTTATACACAAAAAATATATAATTTTTATTTATATTTATCAAAATTTATACACATAAATTAATACAATTTGTATTTATATTTTTTAGAATTTGTATATATAAATTAATAAAATTTACTTATTAAAAAGAATTTAATATTTATACTAGTCAAATAATGACAAAAAATATTAAACATTACCGTTCCGAAAAATTTATCTTTTTTATCGTCTCGCTCGGATATTATAAAATCTTATATGGGTATAGTATACACATCTTTGATCTCTAGACTTTAGCTTAATTAGTTTTCTTTTAATTTTTTTCTAATTCTAAAAATTCAATTAATAAAATTATAAAATAAATTAGAATGACATATAAAAACAATATAGAAAAACAAGTATATATACAAATATATATAATATATAAGTACGTCTAGTGCTTCTCATGAATAATCTTTGAAAAGCTAATAAATTAAAAGTTTAATTACTGGACTAACTTTTTTTTAGTCAATATCAATTAATTTTTTATTTTTATTTTAAAATTTAAATCATAAATTTTAATATTAAATTATAATCCTAAATTTCAAATTTTCAAAAAAGTTGAATTAAAAAGTAATTTTATAATAAAAATTTGACTAATATGTACTAATTAAAAATTAATTTTCTATACTTATTAAAAATTAAATTACTCAATTAGGCGTATTTCGATTGAAGTGTAAATATATTTAATTTGGTGAAATCTGCTAAGAATTGAAGGTATACACGGTACATGACAAAATAAGATTTCAAAACAAATAAAATTATTCATCCTTTATTTGAAAACTATAAATGGGAACAACATACTTTCAACTTTCCATTCCTTTATCAAGTTATTACTTTTATTATCTTTTCTTGCATTAATCATCCGGCTCCTGTTTGCAGATTCAAGTTTTTTTTTTTTCCCTTAACTATGACTAAAGGAAAAAGGGCCATCTAAGAAATCATGGATTGAAAGTACAAACTTCAACAGTTGAATCGCATATTCATGAAAATGCTTGTATATATATCATACAACTCCTGTTTTGAAGATTTAATGACGGATTATTGTGTTACTTTCACCATTAATAATTGTTGATAATAAACTTACTTTTGTATAAAAATTTGGAGAATACTAAATGATCAATATATTATTGTAAAAAAATAGAGAATTGATTAGTATCAATTCAAACATAAAGCAAAAATAATAAGAAGTATGTTGGTCACTTATCATCATTTTTTTTATCTATTAGTAAAAGTTTTTTAAAATATTTTATTTTAATAAATACACAGCAAACCTTTTCCTATAAAATTTTATTTTACTGAAATATATTATACTATTTTACGGTGTTGCTAATAAAGTTCTTTTAAGAATCCGGAGAAACTGGCTCCATTCGGAAAAAGGACTAACTCTAGAAGTGGTACAAATTAAAATAAAAATTGAAATGATCTGTTTTAAAATAAAGCTTATCTAATTGTTTGTTCATTCAAAATTTGGAAATAACAAAGGTAAAAATAAAAACAGGTGAACATTTATGTATTTCTCTATTTTCCAAGAATCTATATATCTTAAAACACTGGTTAAAGACAGGCTTACAGACTAATCTTCATTAATTATTACATCAATATGAACGGTGGAACTACAAGTATTAATGCTATATTCTATGCCTTCATGTTTAATATTTGGATGTGAATACTCTTAATATTCTTCTTTTATACTACGTTAAAATTGTTCTTGTTATAGGTTGTATCGCGGGACGGATATTAGGGGCCGAGTGGAGGTTTCAGCTTCAGTTTTATTTTAAAAAAAATTAGTAGTAATAAATTATTAAATATGATTTAATTTTTTTTAAAATTTATTTAATATTTAGTTTAATATCAATATAAATTTAGTTTAATTTAAATATTAATAATTTTTAATATCTAAAAAATAATTAATAATATTTAAAAAATTTAAAAAAATTATTATTAATATTTTTTAATTAAATAAAAAATTTTAAATTTTATAAAGTGGATTTTTTTTTGTAATCGTCTTTTTTTATTCATTTGGTATTAATTCTCTCTATTTTAACTACTACAATTAAAAGATCTTTTTTAGCTATAAATATTCTGAAGAATGACCCATAAACAAAATGAAAGATGAATTTCTTGTTAATTATCTTTTAAAAAAATTTGACACAGATTTTACTATCGATGAATTTTATGATACGAAGAATCAACCACTTCGTTAGTAAAAAGTACTCACATATTTTTTGTACTTTAAAATATATTCTCTATCGGTATATTTTTATAATACATTTTATATTATATAATTTTTTGCATAATTTTTTAATATTATATATATTATTATTACCCCCATAATAATATTTCTAGATTTGTTCTTAATTATATCGCCATTGATTGAATCCCTATTTGGCAGACGAAAAAAAGTATAATTTTCATCAACTATATATTATGAAGCAGTAATATTAAAAAAATAGAATTTATTTTATTTAGTATTTATTAATGTGTAATTAATAAATACTAAATAAAAAGTTTTGATTGCTTTTATTTTTTTTTTTTTTTGTATTAGGATATTTATTAGGTTGGAAGTTAAATGACTAATTCTTTGAATACTGGCATACTGTAGAAGTATAAAATAGACAGCTCTTCCAAATAAATAAATTCTATTTTCATCCTCTAATAAATATTAAACCCAAAAAATGATTAAAAATAAATCATAAACTTTCATCCATCTATTATCTATATCAACTTACATTGATAACTAATTTTTTTATTACCAAACATTCTCAAGTAGAAAAGGTTGACAACCAAAAAAATGGGAATTCCATTAGAAAATGACTCTTATTTATTAATTCACATTTACTATAGTATAAGATAAGTAATTAATAGCAATATACCGAATTAATTAGAGGACGTAGGTATCTTTATCTCCACATATAGGGGAACATATGTATGTGGTGCTATTTAAACCACCAGTCCTTATCTTCATCATTCATATATCGCCCAATTATTATTAATATTGATTGCCCTTCATTCCTATTTAATTCTTCTCTTTAATTTATTTAATTCTCTTGTGATCTATAATTCCTCTTATAGCTTTATTTATTTAATTAGAGAATGATTTCTATGATCCAATAGAACTTGTGAAATATTCTCTTGTGCTTCATCGCTTCATTTATGTAGTATTTACTATCCTCGTGAAGTATGGTTGAGACCTCTTCAATTAATGTATGCTTTATTATAATAGCTTTATTTAGTCCCTCTCTCGGTTATTTAATTTGCTTTTTAATTAATCATGTATGTCTCTCTTTTAATTTTTTATTCTTGTTTTTCCCTTTGTTTTTCTCGTCAAAGCTAAGTAATCATGCACATACACAAGGCATTCCACTTTTAATTTCTTTCATTCTTTGTTTTTTGTTCATATTTAATTATGATTTGTAAGAATGTTATATTTTAGAATATATATATATATATCGTGAAAATTAAATTATCACGCCAGAAAGGTTGGTCCAAATCCAGAATCATATATGCCCCAGAAACATTCAAGTCAAATTTGTAAAATGACATCTTGCTCGATCTTATATCCATCTTTATTGCTATTGGCCTATTGATTCATATATACATATTTATATTTATCTATTTATCTATCTTTATATATATGGCTTCATTTTCAAACTTTAACTTTTTCCCCCTTTCTTTTTCGGGGCAGTTGGCCGTTTTCATTTATTATTTGCTTCTTTTTTATTCATTTCGATGATTTCATTTTTGTGCATATCATTAATTAGATTTATTTTCTTATAAAAAAATAGATTAATTTTTTGACAGTCTATATAATGAAAATAAAGAGTAAATTTTAGACGTATTTCATCGATCCAAATAAGAATCAAATTCTAAAATGTTTGCCTCTTTTAGGAATTACACTAATTACTATTCTAGGTTCTAAAATGTCTTAAAGCCACTTTTTTTAATTTACATAAATTTTGTATAATTTTTTTATTTGTGTTATACTAGTTTATTTTCTTTTAAGAATCAACAAAGATTATTTTACTGGTGGTTATATTTTTATATAACCGTTGCAAAATACTATATTTTTCATAAAATTTGGCCATGCTAGAATTTTGCTTGTTTTATATTTTTTGCATCAATTATTTTAATAGATATTAAAATTATTGTCGTTTTGTACTAATAGTTGACCTGGTCGCAGTTTATAAATCGCTGTAACTTTTATCTTTTCTGACAATTTATAAACTGCCGCAATTTTTTTCAAACAACGATTTAAACTGACGTGATCAAATGGCAAAATCGTCACCATTGTTTGTTTTTGTCATGGTTAAAATGCAAATATTCAGTTATAGACAATTATATAAAAAAAACAATTAAAGAATGTTTATATAGATGTAAGTGATGTTAATTAGCTAGGCAGGTTGTGCCAAAACTGAATGTCCATTTGTTGTAGGACATGGTGATGTAAGCAGATATCCATATATATATATATGGGGGTCTGCATGTAGCTGTAGCTGTCATGGTCCTGAAGGAAATGGCAAGTGGCTCCCATTTTTGTCATCATTGACTTCAAATAAAGTGATTGAGTAAGCCCTAGAACAAACAGTCTTCCCTATTGATTAGGTCAAACCACAATAAGCTTGATTCCTTGCTTTTCAAATCACAAGTTCTATATATAATATAATCCAATAATGATGACATATTTTTATGACAATAATTATTGAACTTAAAATGTAAAGTTGGCTGTTAAAAGCTTTTCTAAAACTTAAAAAAGTTATTGGATTTAAAAGATAGAGAAGATTTTCATGTGTACCGTCATACTGGTACGGTATATCAATAATTTTTAACTGTTGATTTTAATTATATATATTTTATATAATTAAAATTAACGGTTAAAAATTACTGAAATATCGGTACGACAACACACTTACAAATTTTCTTATAAAATATATTATATGATTATTTTGTGTTTTGTATTAATTTTTTTTATAAAAATTTAATATTATATTATGTACTATTATCTCTTCTAAAAATTTACTGTTAATATATCTTATCATTTTTATATCTAACAAAAATGTATAAAAACATGAAACAATCTAATTAATTATTATAAATTATTAAGTGACTAAAAATTATATATCAATTCTAGTATATATTTACAATTAGTAATATTTTTCTATGATAAATTAAATTAGTTAAATATTTATAAATATATTTTTTTGGTCTTGATAAATAGCATCATATTATTGGGGCCCTCTTCCCCTCTCTCTATCAAATACTAAGTCATCCGTTTCTTCTTTGGTGAATGGGTAATAAGTCATCACTGAAACACAAAAAACACATTGTCATGGAACAGTTCACCGGCGCAATTGAAGGCTTATTTTCTTTTCTTGTATTACTAGTTCATAGTCTTCCAATTTTCCATTAAATAAGCCTACATAGTAGAAGAATTCTTGTAGGAATCAAAACTATTAATACACCATATATAGTAGTCAGCCAAGAATTTAATTAAGAATTTTAAGACGTTGTCTTCTTTCTGGAACCTAGTAGTATAATAATAGATAGATATAGATAACTTTTTATCATGGTAACATAGACTTGGGAGTCAAATTGATTAAGACCTAATGAAATTAAAGCTGTTGGTTATTAGTGGTGATTATAATTTATTTCAGGCAAAAGCATACATGTCATTATGGTTGCTGTGTTGCATGTTGACTATATGTAATAATGAAATTAATTAAGGGTAACAATAATGTGCCAATTTATTCTAGGATTATTGTCCTATTCATAAAGTTATAATTATCGAAAGGGGGTTGCAAGTGCAATATGTAACCAGAAATTTACGAGGTCAATATTACCGGGCTCACCATGTCGGCTACATTTGGTTTCATTATTTATTGTTTTGCTTTTTATATAGTTTAGTTCATTCATTACAAAGAGAACGGAGATTAGCTGTGGTTTTTTTTATCGATTTACGGTGGTTTTAAACCGTCACTAAATAGAATACCAGCAGTTAAAAGACCGTCTTTCTTAAGGATGCGAAGAGTTGATTTTGTAGCAGTTTTCAACAACTACTGGTATAACCGTCGTTAAATAGAATGAGTTATTTAAAATTATCGCTATTCGAAAAACATATTTTAAAAAAATGAGCAAAACCAATTTCAAAGTACATAGAAAGAAAGTTAGGAGAATAGTGGAACAAAATAGAAGCAGAACAAATTTAAGAAAGGAAGAAGCAAAGTAATCAGTGAATCTGTCCCGGATTCGGCGACGGTTGTAACTGGTGGCGGCGTGTGCGATGGCGACCTCCTCTCCCCATTCGGTTCCTCCCAGAGGCGGCTCTTTCAATGGCAGCAGCAGCAAACCCTAATAGCGACGAGAATAGGGTGCGACAGTGACGGCCTTTGTAATACCCTACCACACAGAGTTTTATACTTAAGTCATAAAACAGAGATAGCAAGGTATTACGACCTCTAAAAGTAAAGTTTAGTAAATATAGTAGTGAGAAAAAGGTTTATAACTAGGAGCCTTTGAAGAAAAAGGGGTAAATCAAAACCATTAAATCGAAAAGCGCAACACTCCAGTCGATAACGTAAACGAAACAGACAAGAATAAGGTAACGCGAGAATATATATAAGAGAGTGCCAATAATACAGATATTAAGATTCGATACTCGGTTTGCAAAGGTAACTGGTCCGAGCATAAAAGTATACATACATAAATAAGGGAGCTATCCAAAATGAAGCCCAAAACACAAGATACAAAACCTGTTTCTCCAAAATAACCTCTAGGAGGAGATAATACAAAATATATATATACAGTGGAGAATGTAAGTATCTAACAAGTAAATTAGATCAAAATTAAACCCATAAAGCTAAGGATCTTCGTCAAAATAGAAGTCTTCAGCATGCTACAGCGAGGAGCCTCATATCCTGCATCTGAAAATCACAAAATTCGCATGGGTGAGAACCGGAGGTTCTCAGCATGGTAACAGTGGCCAAATATCTAACATGTAATGTCCTGAGAAAGTTGAAGGCAATCTTAGAACTCTAAAATTTATAATCGAAACGTATAAATATAACTAAACCAAGAGAAATGAATACATGCAACTAAGTGCGGGTCTTTGGACTAACTAAATATCCCCTTTCCAAATCCTTCAAATTTCCAAACCGCCGACAATAATTGAGATGCAAACACAAGTATATCAAACAAAGAAATGCACAAGTAGGAAGCAGATAAGACAGTTAGACAAGTAGCAAGTAATGATGCAATCAATTAGACATTCTAAACAAATCACATATAATGCATATGATGCATGCCTGTCCTAGTGGCTGATGAGTTTTATTTGTCAGTTATAAAGCCAACCCGACAAGTCCTGGTAGCTAACCATTGGACTGTCCCTCTGTCGTGCATCTCCAACTTGAGTTATTCGCAATACAATTCATAATTTATATCCAACACCCTCAATGGTGTATATTCACGGGGGCGAGCTCATCCGAAACTTTCACAGTGTCCAGCCATACTTACGACATAGGATCAACAGAGTATCAAGTCTCCACTTGGAGCTTGTGGTGGCTAGCCACTGCTTTCACCCTGGAAAACTCGTATCTCAGATAGGTGGAGTGCAATAATCACAATAATCAACAATTTAGCATATATGCATTTAATCACAGCCATACACTAACATTCATCTCAGCCATCCGGCTTAGAAATCGTAATTCAAAATCAGCCATAACCATCATCACACACAACTATTCGGCTCATATCATATTCAGCCATTCGGCTTATTTCATTTACAGCACTCCACCACCTCCTTCAACCACTCATATCATCATTGTAAATCATATATCTCATCTTAACATCCCCTTTCTTCATCTACAAGTTACCCTCTTCCCTAACTTCCTCTCAATCACTAGGCATTTTATTTTGATTTAAGATTTACACGATGAAATTGGGGGTTCATAAGCATGAAACAACATCTCGGAAGGTTACAAACTTGTTGAGAATGTAAAAGACTTAAAAACAAAAGCTTTAGAAAATAGGGTCGCGTGCGTATGCACAGAGGTGTGCCTGCGCACGCCCAGAAATATTTTAAGAAAGTGTGCGTGCACACAGGGTTGTGCATACGCACAGAAAGTAAAATTCCCATTGTTGACTGTGCGCACAAGGTGTGCTAGCGCCATCAACAGAATGACATTCTCAACGTGTGCGTGCGCACAAGGCTGTGCATACGCACAAGGCTGTGCGTATGCGCAGATTGTAAACCTTCGTTGGTGGAGTGTGCACACAAGGCGTGCTAGCGCTTCCATCAATAGCCCTGTCCCTGCATGTGCGTACGCACAAGGCTGTGCATGCACACAGGTTCAAAATTTCACAGGGTGTACGTGCGCGCACAAACCAGAAATCACAAATTCTGCAAATTTTGCAGAATTTAAAATTTTGGCCCAAACTTCCAATAATCATATCTCCTTCTACAAAATTCAGATTTCCACCAAATCTAAACCATTTTAAAGCTTATGAAATTATCTTTCATTTGATATAAAACTCATCAAGTTCTGAAAATAATAGCTTAAGATATGATTCGTTGAAGTTCATCAAAATTCCATTTTTACAAAAACTCATAAACTCCCAATTTTTAAAACATACACTTCCAATTCTCATTTAAAACCAATCAAAACTCACCCTTCCAACATCAATCATTTCCAAACTCTCATTCAATCATCAACCCACCAATTCCACCATATTTAATCAAATCTCAATTTAACAAATCTCACATCATAATCAACATTTCATATCTCAATTTTCAAACAAATATTCAATTCATCAATCACCATATATATACACATATCAATATCACACTTCAACTAATGCTCATCAACAAGAGCCTCAACCTTATCATCCATTAAACATGTCACTCCATACCACGTACAACTTTTACATGCTTTGCCAACAATTATCATCACTCACAATCATTCAACCACTATTCATATACTCATCTCAATCCAATTCATTTAGCAACTACATCAACATTTCACAATCCACTAAATTCATACATAACAACACAACTTATATCATCCATGAACTACATCAATAGCTCGAAATCTTATCCTAGGGCCACTAGCCTATATTTTCACAATCACATTACATTTTAGATACAGAAAATCGAAACCATACCTTGGCCGATTTCCGTTCCACCCGGAACACCTCTAATTTCAACTTTCAAACTTCCCGAAGCTTCACCAACAGATTTTCAGCTTGGTGCTCCCCTCCAAAACTTTTCAAAACCCCCAACCAAGCTCCAATACACATGTACACAATGCCTAAACCACAATATCACACTCAAATACAATAACTAAATACCCAAATGCTTTAATTTAGAATTTTTACTAGGGTTTGAGATCTCTTACCTTAACCAAGGACCAAGAAGGCAAGATTAAGCCTTCCCTTCAAATTAATTAGATCTTATGACACAAAAGAGCTCACAATTTCAACATTTTTGCCCAATAAATTCGAAAATCAAGGTTGGAAGAATAGACAGGAAACGTGGCTTACCTCTTGCACAACCTTATAGGCTTTGTAAAGCTCAACGTCGCGGTCGCGTTGCTGCAAATGGTGCGTCGATCAAAAGTTATGATCAATGGAAGATTTGAGTGATTTGGAGCAAGGGTTTCATGTTTCCCTTCCCTTTACCAGCGTGTGTGTGTGTTTGAGAGGGAAGAGAGAGCTGAGCTCTCTTAATTAAGAGAGGCTTGACTGGGCCTTGGGCCCAACTTGGGTCCGGTTGGCCTGGTTTGGCCCGTTCGGCCCAATTTTGGGCCAATTTCTTTTAAATTGGTGTCAAAATTCTCGTTTTAAAATTCTCTATCACATTAAACCATAAAAATCTCATTTCTCACTTTCTAGAATATATTTTTATTTATGGGTTAATTAGTCATTAATTAACCGGATTTTACAGCCTTGACCCCAATCGACGGCAGCGGCGGCAGAGCAGGACGGTGCGAGAACGGTCCTCCTCCTTCTCCCATGCATTCATCGTCTTATGCTTCTCCTTCACTCTTCGTCATTCTTCTCCTTCGTGAGCGCACGCACTCCCTCTCTTCACACTCTCTCTCTCTCTCTCTCTCTCTCCGGCTTTAATGGCGACGACGGCAAGCTTGGCGGTGGCGGCGGTGGCAAGACGCGATGGTGAAGACCCACGATGAGGACGATGACCGCGTTGGCTGAGCGGTGAGCTGATGCGGTCTCCCTCTCTCTTCGCGGTTCTTTCTCTTGCGGTTCTAGCTTTCCGACGGCACGGCAACGCAACGGCGACGGCGAACCCAGCAGCGCCGGCCCGTCTCCTTCCTCCTTTTTCTCTCTTTTACCGTTTTTCCCTCGTTTCTCTTTAGGTTTCTTTCTTTTTTTTTTTGCTGTTGTTGAGTGTTGTGTTTTTGGAAAGTGGGAGATTGAAATATCGCCAAAGGTAGATTAGCATCAATTATTTAAAATTCGTTACAAAATCAAATTAAATAGCCGCTCTTCTAGCATTCATCACTAAAACTACTAGAAAACTACCAGATAGCAACGATTGTGAAAAAAGCTGCTAATTGTTCACCACTATCTTCCAATTTTGTAGTAGTAATTGTGTAGTTTGAAACTAAGTTTTTTTTTTTTTTTTTAATGTACACAATAATTCCTCAATCCTCCCTCTCTACCCGTTTTGCCCGTTTTGCATATAAGCATTTTCCATTCATCTTCTTATGGGAAAGTCAAAACCCAACTATTTACAAGTAGTTATTATGGGATATTATTAATTGTTTTTTTTTTTTGTAAATCACACTAGCAAAATTAGTTTTTTTTTTATTGGTTCCAATTTGTTAATATAGTAACATGTTTTTCCTATACTTACTAGCTATAGTTATCAGATATCATTTATTGATTAATAAGATATTTATGATATTGAATATGTATGTAAGTTTGTGTGTTGGTGAGGATGCCTATAATATAGGATTTAAGAAAAGAAAATTTATAGACATTTTCCTTAAATTTTATTAGTTCATGGAAATTGATAAATACTTCAATATATATAATAAATTGAAATCATGAATGAAGCTAAGGGTAAGTATTTATCCTGATAACAATCCATTATATATAATTTTCCAGTTAGCTCAAATTTTATTGTTTGTTTGAAATGAAACTATTATGATATTAATTTATATAAATTAACAACAAAGTATATACATCATCCTTAATTTTTATATATCTGTCATGAACTTAATTGGATGAAGAGGGATTTCAAATTTAGATAATCAGTTAATTATATTAGAGAGTGGTGTCAACCCACTTTCAAAGTATATAAGTAATTAATTATATTAAATACAAATAATATTATATTACTAATAAAATTTATCTTTTTTAATCAATACTTATTAGTCAATTAAAATATTAATATACTAAATTCTAAATTTTAAACTATTTATCTTAAATTCTAATAGTACAAAAATAAAGTATTAGTCCAACATATTGATTAATATATACTAACAAAAATTATTAGCCGCGTAACATTTCTCATTAAATAATTCACATGACCAGCCAGTTATAGATTCTTGATGCATGACTTATTAATTATAAGGATCCTGAAATCAAATTATTTCATTTAAAAAATTTAAATTGGTAGAGAGAATTATTTTTAGTTTTGAAATGTAAATTGTATATATATGCATATTTTCTTAATTTTTTGTTTTTCTATCTTATGCTTAAATGTCTTCTTTTAATGTAACAAAGATCAACTTCTGGCTCAAATTTTTTAACCATAAAATTATTTATATCAAAGTTATAATATAACATATTATTTTCAATTATTTAAATAAATAAATAAGTATAAAAAAGACTAATTCTTATTAGCTAATATTAATTAAATTTTTTATTATAAAATTATTTTTAGCCCTATCTTTTTAATATAATTTAGATCTTAAAATTAAAATTAAGTTTTAGAAATTAAAATTTAGAATTTATATTTTCAAATTTAGTGTTTATAATTTAATACAACAAAGAAATTTAAAAAAAATTGACTGATATTAATTAAAAATTTAGTTTTTAATTAAACTCTAAATAAATTAAATACATGCTTAATTTATTTAATTTAGAGTTTAATTAAACTCTCCCGTCTTATTAATACTAATGAGAATATTAAATCAGAGAACAAGTATGAAATCTTAGCCAGAATGTACCGGCGATTGTAATAAATAGCACAGTTGAGAATTCAAATTATTTTTTTCCGGACAGGCGATCACCATAATAAATACATGGACAATGGTTTGGTAAGTGGTAACAAAACTATTATAACGATGCCGTATATTTTCATTCAAAAATATTATTGAATTAAATAAAAATACCAATAAAATAGAACGTGTACAACACCTTTTATTATATACCATGTGCTTTTCTCCTTCTTTATTTTTTCCATATTTAGCTTCAATGTTATAACATAGTTACTTGCTATATGAGACTTATATACATATATATATTTTAACAATTGAAATATCACTATATATGTCATGTATGTTCATAACTCTATTTTAATGCTTTATGTTTTATACTTATGTTATAATAAATTTGTATTCCCTTTATGACTTTATACAAAATTTTAGAAATTAAAACACACAAATAAAAAACTATATATATTATTATATTTTTTTATATTTATATCTCTGTTGTTTCTGTATTTGTGTCATGCTGCCTGCAAAGAAAACTCAGTGCAATAATAATGGAGTGCAAGAAAGGATTATTTAAAGCATAGAGTGTGTTTGAATACGTATATGAGAGTATCTTGATTCGCATTTCGGCACAAGTATTTAAAGCATATATAACTGAAATGAAAAGGGAAAATTATGAAGCTAAAAAATAAAAGTGTATGTTCTCATTGAATGACATAATATGCACACAATGGATTCCTTTAATTTACATGATTGATTCGCAGAAGTGCCAACTACATATGTACACATTGGAAACCTTCCTTAATGTAAGAAGCTTTGTAATAAATATGAATCTTATTAAATTATTGAATGATCATTACTGTTATATATATGCATATGCACCTCTTTTAATGCCTTATTATTGAAATAGGTATTGTTGGTAGAAGGTCCATATTATATTATATTATTAATAATTAATAATACTAATAATAATTGAAATATTTAAATTATTCTTCTATATCTTGATTGGTGGAATGCATATATATTGCATGGAATGAAACCCTCTCATATTGAGAAAAGAAAATTAAAGAGAGGAAGGGATTTGGGGTATCTTCTTTCCCTCGTACAATAAATGAATTTGGTGCTTACACTAAACAAACCAAACTGTTCTCTTCTCTACCAAGACAGATTTGGCATATGTGGGTAAGTGGTTTCCATGTTTTTGTATAAAAGAAAATAAGTAAATAAAACTACCTTTTTTATATATAAAATAAAAGGACTAACTGACTAAGTGATGTATTAATTAGCATTAAGCTTGCTTTTTTTTTAAAAAAAAAGAGAACTATAAATAATATCATATGATGAATTTCATTTTTAATGGAATAATACTAGCTAGTATAAACATTATATATAATATAAATTTCTAATAATATGTTATTATATCAACAAAAAATATCATATAGGTAGATGTGTATAATTGAAACAATGTAATGTATTTTTTTTTATTGAGTAGTACTCTAAGTAATAAATTGGTCTCTAATAAATTGTTTCTTAAAAAGGAAATAATTAACAAGATAGTCTTTGATCTTTTAGAATATTAAATAAATTAATTCAAGAATAAAAAGATAAATTGGACTCTAATATTCTTTTAAAAATGACAAATTAGTCTTCTATTTTGCTAAAGCATATACATAATATGATAAAGTAATTAAATTGTCTAAATTTTTAAAAGATGAGAAATTAATTTATCTTTATGTTTACTAGAAACTAATTTATCTAATATTATAAAATATTAGAGGCCAATTTTGTCAATTTTTTATTATTAGAGACTAATTAACTATGCTATTATTTTTTTTATTTTTTTTACGATATTTTTCAATTCAGCAAGTGAATAAATAATTCATCACGAATTTGAGCTTTATGTTAAAATTTGTTGCTGAGCAATAAATTATTGCACAAAATAGAACTCAAATTTCTAATATTTATTTAAACAGACTATTAAACTAACTAATAAAGTGATTCAAATTGTGTTTTTTTTTTAAAGACCTTAATCTATTAACACTTAAGAACTCTGTGCTAGCCATATTTACTTATGGATTTTTTGGGTCTTGGATTTACCTATGGATTGAGTTAGCCAAACTTTTCTTGTTGGGCTTAGCCGTGTTTGAAAGCCCAAAAGGGGATAAAAAAGTCCACTTTAAGCCGTAAAGAATAAGACCCTGATTCGCACGACACGCTTCACGAGCTTAGAAGTGCGAACCCTTTCGTTCCATTCAGAAATCAAGCTCCAAGATTTCGAAACGTGAAACGAGAGAGAGAGAGAGAGCGATGGCAACTCTGGACTCCGACGTACCAATGGTTCCGGCCGGCGAGCCTTCCAGCAGCGCGGGTCCTTCCTCCAAGAAGCCCAAGCGCTTCGAGATCAAGAAATGGAACGCTGTTGCTCTCTGGGCTTGGGGTTTGTAACCCTAATTCTCTCTTTCTCTCTTTTTCCCCTTCTATTCAAAATTCTCCTTATGCTCCACGATCTTTATTTATTTACTTGTTTTTCTTGTTGAATGCAGATATAGTTGTTGATAACTGCGCTATTTGCCGGAACCATATCATGGATCTCTGTAAGCACCTTGATTTCAGCTGGTTTTTACTTTTGTGAATAATAATTTTCTGTTTGAAATAATTATTAATCGTATTAATTTTTGTTTCGATTCTTGGATTTTGATTGTGAACGATTCAGGCATTGAGTGCCAGGCTAATCAGGCTAGCGCCACTAGCGAGGAATGCACTGTAGCGTGGGGTATGTTATGCTGTGCTAACACATATTTTTGGTCTGAGTAATTTGTTCGGTTTTGGTGTTCATGACACTGTGAAGCTTATTATTGGTTAGAACTTAGTGTCAAATAGGGTGTCTGAGTTAGTATTGTTGGCTGAAATTTTAGGGGCTTTTTGATCAACTCCAAACCCTAAGGTCTAACTTGTGCTATTTGGGATATGCTGTTCTGTGCTTGTAGCTATTCTTTTCACTTAAACCATATGGGGCCAATATTTTTCATTTAAAGCAAGGGAAATAATAGAGCATGATTTAATTTGTTGTGTCAAAGTATGTATTTATGGAGCCATAATTTGCTCTGTAAAGATTTTGGCATTACTAGAATGTTTTTGATTGCTTAACTAATTGATACTTAATAATATCGTGGTTCCTAATTCTTTTTGTTTAGCATAGGACATAGTGCATAGGTAATTTCTTCAAGAGGTAGATAGAACATTTGGTTTGTTTCTGTTTGAGAAATTGGATATATGTTGTACTTTAGTCAGGATTATAAAGGATATTCACTGGCCCTTTCTCTAGTTTCATGTTCTTCTCTTGTTGTCACTGTCTGGCTTGGCCGTTCAGGATTACTCAAACTGTTGCTTGATTTGGCTGATATCTTATGCAGGAGTTTGCAACCATGCTTTTCACTTCCATTGCATAAGCAGATGGCTCAAGACCCGTCAAGTTTGCCCTCTAGGTACATATCTGGTTTCATTTCACCTCACTTTTTCTATTTGAACCTATAATGGATTAGTTGGTAACCTTCTCACTGCCTTGGTGTCTTATTTGCTGGTATAGATAATAGCGAGTGGGAGTTTCAGAAATATGGCCACTAGAACTTTGGTGCCGCCGAGCTACTCGCTGCTTGCCAAGAGCGAGATTATGGTTGTGGATCCTTCTAAGGAAACATTTATAGCCCTGTCTGGCTATTATATTTGCCTTGCTATTATCTTTTGGAAGAAAACTTATCCAGTAGAATTTGATCCACACAGACAGAGTAACATGTAAAGTTTCACTTTAATATTGAGCAATGTGTTCCATGATCATTTGCTCATCTTGGCTGTGTTTCCTGTTTGTATTTTGCAATCTACAATAGAATCTGTTGCCTTGCTAACTGAGAATTTCTTTTCCACCCTTTCAAGATTGAATTGTGAGTTGCTATATCCAGCTGACGAATTTTCCTACTTATCTGAAACTGTATTAACGATTAATGATGATCTCTAGTTGATGTGCCACGTGTATGTTTAACTGATAAAAAATGTTAGACTAAATGGCGTTGTAAATTGTAATTGTGTAAAGTGTGTGCAACAATAGTATCGTATTCTTTTCCCTTTTATTTTTCTTTTTGTTAATAATTATCGCCATATGATAATAAAATATAGGGGAATGAAATCTTGACCTTGACTCATCTTGCCCCAGCTTAACTGTGTAGAGAAGGACTGAATTAGATTTGTGCTAACATTGTCAATTCTGTATTAACTTTATAGAGCTTCGCGATTAAGGATGTATTATTTTGTGTTATCATCATACTTTGTGAAAATGATGTCCCCTCCCTAACCCATTTCGTACGGAAGTGCTCGGTTCTGGTTTTGTTTTTTTCAATCAAGTTGGAACTTGCAAAGTGATTTGACAGATAGAAGTGGATTATGATGGTTAAGCAACTTATTCGTGCAATTGTGCAAAATAAAATAATTAAGCCGAATCAGAACCAAAACAGGGTTATGGAAACCCCAGTAGAACTATCTAAGTACTATGAATCTATGATCAAGTAATCCTCATTGGTGTGGCACAGACTATTTAGATGATAATGGTTGAGCATAAAATTACAATTATTTACTCACACCAATAACCAAATTAATACACAATCCTAATATGCCATGATATCTATTCTTAGGCATACTCACACACCAGTTCCTATATGTATGACTGAATGTGTTTTGAAGGTAGAGAAAAGCCTTCAAAGTCATCCACAAGCAGTTAGAGTAATTCTTATTCTCTAATATGAAATTCATGTCAATAATTCCAATTTGGCTGTGAATTTTGACCCCACAATACAGAGGCTTTAACTCTACTGGTTCTGGTCTGCTGCCATGAGCAGATTTTTAGCTGAACTAGTCAGTCCTATACACTTTTATTTTTCTTCATACCCATTAATTGTGTTCGGTTGAAAAAGGTAAGCCATGACAATGAGAAATGGCCTCCAATCCCAAAATGAAAAATAATAATAGAAACAAAAAGAAAATCTCTTGTGAGCCACAAAGGTCAACCACCTTCACCATTAGTTTTTTTTCCCCTGCACGTTCTCTACTACTTGTTCCCCTACTCAGGCTTGCACCCTTCAACTGTTAATTTAACTCCCTCATACTCATAGTCATAGTGCCCCACTGGCCCCACCTCCATGATTCTACTTCTACTTAATGGCTTCCCATTTTTCTCCATAGTTATATAAATTATAAACAAACTCCTCTTTGAAATAACAGAAAAAGGGTCTCTATGATGGAGCACTCTCTGAATCCATCTATGGGGAAAGAAGCAGTCTCTGATGAAGAGAGTGGGTGGACTTCTTACTTCCAAGACTTATCTCAAGGCATGGTGATAAAAGAGCAAAGCTACTGTCTCAGTTTTGGTGGTGGATCCTCTTTGGTCTCAGATGCTTCTTCTTCTTCTGCTGCTGCATGGAAGAAATTCTCTTCAATCCAGCAGGATAATAATCATGATCACAATCATCACCTTGCTTCTTGTTCTTCGGTTATTAGGAAGCCTTCAAGCCTCCCTAAGAAACTTTGTTTCAAGAAAACAAGAGCCAAGCAGATATCACAAGAAGATGATGATCCCTTGGAAGACACTGCTAGTTCCCCTCTCAATAGTCCCAAGGTATATACAATAATTTGCAAGTGCGATCATGCCAGTACTAATGCAACACAACAGTTAAACTTATACGGCGAAAGTAGTACTAGGATACGAAACTGTTAACCTTATGATTTCATTGTTTTGTGTAGGTAGGAGACTTGAATTCAACAGAAACTATTTCAAGGAATATTGATGATTATCAACTTGGTTCTGTGGTATATATTATATATATGTATAACCTTAATTTGTCATTTTAATTTGCATTAGAAGAGAAGAAACTCTAGTTTTATGGTTTGGTTTGTAATGATGATTCTGCAGGGTAACAAGGGATTGGAATCAGAGTTGCAGACAAATGAGGGTGGTGAAGTGAGTTTTCATGGAAAGAAGAATATTGATGAGTGCAATGATTTGAAGAAAAGAGGGCTATGCTTGGTTCCTTTTTCCATGTTGGTTAATTATTATGGCTGAATGATTGATACCATTCCAAAAATGTGCCCTTCAATTCCTCATCTACTTTTTCTATGTTGATTCTATGTAGCTCAAGTTGTAGAATTGGATACTCAATGTGATTTGTGACTCATCATTGTTTTTATCATACCAATCAATGTTAACAATCTGCTGAGTCCAAGAATTTGTATCTTGTTAAGTTGCCATAAAAAAAAGAAATTTAGTTACACTGTTCATCAAAATTTTATGTATGATTATCAATTGCCCAACACAAATTATCTTCTTTTATCTTATATGTTTGGGTTTGATTAGGTAAATATTATTTGTGATAATAACCTTGCTCCAAAATTAGTCCATCCACTCAAGAAGACAAGACTAGACTAGATTCTGATTGTTGTTACTTGTTATAGTGCTTCAGCATTTCTCTTATGTTCATTGAACACAATAAAAATAAAATAATTAATTAAGAAAAGTGAGAAGGTGTTGAGATATATATCCAGAAAACATGTGGACGGCAATATTATAAAATTTGAAATGGATAGACCAAATAATGGGTCATCGGTGGAGGTGAAAAAGGTTAAAGAAATTAAAATAGTGATAATAAACCCATAAAAATAAGTTTGAAATTACTTTTATTTTAAAAAAATAATAAATAAACATAAATAAAAAGAGGAGTGAAATAAGAAGATAAATTTTCTGGAATTAAAAAAAATCTTCACTTTGTGATGTTGAAAATCCAAGATTATTCCTAGCTAGTTCAACATTATTAACTAATAACTATATTAAGGTTGTGTGGGGCATCTTAAGGATATGCACCACTTTAGCCTTGAGCAATCCTTTGAGGTTTATTTGTAACAATCTTTTGAGTGATTAATTTACTTTTTTTTGTTTAAATAAATATCGAAATTTAAATTTTACTTATTTTATATTTATTGATTAATAATAAATTCTTAAATAAAATTTAAATATATAGTAGATTAATATTTAATCTGTCGAAATAAAATATATTATAAAAAATATTTATAATTATTGTGTTCTGTATTCATATTGTCACCTTTAAATTGCATTATTCTTCTGATATAGATTACGGTTGTTTATTCGTACTTCATTCCAATGCAACTTTTTCAGAATTAAGCAACTTTTTTTCTGAATTAAAAAATAATTAACAATATGCTGTTGTTTACTTTAATTTCTATATTATTGCATTGCATGGTATACTTCTAATAATACAGTATTTCTATAAGACTATAACTGTCTTTTTCCTGAAAAATATCATTCATTTTTTAAATTCGTTCATGACAAAGAAAAATGGTGGCATGTAAGAATTGTAATCATCAACACTCAAGTTCTGTAGAAATTAAATTACGTATACACTCATGGCAAACAAGTATATATACGTATTCGGCTAAGATATACTTGTGATGAAGAATAGTAAAATATTTAGAAATAAAAAATGTTAGAAACAATAATTTTTATTAATATTAGATAATACTTTACATTAATATTTATTGTTATACTATTAAGATTTAAAATTTAAAATTACTATAAAAATATCTTTAATTGATTAGTCATCAAAAACCATAAATTCTATTCATCATATAACATTACTCAAAATACAAAGAGATAAGAATAATAAAAAAAATAACACAACAATACAGAAAACACGAAATGTATAGGGGAGCTTCGTTATTATCTTCCTTGTACCTTAGGAAAAGTAGTGATTAATTTATAGCATATAATAAACATGAAATACTAGAGTGATAGGTTTAAATATTAGTTTTCATCTTGTGCTTCCTGCTTGCCAATCATTTGATGAAGAATATAATTAAGAATATTCAGAAACGGCTACCATGTGCTCATAAAATCCAAGTATCAGATACAAACTTCTTAAACGCATTTACCCACAATTCCATGTAATAAATATTAGACAAATATTGCGGCCATTGGGCATAGTTTTCTGATTTTAAATATCTAGTTCATAAAAAGTATATATGTAAATTTAATACCTCTTATTAAAGTAGGATATATGTATTATTATTTTGACTAATCTTGTATTTGTGATTATTAGACGAGGATGCTCCTATATAAAGATGTAAAAAAACGTCTTTTTGTAAAGACGTTTATGTATCATATTATTATTATACGTATTAATAAATCGATTATTTTTAAATTTTTTTAACTAATCAAAATAATACCGTTTTTTTTATAATAATAATAAACTTAATTGTTATTAGATCCGGTTGAACCGACTAATTTATATGACTCGGATTGGACCATAATTTTTTTTTGGATTTTTCACTTCCACAAAGGACATCGTTTTACAATCCTAATTGTATTTTTAAATTATAGGAATTTAAATATATACAAAACAAAAATTCAAGGATATATTTGTCCTTTTATAAAAAAATTGAACATAAATCGGTTTAAATTGTATAAATCGATCGGATTAACCGGACCTAATAATTATAATGCGGATAATTGGATTTATTATTATTGCTATAACAAATCGATTTTGTTATGATTTATTAAAATATAAATTATTAACCGATTTAATAAAAATGTCCAATAATAACATGACCGGTGTAAACATCTTTAAAAAAAATATTTTTAGTGTCTTTATTAAAGTCTCTCCTTATTAGATATATTTACTTTATAAAAAATAAATTAATAAATTTGTTATTATATACTAGTATACACAATTCACCCTCTCAATTATTCTACCGTAAAACAAAGATTATTATATTTATTTCAAATATTTTTGTTTTTTCTTTAATTTTTTGAAATTGTGAATATTTTTCTATTGAAAATCATTATTCTTAAAATTGGCCATTTTATAGAATGCATGACTCTTGCTAAGATTAAAGGAGTATTATTTATGAACCTAATCATTCATGTGTTGGTGTAATAGTATATTCTTTTTTTTTTAATTATATTCCTCTCTTCTCCGATATAAGTAAGACTTAATGCAAATTACTTTACAGCTATATAGTTTGGTACAATCATAAAGGCGGTTCACCCTCTCTATTGTTCTTATATAACCAAGATTATCATATTTTATTTCACAAATTAAAAGTCCAAGTTAATTACAATTAAGAGATATTTATTATAAATTAAAATTAAACATACCCACAAACGTAACTCCTATATCTTTGGACGTTTAATCCATGCTTTTGCTTTTGTGTGCATGCATGGATATGATGATTTATTTTGTGAGTATGTAAGCTTTATATAAATAGTTAAGTTATGGTTCAAAGCATAAAAATGAATAATGAATACTACGTGCGTGTTAAATGTTTCATTGCGCAGTGCATATATATATAAATTCAGTTACAGTCAATTTTAATTTCATGTAAAGCTAATAATTGAGAATTGTTAAATAAAAATTTAATTAAATTATTTAACAATTTTTAACTATCAATTTTACGTAAAGTTAATAAAATTGATTACACCTGAATTTTCACCGGATATGTACGTATGAACTATGATTCTATATGTGAATGCTTTGCATATGAACTTTGGTTGTCTCCATCACAAAGCAATAATTCATAAATGGTGAAAACTGTTGACATTGACAACGATTTGATCTCTGTATTGTTACATATATGCCATGCCAATAATAAGATTAAAGTCTTGCACATCAAAAAAAAGTTAGGATTAGACTTGTAACCGATAAAAGAAAAGAATTAAAATATTTATATAAGCCTCTTCTAGTGGATAAACTTTCCACTAATTTGAAAAGACAATTAATTAGTCCGAACCACTTGGACTATAAACGCGTTTAAATCAAAGGTTAGGTAACCAATCAAATAATTAACTATCACTAATAATAATCATGTTTTAATTAAAAAATATAGAAAACAACTCTATATGGAGCTAACTTTCTAAAAAATCTTAATTTTAAAATTTAAAAAATTAATTTTACGCAGTGCTCTTACCCTTTTTTATTTCTCTTTTCTTTTTGTTCCTCCTTTTTTTTTAGTCTTTCCTTTCAATCTCTTCTTCTCTCTCTTCACATTTTTTTTAAATCATTTTAAAAATTTTTGTACAATAATTTTAAATTTTTTTAGTTATATTTTAGATATTTTTTTATTATATTTTACATTTTTTTAAATGTATGTCATGGATTAGAAGATGAAAGGTCTATAGTTCAAAGACCATCTTCAAACTATTATCGCTTTCATAGGTTTCACATCGCTACGGAAAATTTTCAAACTAGATCATTTAGACTCGCGTAATGCCAAGTTAAACTTTTTTACTTTTAATATAAATAATTATATTATAATAAATTCTATAGTACAATATAATGATAATAGTATAATAAAATTAACTCTGTCAATTTACTTTTATATATATTAAAGTATTTAATTAATAATTAATAATAATAAATATAATTAATGATAAATAAATAAATAATAAGATAGTTTTTCTCCAAAAAAAGCTTAATAATGATATTAAATTCATTATTAATTAATAGACAATGTTAGTGGAAATTATTAGGAAGAGATAATGGAATTTTTTTTTTAATGAAAACTACAACTTGAAGAAAAGGTTGATGTGACAATAGGATATATATAAATGAGATGTATGCCATTTTTTAGTTGTAAAAAAATATATGTAAGTTTTTATACAGATAAAATAGATAGAGATTGTTATTATCATTATTAGAAAATGAGTAATGCTAGAATATTTGTATAATTTATTATTTTTAGTTAGTAGTTAGTTAATAATATTTAAAAATATTGACTAACAATATATTAATAGGCTTTTAGATTAAAAATATTAAAACGATGGATAAAAATATTAGCAAATGTAAAATAAAACCATTAACCCATGAAGTTTTCTCTTAAAAAATATTAAAAGATGAATATTTTTTAATAAAATTAACTAATATTTTTAGGAATTTAATTTTGATGTAATGTCAATGTAAAGAATTTTATACATGTATTTAATTACGTAATACCATATTAATATAAAAATAATTACTTTTTATATTAACCGCTTGAATAGTTATTTAAAAAAATATATGTAATTATATGATTATGTAAAATATTTTACACGGTTAATACATTAAAATTAATTTCTATTTTTAATTAATATCTTATTTTTATATTATTATAAATTAAAATTTAATATTTAAAATTTAAAATTTAGTACTTAAAATATGATTGACTAAAATGATCGTCTAGCATGGTTCATTTTACAACACAACTAACTAACTAACAAAATCACAGTTTAAAACCGAACATTTTTACAATCATGGTATGCAATATCATAGGTTAGGATAAGCATTTATGGCCACTTGGCCACCATCAATCGCATCATCCTCCAGCACAGCATCGCTCAAATGCGATTAGAAAGCTCTTTTTGTTACAATGTACCTACGCAAACTTACATATAAATTTGCATCATTACAAACATATAGTGTATTTTTTAATGTAATGGTTTTTATATACGGTGGTTGCATATATTAACATGAAGAAAATAGAGTCAAATTTAATTTGAAACTCTATCTATACATATATAACATATATCCAATTTCTTCTTTTAAGTTTACTTAATTAATTAGTATTTTAAAAACATTCGGTAAAACTTGTAAGAATATTTGTTAAAATTTATAAATATTCACAAATATTAACTTTAAAAATTGTCCTTTTTGAACTATATACAGATGTTTTTAAAATATATGCTCGTTATTATTAGTTGAATTTAATTTGATGCACAATCAAGTATAAAGTAATTTTACTCGTACATTCAATTACGTAATATTATATCTGTAAAAATAACTATTTTTTATATTGATCGTGGGAATGGTCATTCAAAAGAACAAATGTAATTGCACGACTGTGTAAAGCGCTATATTAAAATTAAACTCTTATTAGGTTTACAAATTATATAGCATTAGCAAAAATGAGATAAAATGAAGAATGATAACCTTTTAAAAATGCATCATTATTCTTGCTCTCCTAAATCTAGTTGCTATATATATATATATATAATTGAGTTTGAATGATGGAAGTAGTTTGAACTTGTTTATGTTATGAAAGGCAATGATGAAAGGGATGTGGTGAAGGATAGGGTAGAAAAACGAAGCTTTCCTATGCTTCACTATGCCTAATTAGGTCGTTTGGTGGTCCATGTGTTACTGTGCTACAATTTTTAGGTCAAAATAACAATAAGCAGAAGCAATATAGAGGCAACAGATAAATTATTTGATCTTATACAAAATCATGGAAATTAAATCTAAAATCATTTATATATCGTCTAAAATATTTTCTCCCTTTTATATATACTTTTGTCTATTTATTATTATTGCCACTTTTGGAAAGCTATAATTCATGCGTGATTTACGGCTTATGGCCATAGAGGCAATTTGAAAGCCAAGCCAAAATAAATTGTAGTTTTTTATTTTTTTTTAGAAAAATTAAATTAATAAATAAAATTTCTGTCCCATTTACTTGCTTCTTCTTTGCTTTTTTTTAATAGAAGAAAAAATGAATTATGTCATGTAAAGGTCAAATTATGAAACGGAGGGACATAACTTAAGGCACAAATATCCAAAAAAAAAAAGGAGGAAAAAACTTGTTGATTTTCAAATGATTTTGATATGAAAAAGTATAGGTAAATACTAAATAATATGAATACTAAATATATCGGATGTTCATTTTACTAGGTGTACGAATGGTTATTTTAATATTAAGATTTAGATAGATAATTTAAAAATATAATGTATTTTTATTTGATTGGTAATTTTTCATATTATTCAAGATCGTCATTATTTATCTAACACTCCTCTTTAGACATATATAAAGTATAGGAAAAATTTTAAGTGTATAAAAAATATCGGTGTTTCAATTGTTTTAACCGTTGATTTTAATTAATATATATTATATATATTTCTTATAATTCAAATCAACCGATAAAATAACTAAAACAACAATATTTTCAGTACACTTAAAACTCTTCTCTAAAGTATAAACTAAGCGTAACCACCATGCATGTGGCAGCCTCAAACGTAGTCCTTTTGGTGAGTGTAATTTTGTATTGTATTGACTTTTGTGGAAAACAAGGTTCTCTTGTCCCCCGTGACAAGAATGAAAATATGAAATAGTAGTAAAATTAGTGTTATTTAGTCCCCGTGAATAGAAAGAAGCAAAGGGAGAAAGCTAAGCATGTTGGGGACAATGGACATTGTGTTTCTCACAAATACATTGAACTTTTTCATTTCAATGTACAATCTCATATTTATTATCTACATTCTCTACTACTGCTACTACTACTACTATTATTGTTGTTGTTAGTTGTTGTAACTGATAAATAATTTCTTTTTGTATTTGCTTTTCCAATAACAATTTTAAAGGGTATCTAATTAATATATAATGGTGTACTCATTAATAATATTAAATATATTATATTAATAATCAAAATTATTACATTTTTTCCTTTGCTATGTACTAGCATTCTCTTTAATTTATATGACCTAAAAGGTATTACTTTTATTTCTAATATTTCAAACGTTTCCATTATACTTTAACATAGGACTGCTGACATGTTATATATATATATATATATATATATATATATATATATATATATATATATTATCCAACTTAAGAGTATAACTAAAATATATTGAAATGTGAAAATAAAATTAAATCAAATGTTAATGATAAAATTAAAATAAAATAGAATATATTACAATTTTTTATAAATAAAAATTATATTTGTAACATCTTTAAAATACATCATTTTTATTGAAATTAATTTTAGTACAATAAATTTTTTATCAAAAATAAAAATTATAATAAATATTACATATACTTGTTAATAAATTATATAAAATTATTATTTTAATAAAACGTATTATTTTTTCGTTATATAAAAATAATTTTAAATACCTTTAAAAATATCTTTTACTATATACACACACTCAAAACAGTAAAATAATGTCACCAGAAAAAAAAGGTATACAATACTTACAACTATACTTAATCTAAGTTTCATCATTTTATTTTAATTTGTGGGTGCAGACATTCTCTGAGATTGAATATGAAAATGGCCGGCAACCAATAACTAAGTTACGCATAAACTGAAGAACTTTTTTATAATAATAATAATAATAATAATAATAATAATAATAATAATAATAATAATAATAATATAATGAGAACAATATCCAATGTAGCTTATCACCGTATCTTTATGGTGCATATAGGGGGGCTTAATCTTTGGGATGTATGGTCCATGTGTCTTTTTTTGCTATAATTTCTTTACTCAGCCAACAAAATTAAACACTAATATTATAACCAACTTGGGTTGGTCGAGTGGTCAGCTTACTCGTCCGCTTAAGTAAGTGTCGAGAGTTCGAATTCTATCTTGTGCATGCAGCAATTCATTGTCAGCGACAGACCCTTAAATGGAGCTCAAATCCGCGACGGATTAGTCCTTAACCTGTCGAATTAGGAGATACTGTAGGAAACAAAAAAAACACTAATATTACAAAAGAAATTATTTGTAGATAATATACAAACGGAATCTCACATCTTATAAAATAATAAACATGTACAAAAAAATATAAAATAAAAATAAGTACAAATAATATAAACAAATTTCACATCTTATTAAATAATAAATATAGATAAAATAAAACTCGTTGAAACAAATAATGCTTTTTAATTTACCCTATTATAATCCATCTAATTCGGTATAAATTGATTGTGTTAAGTAGGTGATTAATAGAAAAAACCAAATTTACATAAATAAAATATAATTATTTGTGTACCTCTATTAGTCAAATTAAATTTTTGATAAAATATTTACATGAATATATTATGTGATTTCCAGTGTATTTTTAAAATGTAATTGTAATCATACATGCATGTCAATGTACTTAATGAAAAAAGATAAGACTTTAATTAAAAATGTCAAATTTCATGTATGCAACAATAATATGCACCATAATACGACAGGCTAATGAATCACCATGTATTTATTTGAGAACCAAAATGGTAGGGAAAATGGGATTTTATGGACTAATCAATTATTAACACTTGGATAGTTCTGAGTGAAAAACTTCTCAAAAATTAAATATTAAAAGATTAATGATGATAAAAACTACATAGATATTCCACCAGATGAATTAGGTTCCCTAATTAATGATGATGCTTTTTTATTTTTTGGTCAAGAATTAATGATGATGCTAAAGGGGTTGTAATGCCCCACGAAATTTTGACATTGTAATTTTCTTTTGGGCCTCGGCCCATATTAGTACCAAAAACGAACAGAAAAAATCCTCTCGAAAAAGAATTCAGAAATTTATTGGCTAATTGTTAGTTAAAAAATATTATTTCTCTAACAATTTTTTTCTTTTATTAGTATTAGTAGAATGACACATTGACACTCCTTCCGAGTTTAAAGCACTATTTATGGAAGCAAGATCTCAGCAGATTATATTGCTTTAAGTTGAACTGATGCTCACTAATTGTAAACGAATCACCAGAAATCCCTTTCATCATTCTGGGAGTTAAAATAATAAGAAATAAAATTGATTACTAAATTGTTTTAAGATCAACAAGACAACAACGCAATATAAAGGTAGTTTGGATTAGTTTTAAAAAGCACTTATTTTTTTTTAAATACATTTTTTAAAAAGTTCTATTTCATATATTTTATAAATTTTTTAAAAATATATTCAATCATCAAAAATACTTTTAAATTTTATTTGCATAAAAAAATCTAATTTTTTTAATTTATTTATTTGGTATATTTTAACAGAAATTAAAAAATATAAATGTACTATTATAAATACATTCACACATGAATTCAATGACTATAATGTATATTATTTATTAGATATATTTAATTTTAACCATTTAAATTAATCTAATAACTATAAATATATTTTTACATTCTTATATAAGAATTTCATTATCATAAAATACATTCCATATATATCTATAATGTAGAAAATACGGCATGAATTGGATGATCGTATTTGTAAATTTGTGGTATTTATTTGCATCCAATTCGTAAAATGATTGGGCCGATCGAATTATGAATATCACATTTATATCTGTGGATTCGATCTGTGTGTTTGCAACAAATAATTGATAAGTTGTATTTATTTTTTATTTGAACTAATAATTATTATTCATATATATTGTATTATTTTATTTTTTGTTATTTAAAAAAAATTGGTTTAATAATATTTTAGGAGTAAACATATTTAAAATAATAAAAAAATGAATTTTATTAGAGTGAAAAAAGAATTTTATTAACTTTTTTTTATAGAAATAATTTTTTTTTATATTTTTTATTTTATAGATATATTTGATATTTGATATAAATATAAAAATATAAATACTAAATCTAATACTATGTGGATTAGATGAAGATTTTAATCATATCTAATTTACAAACACCTGTAAATAACTGCCAATAAACTTGAGGATAAAGGGCATCTATAACTTTTTCCTTATATGTAGTTGCACTAGCTGCTGGCTAGTTCTAAATAAATTAAAGGTCAAACTACAATAAAGAGAAATATATAAGCAAAAGAAAAATAATAATGATAATTTATTAATTTGTTATTAATTTCTAAACAAACTAGGAGTCAAGTGCTAATTTTTAGGCTGAATTTTGATCTGGTTGTTAGTGGACTTTTTGTTTTCTATTTTATTTTTTGGATGAATTTGATTCATAACTAAAGCAGCAAAAAATTAAATTTCAAGTCATAAATGATAAATCAAATCCATTATTTATATCAAAATCTAAAAAATAACACATTTCCATATATACATTATACTCCAAATTAATTCACATTCCTCAAAATCCCTCTTTCCATTTTTTAATTAAGTTGTTCAACTCTCCAAAATTCTTATATACCCTTCTTAGTTCTCAAAAACCTTCAATCAAAAACACCAAGACACAACTAACAATGGTTAGTAGGAAACTCAAAATATGCATGTCAGTGTCAGCATTATTCTTAATCATAGTCATTGCTGTGATTGTTGCCTTAATCTTCACAGTCTTCAAAATCAAGGACCCTGTTGTAACTGTCCACCCAGTAATAGGCCCAGGAAGCCTTTCAGTCACTAATTTATCCTCCAGTGTGTTCATACCAACCTTAATCACTATCACTAATCCAAATTATGGAGACTTTAGGTCTGTGAATTCCACTGGCCATGTAAATTATGATGGTAACGTTGTGGCAGATATTCCATTGGCCTCAAACTTTATTCCAGCTCGTAGCCAGATCAATATCAGCAGCAATGCGGAATTTAATGTAGCAAAGATGATTGAGGATCCGAAATTTTTGCTTGATATTGCAAGTGGGACATTGAATTTTACATCAGATGCTGTTATGCCTGGGAAAGTTATCATACTCAAGTTTATCAAAATGAAGGCTACAACACACAGTTCTTGTGATATATCTCTTGGTATTGTTTCTAATCGTGTGCATGTGGAGTCTAATTGTGTAACCAAAATCAAGATTTGATTATTGCTTAATATGTGATATCTTTGTTTAGTGATATTAAGTTACTTTTATGCAAATTGATAGCAATTGCAGGTCCAAGAATCAAGATTCAAAGTTGTCTATGTAGTTGTAGAAATAGGCTTAGCTTTTTATTTATTTTTAAGTAAATATTTATTTATGAGTATACTCGCCTGTCCTGTGTGCTGCAACATATAAAAGGAGAAGAAAAATGGGGTGATGTTTGATTCTTACATTTTGTTTTATTTTATTTATAATGTCTAGTTATTATATTTATATATTCAATAGTTAATACTATGAAAAAAATCCTGACATATATGAGTCAAGAAATTAAAAAAGTTCCATAATTCAGCTTGTGTTTTCTTTCTCTATCCAGATTTTCTCTTCATTCCTGAAATTTCTTACCTCCAACAAAATTGTTATATACTATTAGCATTAATTCGTACCAGATAGCAAATAGAGAGTTGTAAAATAGAAATTTTAATGGGTTTGTTTAGAAATGTTTTTGTTTTCTAACTAATATCTTGTCCCAAAGCCTTCCATTTGCCTTTCCCCTGTAGGAATTCCTTTTTCTTTCGTTCTTCTGTTAAATGTAATCCTCTTGAGTTGAGCTAGGCTGATTAATTTAGAAGTTATCTAAATAAAATTATAAAGAGTAGGTTGAAATATAATATTGTTATCATACTTTTATTCTAAATTTCTAATATTCCAAGTTCATTCGTTATTTTTAATGATAATGTGTTTCTGTAAGAATTTCAACGCTCAAATTAATATAGGTTTAAGAAGAATTAAATTAGAAATTATACTTTAATGCACGTATTTAAAATAGTGCATATATTATAAGATTATGACATTATGAGTTTATCTCCTAATTAATTGTGACCATATGACTTTGTTATAGTATTATATGTTCATATGATATTCTTAAGTTTTTATATAATTAATTTTGTAACCTTCTCTTTAATAGTAAAATAGTGGTTACAATATAACAATTAAATTTATAACGTTAAATTATTAGGCATTAGAATGAATTATGAAAAGTTAATATTCTCTTTGTAATATATTCTTTGAAATTTGAGAAATCAGTTAATCATTAAATCGGTTCTTTAAAAATTTATCATATTTTTAAATCCGATTATTAACAAGCCAAAAACTCTCAGCTAAATGAGTGGTGATTATAGAAAGCTATGTAATAAAAACTCACAAATAAAATTAATTTTTTGGTAAAACTTAATTTTTTAGAATAAATAAAATTTTAATTCCTAAAATTTAGAGTTAAAATTAAAATTGTCCATAATCTTTTTTTTTTAATTCAAAATAATGTCACGTTATATTTAGCATTAAAATCATTATTTTTAACATAATAATTTTTTAAATGACATATATACCTCTTTTATTAACATATATTTTAAAATAATTTTTTCCATAATAATTTGTTATTGTGATAGAGGATGATGGTTGAGGATGATAGATAAAAGATAATGAAAAAAAAGCGTTTTTTTTTTAATTTTATAAGAAATAAATTGGTCAAAAGAATGATTTTGATACTAAATATAATATTAGGATTATTTTAAACCAAAAAATAGATTAAAGACAATTTTGATTTTGTTTTTAAATATTAGAATTTAAAACTGTACTTAATTTTAGAGGTGGCAACGGGGACTAGGGGTGGCAAGTGAGGAAGCCCGCTCCGTCCCGCCCCGCCCCGCTAGAAGCATGCCCCGCCCCGCTAGAAGCATGCCCCGCCCCGCCTAGTGAGGCGGTCCTAGAATTCTAGTTCGCCCCGCCTAACTGCGGGTTGGCGGGCTAAGCCCGCTAAAGCTCTTCTTTTTTTTTACTATTAACTACTAAGTAATATATATATAATTTCACAACCATATTAATAAATTTATAATTTCTAATGGCATAAAAAATTATATTTTTTATATTCACAAACATTAAAGTCTTTGTAATTATAAATATCTAATAAATATAATTATAAACCAAATTTTCATTCAAAATATAAGTATAAATATTCTCTCCAAAGCAAAATAAACATAATCCAAAACATAATTATAAATATTGTCTCCAAAATAACTTAAACATAGTTCAAAACACTAAATTTTTATCTTCATACTCTTGTAAGTTATATTAGATGAAGTTAGGTTTTGGTAAAAATATTATAAAAATACCCCTCACTGAAAAAACCTTAACCCGGCGGGGAAGCCCGCCCCGCCCTGCCAAAATCCGCGGTTTAAGCGGTGCGGGTTAGGCGAGCTTTTGTTATTTGGCGGTCTCGATTTTCCAGCTCAGCCCGCCTTTTTTGGCGGATTACGCGGACTAACCCGGCGGGTTTAGGCCCGTTTGCCAACCCTAACGGGGATGAATAGGGACAGATTTTTGCTCTATCTACAATAGTAAATAGTTGAATCCTAATCCGTCTCTGTGGATATCCGTCCTGCCTCTATCCGTTTTTGTGGATACCCGCCCCTATAATTATTAAAATTTAATAAATAAAATTAAATTTTAAAATTTATATAACTATAATCATATACATAATATAAATTAAAATAAAATTTTAAATATAATATAATATTATAAATCATTTTGTTAATTATTTATATATATTACACATATTATATATTAAAATTATATATTATATATAGAGGCGGTAGGGACGAATAATTATCCCTCCCAAACGAATAGAAGCAAGATGAATACTTGCAAATTCAAATGATGTTGCCTGCTTATTTCTAATCTTTTGGTTGCTTTACTCTATAAATTAAAATAGAAACATACCCTAAACACAAAATACATACATAGATATATTAAAACAAAACATATGCAAAAGTCAAAATCAAATTCTCAAATTAAACCGTTGGCAAGTCATGATATAGCTCATTCTAGCTGGATTTAATGTGGACATTTGGAAACAATTTTATTCTTTCAACCACTGACAAATTGAAAATAATGTTCAATCGGAATGCGCAAGGGCCAATCCAAAAGGTAGAGATAGGCCTACTAAGTAAGTAACCCATTGGTCAGTACTCGGTACTCACACAGACCTCATTTCTCCTCTAACAAATTTGATCTTTCTTAGTCTTTTTTTTCATTTATTTTGTTTCACAATTTTATAGAAATAATTCTAAAATGATTATTGGATAGAGTCAAACATTTCCTTTAACTCTTAACTAATTTTATAATTATTAAAATACAATATTTTTCTAGTTATTATGTTATATAAAAAGTACAATTTGATGGGGTATAAAATCCCTGCAAGATCATAGTTATGTAGAAAGAAAATATTAATTTATTAACCAATTAAACCTATTTAAAATGGGTTTCAGACTAAAAAAAATATTACTAAAAATTTCAACCCTATTTTTAGAAAGTCAATCGAAAATAATTTAAATTTAAAATAATATATCGTCAATATAAAAGATAATAAATCTCTTGTCAAAATAAAGTAAAATAAACCTCCACTATAATATATATAACTAATTAATATTTTTTGAAAATATACTATATGTGATTAAATAATATTAATAAAATTATTTTCTCTTTGATGTATAGTTTTATTTTAAATTGAATACATTAGTAATATTTACATAGATATATAGATATTTAATTGGCTCCTTAATAAAAGAAGAAAAATATTAAGTACTAATATATTTAAGTCAATACTATTAATTTTTTATTTTTCCATTAAAAATATTGACTCTCTAATCTTTTCTATAACATAAATTGATTTAGGCGTGTACTATTGTTGCAAATTTGAAAAAGAAAAAGTGAGACAATAGAAATTTCGAAATATTTAATTATAATTTGGAAGTAATTATTCGAAACACAAGAAAGACAACAAAAAAAAAAGAAAAAAAAGTGCCATTGTTGTTAATATAGTTTTCTTCGTGGGTTTACCTTTTGCATTGCCTCTTTGCTTCGCTGTCGTTTCGCCGGCCAACGGCAAAAAGAAACAATTGTATCCGTTTTTTTTCAGTATCATCTCATTGCAAATTCCATTCCTTTCTGTCATTCACTCTGCTCCCTTTTGATTGATTTTATCATATCTTCAAGATGAACGACCTTCTTACTGTAAGTTAAATCATCTTTCTGATTTGCCCCTTTTTGATGCAACAAAAAATTTTCAATTTTGACAACCGGGTCTTGTACTTCTGTTGCTAAAGTTTACGTTTTTGGATCGCAAATTTCTGTTCTTACTGTTGGATTTGATAACCTCTTTGTATTATGACTTGGGAGTACTGTGGATTTTTTTTCCAATGCTATTAAGGTTTGAATTATAGGGTAAGGACCTGGATTAATCACTCTTTGTTCTATTGAGCTTTGATTTTTAGTGCTTTACGGTGTTTGGTAGTGGAATCTTCTTCTTCTTCTTAAATTTTATTCCTTGAAAGTGGTGTGTTGCTTTAACTTGGATCATGTTTTGGATCCCTATTTAGATTTGAAGTGGCTGTGCTCTCTGTTATGCTATGCTTATTGATGCTTCCTAGTCTACATCGTTGCTTGATTTGTTTCCCACCTTAACGAGTGGAAGACAGAACACTTGGTACATGTTTTGGGATTTTTGGATTTATTCTGATAGTGATCTTGGGATCTTTTTTTACTATTTTGTTTTATTATCGTTTAGTAACTTTGGAGCTTACTTAGATTATGTATCATGCTGTGGTCTTTTAAGATCTAAGTTTAAATGTTTTTTCCCCTTTGATTTGTGTCTTGTAGGATTCGTTTGCTGATGAAGGTAATCATGGTCAGCCTTCTAGACAAGGTGATATTGAAATGGGAATGCAGGTTCAGAGAAGCAACTCTGATCTGGGAATGGAAGCTTTTAATAAGCAGGTACAACCACTATGTGCATGCTATGTAGTCTTTTGATGGTGTTTTTAACTTGCCATTGCAGTTTCTTTTTCCTCTTCCCATCATGAATATTTTGTTTGATTCTCTTTTGTAATAGTATAGTGTTAGTTTAAGAGGGCAATGAAATTGGTTAGTTTCTCCATGTATATAATATTTGTTTTGTTCAAACTGTTTGTTCAATATTTCAGTTGAATAATTTGAAGTTACTAATATTATTTATTGTGTTATTAGATCCATGAGGTTGACAAACAAATTGATAAGCTCTCTGGGCTACTTCAAAAGCTAAAGGTACCTATTATCACCATCAGTTATCACTTTTTGTTGTTAGCTAGGTTTCATCTACAGCTGTTACTAAATGGAAATGTTGCAGGAAGCTAATGAAGAATCAAAAGCCGTTACAAAAGCATCTGCTATGAAAGGTATATTGCAATGCAAACTCCCCCTATATATTAGTCGAAAGCATGACAGTCGAATTGGGTCATAATGTGTGAGATTTTTCTGGCATCAATATTGGCTATGTAAATATTCATGGTTCATATTGCATCAAATCAATAATTTTTAAATATATTGCCTTTTCCATTAGGACATTATGTGTGACTGAAACTTAATGCTCTATGATCACTGATGGAAATGCAACATCATTTTCAGCTATCAAGAAGAGAATGGAGAAGGATATTGATGAAGTTGGAAAGATTGCACATGGTGTCAAAACAAAAATAGAAGCTATAAACAGAGATGTAATGAGACGAAGATAATGACTTGATGTTGTTTTAGTAGATTTTAGTCCTGGAATTTCAAACATATGAGGAGTTTTTTATATGGTCTTGTTATTTGCAGAACTTAAACAACAGAAAAAAGCCTGGTTGTGAGAAGGGAACGGGTATTGATAGAGCGAGGATGAATATGACAAAGTATGTTGGGAGCACTACTACTTATCTTCATTAGTATATATGATGAAACAACTTAAAAAGCTAAAATATCTATTTTATCTTGAAATTGCAGTGCCTTAACTAAAAGGTTCAAGGATCTAATGACAGAGTTTCAGGTATGTTTACATTTTTAGCACCTTACATCAGTTGTATTTCTCCATTTATGTCCATATTCTTAGAAGCTTTTTATGTTCTAGACTCTTAGACAAAGAATACAAGATGAATATCGTGAGGTTGTTGAGAGAAGAGTTATTACAGGTTTGAGCATTTTCAGCTCCTTGATAAATTCACTTTTGTTGTCCTATGGTAGTAGTATATATTGTTCTTCGATCTATTTCACTATTTTTGTGAAAAGGTTTTCACTTTGTGGTTGAATTATTTCTTTGACAGTCACTGGAACTAGGCCAGATGATGAGGTGAGCTTCACTTGTGAATTTGTTACTTGAGATGAAGAATACACTGCATATAGATTATGTTGTAATTGGCTGTTTCATGGCTGTCTTAGACAATTGATCACCTGATTGAAACTGGAAATAGTGAACAAATCTTCCAGAAGGCAATTTTAGAAGCAGGCCGAGGACAGGTACTTGGTTTATGTTCTGTTTTGGAATGTAACCCCCCCCCCCCCCCCCCAAAAAAATTTGAAAATTGATATGGCGCTATGCTGTCATTGTTGTCAATCTGTCTCTCCGCCTTTTTCTCAGAAGAGGAGGGGATTAGCGAAAGTGCGAAATGTTTCATCACGATTTTATGAAGTTTTGATTTATCTAAAGTGTAGTAGCTGCATCAAGTGAAGTGATGTTTTACATTATTATAGATAAGATTAGTCCCTCCACCACCCCCTCTCTTTTTTCCTCTCTCTTTTGCTGCATGTATCTAGGAGCATCTTGGTGAAATTCAAAGCTTTAATCTTGGTTGAACTTGTCCATAACTGTTCATGCTTCTTGGTTGTTACAGGTTGTAAGCACAGTAGAAGAAATTCAGGAGAGACATGATGCTGTGAAAGAAATTGAGAAAAAGCTTCTTGATTTGCACCAGGTTTGCATGGATAAAAATCTCAGCCTTAAATATTTAATTAAGTTGATGATACCATTATGAATATGCCAATCGTATTTTATCATTTCAGATTTATCTCGACATGGCAGTCTTGGTTGATGCTCAGGGAGAGATTTTAGACAACATCGAAAGCCAGGTTCGTTCATGCTCCTTCACAACCTCAGTTTTTCTGCGTGTATATTTGTATGTAGAGTGTAGGCAATGTCTAGTTCAGTTTGCGATAATGAGAGCCTTGTTCAGGTCAACAACGCAGTCGATCATGTCCAGAGGGGGACAACGGCACTTCAAGGTGCTAAGAAACTCCAGAAGAACACTCGAAAATGGACGTGCATCGCCATCCTTATACTATTGATAGTAGTAGCTATAATAGTTGTCGGCGTTCTTCATCCTTGGAAGAGTAGCTAGGGCAATTGATCATGGCCCTTTTATCCCTTGTCAATATACTTTCGTTCCTTGAGTTGCTTTCAGTAAAGCATTTGTACGAGTGAAGCGGGACGACTTGTTAGCACAGGATTCTTGAGTCTTATTTTTCTTTTTCTTTTTTTTGATATGATGCTTGATATGTCTGGTGTGTTGATTTCTGACCTTATTATATACATTGGTGTGTCTCAATATGAAATTCACATTCTTTAATATACCTTCAAAAGTATATTTCCATGTTCCATTCTAAAGCAGCTTCTTCTTCCATTTGGTAGATTTAATCATGTGTTATTACTTTGATTAGAACGACAGTGCACTCTCTTTTTGTTTTACTTCCATGTTTACTGGTTTATGCTAGAGTACCGTTTGCTGCCGGGCCAGTACTCGGCGGACAACCATGTTTTAGCCACCGAGTCACTAGTTCTTATGTTCTTAGGCTGCATTTGGCTGCATTTGGAATAGAGACTGAGAGATAGAGACTAAGATTAAATTAAGTTTCTGTATTGAGTTTGGTGTAAAATGTGCAGGATTGAGTTATGTCTTAGTATCGTGTTGGAAAAGGAAAAGTAGGGTTAGATTTAGAATTTGAAAACTTGAAGAAGAGTAATTTTGAACCAGGGTAGCTTAACTTCCAAAAGTAGTTTCAGTATTCTTTCCTTTGAAGAATGCTTTTGGTTCTCAGCACAAGTTTTGGAGGGTTGAGTACACAATGTATAGTTTTTTTTGTCTTTTCACCTTTTATTTTCTGCCCTCCAATTTATTTTGAAAATAACATAAATTCCTGGACATTAGTGGGTAATTAAAAAATGGAGTGAAATAATTTCCTATTTCTCACTCCAACCAAAATTCTCCCAATTTACATGTTCGGTAAGACCAAATGAATTTGAGAAAGTTGTGAGAACCAAAGACAAACCCTTATTCTTCAATTTAGTTCTATGAAAACAATGCCTGATTTAGAATAGTTATTAAGTGATGAAACTAATTTTTGAGTATAATGGAATTAAGTCTCAATTTTTGAGAAATTATTTTGCTAGCAAACAAATCTTATATATAGGTAGTAGTACTCTATGCATCAGACAGAAGTTTAATGCTAAGATAAAGACTAAAGTTAAAGTGAAAATGAAGATTGTTTGTTTTTAAATTAAGAAAAATATTTAAAAAAATAAAAAAATCATATGTAATGTACAATCCTCTTCAAAATTTAATTTCAATATTTAGTCTTCACCCAACTTCACTTCTCAGCAAAGAAATTTCTAAAATCGAAGGCCCTTTTTGTTTGCTTAGAAAATAAAATTGTTGAGCATCACATTTACATGACATTCCGCTTTATGCGTTATGTTATATATTGGATGAAGCCATGTAAACATGAAAAAGGGTATGCTGGTAACTAGCAAATACCAGCACATTATCATCGTAGTTTTATCATTTCCTTTTAAACTTTTATATCTTTTCTTGCTGTATGCTAACATAATCTGATTATTATGGTTAGGAGATTTTCTTATCTTTATAAATCATGGTTATGCTCCATTTATCATTGCAATTCTCAATAAAATGGCTGAAAATATGGTCCTAAATAAAAAGAAAAGAGCAAAGCACTTTTCTACATTGGGTATATTATTATATGCATATCTACATCAAACATGTCTATGAATTTCTTAAATTTGTGACTGATTATCTAATAAAATTGTCATTTGCGCATTATGCCGTATAATATTCAATAATTTAAATTTGTGCAACATATAAACTAGTTAACTTCAAGACTTTCCATCATGGATTGGAATATATGTATACCAAAACTGATGTGTATATATATATATATATATATATATATATATATATATATATATATATATATATATATATATATACGTGTATTACTTCATATGTTTTCAATATAGTATATTTCAATATATATTTTATACTGATAATTGAATTGATATCTGATATTGGTATATACATATAATGGTCAATATATACATATATTATTGTGAAGTGGTTTCACAGAGTTGTGTGTTGTCTTTCAAGTTTTGACTGGTTTTGATCCTTTTTTTTTTCTTGATTCGATTCTCATATAATTGTTTAAAAATAATGCACAATGTTTTTAAGCTGCTATAATATCCCAAGTTCATGTTTTGCAGCAGGAAATTTAGTGATCTTCATTTGTTGGATAATCAGCAAAGTCGTCTATCATTTTAGTTTACTAATCAGATTTGCATTTTCCTCCCAAAATGGCATTCTACTTGACAGGTGACAAACGCAACTGATCATGTTAGATTGGGAAACGATGCTCTTCAAACTGCAAAGAGTTATCAAAAGAGGTCAAGAAAATGCATGATCATTGCTGTTATACTGGTCTTGATCATCGCCGCCATTATCGTGATCCCCATTTTGAAAACAAGGAAGAAGTGATGATCACCACAAGAGAAAGTGACTTACTCAAAGATAGGAAAACATATGTTACATAACATTTACGAGAAAATTATACACGAAATCTTTTTGTTGCTGTGATTTGTCCTGGTTTTGATACTTTTCCTTTCTCAAACTGGCTCTGCTTGAATAATTGAACATCTTATGAATCATAAGATATGGAATTTTTCTCTCCTTTCACTGACAACTTGAGAGAAAAATTAGTTCTGCAATACATGGACCATGACTCTGTCACATAATTGATATTTACATCCATCATTTTGTCTATTTAACTGCAACTTCAAAAGGGACTGTGGCAGGAGCTGTGAACTATGAATAGTTAATTGGTTAAACATATATAATATATTTGGATTGATGATTGAATAGGATTAATATTTGATTAATGATTCAGGAAAACAGATGCAAGTATGCATACACTGAGGTAAGCCTGAATTTTGTCAAATACCCTACTAAAACTAATTCAAATGGCTGAGAATGATCACATGAAACTAAACCTTGAAAGCATTAATAGATGACAATGGTAGCAAAACTTAAAAGATGTAAGACTCCAATCTTACCTGCTTCTTTCATGTTGATGTTACCATGTTAAGTAGTCTTTCATGATCCCATCCTCATTTATGGTAACTGATTTCAGATAGAATAGCCTTTCTTGTTTGCCAAATAGCTCATTTCATAAGCTTGGACATATGCACTCAAGTGCTGTTCCTGCCTGTGCTATCATCATACAATATCTCATGCATTACCACCTAATTTTTAGAATGATTTCAAATTTTGATAGCCTTACCACCTATTGTCCAATGTCCATAGCTATAGCAGTATCATTGATTAGTTACCAAAAACAACTTCCCACGGAAAGTTGATTTCGCAGAGGTGGTTGTGACCCCAAGTGAACCTGACTTGCAATTCAGGGGTTCAAATATTGTCACCTATATCTAACCATCATTGGGGCCTGGAACTGCCGAGCAATCCCTTAGACCGAAACCAACTTCTCTATCTGAGCATTTAATCACTGAGGAAAACGAGAGGTAAACATGAAAGTTCTAAATGCATAAAAATTCTTAAACATAATTGAAAGGCCAATTTGATTTTGTGGTCCTTGCCCAAGAGGCTTATGCAATTGAGCTTTAGAAATTCGACTTGAAGCAAAATGGGATTTCGGACTGTCCTCGGACCACAGATTTTGGTAATCTCATTGCCAATAGCTTCAATAAACAAAATGCATATGCAAGAAAATTTGTCAACACCAAGCTACTAGCACTCACTACTTACAAAGGTTTCCAACTTCACCATCTATCCATACCCTGTGACTATGAAGAATACCTTAAAAGGCTAATATATTTCATTTCACCGGCATTTTTTCCTCACCAAAAGAATAGCAGGAACTCCAGCTTCTCCAAGACTCCAACTAAACTCATCCATAAGCAAATAGATTCAACTTTCAGACTTACAAGACTTTGCTAGTTAAATAACCCAACAATCAAATGGGAAATTTTGTTACTATCAGAATTGAAGCAGACACATGGAAATAGAGAAACACTATAATATGCTTTTGAGCATCATGGATAGCACTATTTCGTGACAAAAAGCATGAGTATCAAATTATCAAAATATGAAAAGTCATGCCAAATGCCAATCAATAGCTTGGATTTTTCTTCAAATAATCTATTGTAAGATCACAAACTCCTAATAAAAACAAGCAAGGTAGCAATAAAATTATCACAGCTTGATCATCTGAAAAAAGGATCTAAATTCAAGCAGCATAGCAAGACCAAGCTTGGATATCTAAAACCACATGATTTTAGGTCAGAGTTGAACATTCAGCCCAACATCAGGAGTTCTCAAAATTTCACATTGGACAAGAGAGTTATAAGGAAATTGATCGAGCTATACGCAAGCTGTTATTTTTACTGAAAAAAAAAATCAATAAAACAAAAAATATTAAAATTTACCATTTCCTTGAGGAAGCAACACCAAATATCAAATCAACAAGATCTAGTTAGATTTAAAGAACCAGAGAGATAAAGAAAGAAAATCAAATCTAACAGAACAAACAACATGGCAGGCCAAAAGATAAAAGCGACATAGTTACGCCCGAATCTCGAACGGGGGAAATAAATCTCTAACCTTGAATTTGATTGAAGCTGAGAGAAAAAAATTAAAACAGTGAAGGAAATAAATAAAATAGAGAGTCAAAATTTGTAGGTTGAAAAGGTTTGAATTTGATGTATGGTTGGAAGAAACAGAAGGTGCATATTATTCATGGCGAATCAGCTCCAACGTGCCTCATTATTCAGATCGATGCAGAGAGAGAGAGAGAGAGAGAGAAAGAGAAACAGCGACAGTGGATCTTGTCATCTATTGCAAAATAGTGAAATTAATTTTTTTAAATGTTTAAAAAATATTATTTTAATTTTAATAATATCTTTTAAATGTTATCAAATTATAAAGTCGTAATCATTATAATAATAATAACCACCATAGCATATACTTAAAAAAAAAATGTCACCAAACTTCTATTATATATCTAGATATCGAAAAAAATTTAGGGTCCAGATTTTTTACTTAAATGTTTTTCTATTATATACTTTATAAAAAAAATATTCTTACTATTTTAAAAATTCAAATTCAATTTTTTTTTAGTTAAAATATAATAAACAAATTTTATGTTTACTATTATTATATATTTATTTTATAAAAATATAACTATATCATGTATGAACTTTATTATTTTAATTTAAAAATAATTAAATTCTCAATTTTTATTTTACTAACTTTTTTTATTGTAGAAAAATTAATTCATATATTATCCATTAATATATATTCTTAATCAGTCTTTCCTTTAATTAAGTATTAAGATTTTGATTTTATTTTTTTAAATGTAAAACTTTGAGTACATTGTTTTACACTTTTACCCGTCAAAATTTACAAGTCAACAAAAGATTAATTATCATATAATTTAATTGTAGACCAATAATAATATTGTCATCCTTAAAAAAATATTTCTAATCATTTAACTTACTATGTCATTAGGTGTGTATTAATGTGTTAACGATAAGGAATTTAAGTAGTGTGTACATATTTCATATTTGTCACGTTGAATAAGTTAAAATTCTAGGACATTTTAACCGAGGGAACCTATGTATATAACCGCTATTCATGATCCCTATAATATCATTATTTCGACTTGCATACAAATAAATAAAAATACAAATTTGAATATTTTCCGAACTAATATAAATTTACACCAACCATTTTATTTAAAGAAATTATATTTATACTATTCTTTGTTATATTTATATGTGTATATTTGTTATTTTTATCAATTAATTTTAATATTAAAACAAAAAATATATATATACAAAATGTACATAAAATTAATATATATAGTATCTCCTAATTATAATTTATAATTTTATATCGAAGAATGAAGATGATACTAATACCAGCAAGTGGATAAATGATTATAATTTATAAATTGAAAGTAACCATACACGCCAAGTAACATTTAAAAGATCCACAATATATCACAAACACCATCAGCTTTTAAATTCTAACTTCTAAGGTAACTGCTTGACCCCATTTTTGGTCAAATTTAAACCCAAATACAGATAAAAATACGTGTACTAAATTATATTAAAGCACACTTTCTTTTGTTTTGGGTCTCATCATCACAAACTAAAATTCACTGAGCTCCCAAAAATTTCTTGCTCCAAGCCAAGAGTATAGTTTCTGTGGCAGAATTTAGTTATTCGTTTCTTGATGAGTATCTTGAAGTCCAATACTTCTCTATTTCATCAGCTGTTCTTCCGGGAATTCTTCCGGCAATTAAGGACCACCTGCTATGGAAATTAATCAAAACAACATATATTATTATTTTCTTAAGCTTATTCATATTACTATGTTTTGAAAAGCATCTATATTTTTAAAATAATGCTACACATTCAAGTTTTTTTGTTAATCAAGTCCAATCAAATTGGTCTAACCTAACAAAAATTAATTATGATTAGTATTATTCCAAATTTTATTATTTAACTTGATTAGACTTGGTTCATAAAAAGATTTAGATGTGTAATATTATTTATATTTTTACTATTAGTTATGTAATGTTTAGTTTTAAAAATAGAATTTAATTTTGATGCACTGATAGTATAAAGTATTTTACTATTTTTACTGATGTACATTACATAATTAAATGTACGTGTAAAATTATTTTATATTGACAGTGTATCAAAATTAACTTCTTAAAAATACGATACAAATTTAAGAATATATATAGTGACCTGTCCCCAACAAGTTTATACATCCTGGAAATAAGAGTTTTCTCATCCTCCGAAAATTCAACCTTGGAAGCTCGATTGGACACTTGTTCTGCACAATATAAACTCTCCAAAAATAAAGCACTAGTCATCACTTGCATCAATCTAAATGAATTATATTGTGTCATCATATATAACTCATAAAATTAGAGACAGAAAAAAGAAGAAGAATATATATGTATATATGTAATCATCAATATGATCTCAATAAAATATAATCTATATAATTATTCGATCCAATATTAAAATACCAAAAAGAGTGGTAGTAATTAACACAAGAAAGCATTACATATTAGCTAGTGAGGAATATTATATTATATAAATTAGAAGAAATGGAGTATAACAAAATTAAAGGATTATTATATATTTATATACCTGAAGAGTTTGCAGAAACATGTTGAGAAGAAGAAGAAGAAGAGTGATCTATGTCGTCCATTGTCAAAGACAGTTTCCAAATTCCAACAAAAGATATATAGTAGATGCGGGGAGTAAGATATGTTAGAGGATGAGGAAGGTTATGAATTTTGTTGCTATTAATATATAGAAGCCGAGTGATTCTTATTTCTTAATTAATTAATCAAAAGCACGTCAATGGTAGAATTGGAACAATAAAATGGATATAGTAAAGTACAGAGAAGAATGGTAGTTGAACGTATATGTGACCCTTAGGTAGTTGAGCTTTACCATGTTACTATACATGTTAGTTGAAAGTAAATAATAAATTTAGAAAATGTTTTAGATCTTTGAAATATAAAAACGAGAGAGAAAAAGCATAATAAAATATAATATACAATTAATTTTGTTGTTAAGAATCAACACCAGAAAAGCCAAAGCTTTGAAGGAAAATTGTGTCTGCTCCTCTTCGTTATTGATTTTATGGAACGGTGAAAGCCTGAAAGGTTATAGTTGCTGCTAGTTTTTGTTCTTTTGCTCTTTGAGCTTGTTTCTTTTTCTAGTGTGTTTTAAGTAAAAACAAAAAAAAAAACAAAAAAACCACAATGTACAAATATAAATCAATTTGAGTTGATCGAATAATTAGTTCTCTTGTTCGTTTAAACAAATGTTAAGAGTTCGAATTTAGCTTTACATATATATATAAGAATTCATTAGCCAATGACACCTTCAATAGAGTCTCGATTTATATCGAATTAGTTATTAACCTGTCAAATATGCAGCGATACCAAATATTTAAATGTACTATTACTTTTAATTGTTTAATATATATATATATATATATTACATTATGGTTAGTCTAAATTATATATTTAATTTATTTGTCAAGATTTTTTTTTCATCAAAAAAATAAAAGAAAAAAATTTACAAATTGCAAGTGAAGAAAATAGCACTTAATAGAATATGTTTAATTTATTAATGCTAATGTTAAATCACTTGTTAACAGCAACTCAAGTGTAAGTAAATTTTGGACCAATAAATTTAAATGATAAAATAAGTATATAATTATTCTATATTAAAGAAATAATATTTGAAAATATAAAATAGAAGCCATGAAGCAAATTGACACTGATGATTATTGATACAAATATATTCTTAAATTTGCTTACATCTGTGATAAGCACCAAGTTAAATCTACAAACACCAACTCTGTGAAAAGAAAAGAATTCACAAGATATATAGAGAAGAAAATTTTTTAAATATACCGGTATATTCGTCGTTGATCTTAATTATATATATTATATTATATCTTTTATAATTAAAATCAATAATTAAAAATTATTAAAATATCGATACACTTAAAAAGTTTTTCTATAGGCAAAACTCATTAGCATATTTTTGTGTATATTCAATTATTTACCACTAGTTCTCTTTCAATGTAAAGGAAAATAATGCCCATCACGTTTTATCATTTGCTCCCTCTGATTTCTTGACCAAGTTACGTTTGTTCCACCCCTACCGCATGTTTCATACCTCTTTTTTGCTTTTTTATACGGAACGAAGTTCCCTATGATGTTTAATTTTGCTTATATATTTATTACAATCACAAATAAAGTGGAACAATTTATTTCCATTATTATGGCATGTAATCAAATGATGACTAATGTGGTTGCTGACTCGGTGGGAGAAGGTAGGTTGTCACTTGTCATATCACATGTCTCTCCAATAATTTCAGATGAGTCAAAAAGAAAGAAAAACTGAATTATAATATTTCATATTGAATTAAAAAAACTAATCACTAAATCAATTATCGCAAATTCGTATATCCTTATATGTGTTGTTTTATATATTTTAATATATATTTATATAATTAATTAATTTTTATGTTCACATAATTAGTTAATAAAATTATATTACCACATGTCTAAAAAAATTAAAAAAATAAAGTATTATTTAATTTTTAATATTTATTAGATTAAATTTTAGTTTTGTCTCTAATTTTTAAAATATATTTTTTTATTCTAAATATTTTATTTTATTTTATTTTATTTTTTTTATTAAAATTAATTAAAAAACTTTTTTTTATTGTATTTTTAAGTAGCAAAAAATTGTAATTGTAGTAGTTATAATAGTAATTTAAAAGTAAAAATAATAGAAGAAAAAGAAAAAAATAAATAAAATTTAAAAAAAATTAATTTTTAACAGAGTACAAAAATAGAACCAAATAGAATATTTAAGATAAAAATATATATAACATTTTAAATGTTAGGAATAAAATTAAAATTCAATCAAGATGTTAAAGATAAAATTATATATTTTAATAATTATCTAATAACATTTATAATATTATTTATCCCAAAATTAGGGGGTGTTTGTGAATCCAATCGTATTAGATATAGTCAAAATTTCAATTTGATTTGCACTAAATTTATCGGATCAAATTAGATCCAATATCCACGTTTTTTATATTTGGATCCCATCCACATATTTGCGGATTAGATTGGATATATCTGCAAAATAAAAATATCAAAAAGCTTATTCCTATAAAAGAAAAAATCAACAAAATCCATTTTTCACTGTAATAAATTTATTTTTATTCTTTTAAATATATTTATTCTTAAAATATTAATAAACTAACTTTTCTTAAATAACAAACATAAAATAATACCACATATATGAATAATAATTATTAATTAAAATAAAACATAAATGCAACATATATATTATTTAGTTATTTATTATTTAGTGTGGATTCTTAGATATATAGATGTGGTATATGCAATTTGATAGATCGATCAATATAAATATCTCATATTTGTATATACGATCCGATCTATAAATATTTTTACTCAAAATTTAAGTTAATAAAAAATATATAAATTACTACGTCTTTAACAATGACATCGACGTATCAATAACAACTATTTTTTTGTTTTAAAAAGAGGGTTGTTCTTAATTAAGATTAATTCTGAAAATTTAATTCGATAATGTATTATACATCTCTCTGAAAAAGTGAAAGGTGGAGTGATTCTTTACATAAAGTGATGCACAAGGGGAAGAAAAGTGAGAAATTTATTCGAAATGGTTGCATGCATGGGAACACACATATATAAGTAATCTATAATAATCTTTTACTACATAATACAATGATTAATTAAGAAACCTAGAGTAGATGATTACAGCACATAGGCCTCTTGAACTAACATACAATAACGCAAAGCTGGCTATTATATTGCTTGAGTTTTAGATTTACAATCTTTTGCTATTGAGTAGTAAGTACTTAATTAGAAACCATGAATCTTGATATTATCCTTCTTTACTATGCCAGCCTGCATTATAACAACATGGGAATTTATTATAGATTACAACACCCATTTAAAACTATGATATTATTAAGGGTCATTCTAGTATGTTAATTACTTTACACTAGTTATATATATTATTTAAAAAAAATAAAATTAAAATAATATTTTTATTATTTAAGAATACTTTTTAAAATGTATTGCTAGAATCCATCTATGATTAATTATTTAACGTTCACCTGCACAAGGAAGGTAGAAACATTTTTCCTTTGATCTCCCTGAAGTTGTATGACCTGCATAATATAGTGTTATTCCCTTCTCCTACTATTGGAAAAATATGCATGTAATGTTCAAATCTAAAAACCTTAAAGAATTACGATAGTTTGAGAATTTTTAATAATTATGATTTATAACTCAAATAATAAATACCGTAAAATTAAAAGAGTATTCATTATTTAAAGACTAACGATCAAAATGATTCTTAAAAAATTATACGTCAATTTAGTCTTCGAATAATAAAATACTTTAAATTAATTTTTAAAATATAATAAAAAAGTATAAGTAGACAATAATATTGCTAAACAATACGAACAATACGAGGAAGGATGTATATATACCTGGCCCAACTCAGGGTCCTGGACAACAGTACCATTACAACAAAACTCTTTCTTGAGGTCCTTAAGAATCTTGGAGTAACTGAATTCTTTCTTCAATCCTTGAACTGTTGTAAGGCTTTTCCTCCCGTTTCGCTGCTGCACCCGGATATGAACATAATCTTTCGCCCCGATACCTGAGTCCTCAGCATTTGCCTCAGCAAACGGATCTGTATGTATGTTGTTCATTACCATATCAACTTAATAACATACATATTGTGTATTCAATATTTTTTCAGACTAAAAACAGAACTCACCAAAAGTAGATGGAATGTCGTTTGTGTCAAATTCAGACATGAAAACTGCACTTGGTTATTATTTGTAATCAACACACACTCTTTTCAATAAATCTAATCAATTCAGCAAAGTCAGAAATAAAATGAAATATATTTGAGAATATCAACCTTGATAATTCTAAATGAAATCCTCACGCTTATATATATATGTAATAGGGGAATTTAGGGAATTGCAGTAACGATCATAACATACATGATAAATACCTGAAGCTTGTTTTGGTATGAAGCTGATTTTTTCTTTTCCTTTAATTTTTACTAAAAGTAATTAAGGATTAAAAACTTTGTCAAGCTTTAATATATAGCGGTTGAGAGAAGTGCTCCCAGCCGCTCAAATTGGTTGTGGTTGTTGTAATAGTTTTTGTTCAAACTCATGTTACAAATGTTTAAATCATGACAATAATCCCTTGACAAATTTAATTTTCATAATTTATTTCAAATATTGTGACAAGTAATTATATATTAACTACTTGATTATTATGATTATCAATTAAAGACAATACTATACTACAGTTTATTTATAGAGAGAGTAATTAATAGGTTGAACCAAACATTCACAAATAAAAGGTAATTTTTGTTTATCAATAACATTATTCATATACTAAACATTTTGATATCCTATAAAAATACAATTGTTATTAATTAATTATATATTTAAATTATTTTTCTAATTAAGAAAATACATGTTAGTTATAAAATAATATTAATATTAAAATAATGTCTAAAATAAAAAATTTAAGACATATTGAGATTGTTTATTTATCTAGTTAAAGAAAACAAGTTTGTAAACTAAGTTTAATTGCGAAAATGCTTATATATTTATTAGAGTAATTTTAAGTAATTAAAATTTTTCAGTTAATATTATTTAATTTTTTGAAAATATTTTTGTTTATCTTATATTTTAGACTTTAAATTATAAACTTTTAATTTTAAATTATAAATCTAAACACTAAAATTGACTGGAAGCTAAATAAAAGTTTATTTTTTTGGGACTTGGTAGTTAAATAAAAGTTGATTCTCTATTTTTTTTTTCGTTTTATTTTTATCCCATTTTTTTTTGCCAAAAATCTAGGTTTACAACAGCCATGGGCAAACCTGGAGCATAATGGGCTGGCACATATTCGGGCCAGAGACCACAAAATTCGGATACGACCCACCCGTTATTTAACCCGGAAACCGCGTGGATTTAGTTTCAACTTTCAACTTTCAACGATTGCTACTGGAATACAGATGCGAATCTCGGGTTTTTCATCTTCCCATTAACCGAAATTCTTTCTCCTAACAGGTAATTTTCTCATCTACTAAGCTAATTCTCTCGATTTCTCTTTTCTCCTTTTCCCAAATAATTGCTGCAACTTTTTTTTTAATGTGAAAAAAGTTAAAGAAAAGATTTTGAATCGCAATTCCAAATTATTGGTGCTTATATGTGTGTGTGTGTGTGTGTCTTTTTTTTTTTTTCAGCTTGAATTGCAAAACTGGTGTTGACAATTTCCCAATTGTAGAAGGTTTTGGTTCGTGGGAATTCTAGATTTGGAGTTCCCACACTATCAGTGTTTGCAATTTTGAGAAGTTCTATTTTGATTTCGGTGAGTTTTAATGTTGGTATGGCTTCAAAAGTTGAGAATAGTAAAGCATGGAAATGGGGGTTGGGTCTGGTGTATATAGTTGCTGTGGCCACAATTTGGATAGCTGCTAGCTTTGTAGTACAGTCTGTTGTTGATGGTGGTGTGTCACCATTCCTTGTTACTTACATCTGCAACTCATTGTTTGTGGTTTTGATACCAATTGTTGAAATTGGGCGATATTTGGAGGATTCTTGTGGCGGTGGTTGCTTTTGGACCGCGAAGAAAACGAGCCAACATTCAGAAAGTGTGAGGGAGTCAGAGCAGGCTATACTCCTTGAAGAGAATGATGTAGGGAACAAGGGCAATGAATCATTGGTTGTGGATGATGAGGTTGGCATCAGCGAACAAAGGAACTCTGGTTCCATATTTCTGCCACCGGAAAACAGGGTTGAGGTGTTGCCTGGTCAAGTTAATGTGATTGAGAATGTTGATAATCAGCTGGATGAGAAAGGGCGTTGGACACGGTGGAGGGTGGCCAAAGTTAGTCTATTGATATGTCCATTTTGGTTTCTTGCTCAGCTCACTTTTAACCTGTCGTTGAAGTATACTACGGTCACAGTAAGTACTTATGGATTTTGTTTTCATCTCTTGGTTTGTAGGTTCTGTTTCAATTAATCATTGTGCTCAAATTAGTTCCTTTTTAATGTTTTATGCAGTCAAATACAATTTTGAGTAGTGCATCCAGTCTTTTTACCTTCTTGGTCTCGCTTGCATTCTTGGGTGAGAGGTTTACTTGGTTAAAGCTCTTTAGTGTTCTTCTTTGCATGGGAGGAACAATAATTGTGAGTCTTGGTGATTCAAAAAGCACTTTAAAAACAATCGCATCGAATCCACTTCTTGGAGACATCTTTGCAATTGTTTCAGCAGGACTATATGCGGTTTATATAACCCTAATTCGCAAGAAATTACCTGAGGATGATGGAAAGAGTGGTGAAGCAAGCATGGCTCAGTTTCTTGGATTTCTTGGACTTTTTAATATTCTTATTTTTCTTCCAATTGCCCTCATACTCAATTTCACCAAGGTGGAACCTTTTCATACACTTACCTTGAAGCAGCTTGGTCTGATCATTGGCAAAGGTCAGTTATTCATTATTATTAGTAGCTTGACATTGTGGTTTAGTTCTTTTACATGATTGCTGTAAAATTGCAATCGGTATTACTATTTAAGGAGGAGATCTACCTATTTTACCTTTTCTGCCATCGAAATTGTGCTAATATTTCTGTGTTCTGCAAATAAGCAGACATAGACCTTAGCACACTGACACATTCTTTCAGGCACTTTTGGTTATTTAATTATGCATATTGCACATGTTGTCCAACTTTTTTTGTTTTTGGTCATATTTGGAAATGGGGACCTTTATCCCTCCCTATCAGACTATCGGTATTATTAGTAGTAGTTATAGAGAACACTTTGATTTTAGGTGTAGCAATTAATCTGGTATTGAGGATCATATATCCATATTTTTTTTTTATCTTTTTTTGTTAATGTTACAAATTTTGCACATTTAAGGACTGTAGGAAGTGATGTTGGTATTTATCCTCTGTAATTTGTTAGTTTATTTGATGATAGTGTGCAAGCTTTTACATTGAGTGCAGTTTACATCAGAATAAGTAAAACTTGTCAATATTCAATTCAACAAGGTAATAACTCACTAAAGAATTGAACCTAAAAATTAGGCACCAATTATGTTAATGAATTTCCATTAAAGAATGAACTGACTCTATGACCCCTATATTTAGGGGAATGGATCCTCTCAATTTTTTTTAATAATTGAGGGAGGAAAGTGTGATCTCCTACCATTAATTTTATACGTGGGACCAATAATAAATATGAGAGAGAGAGCAATGAAGGGTTAGAGATCACACTTTACACTCTCAAATTTTTTTAACAATTGAGAGGATCCATTTCCCAGATTGACGCATTGTGTTGTATTCGATGTTCAACACAATGCTTTTGTTTCTTAAGTTTTGTACATTTCATAATGTTTGGATTGTTTCCTGTCAAAACCAGGACTGTTTGATAATGTGCTGAGTGATTACTTGTGGGCCAAGGCTGTTCTTCTCACATCAACCACAGTAGCAACTGCTGGCCTTACGATTCAGGTTCCATTGGCTGCCATCGTGGATACCTTGACTGGCCATGCTCCTCGCCTTATGAATTATCTGGGAGCGATAGCTGTCATGGTTGGCTTCGCCGGAATTAATATTCCTCTTGAGACTTTATGTAACAAAAGAGAAGCTAACATTGAATTGGAAAATAATGTCAGTTTAGGAAATGAAGAGTTTACAATCCCGAGAGGCGAAGATTCGGCTGCCATACCTTAGCATGTAATTGGATTCATTTTCCAGTTAGTTAACGAATTGATCTTGTAACTCCACCAAGTTAGTTGCAATGGCTGCTATTACCAGGCACAGAAGTAGAACGAGAACAAGAGAATATAGTTTAAAGGTAGCATAAGTGAGTTTGCACATGCACTTGGAGTTGGAGAGAAATGGAGACTGCCTTGTCATAAATTGCTCCTCGATCGAAATAGCATGGTGATTGGTTCCTCACCTTTCTACAAGCATATACGGTTTGAATTTCTGTATTTTTGTACATATACATAGACAGGTCTATTTTTGCTATTCTTTGGAGGGTGCTTATGGAAATAGGAACGACAATGGCACCAAGAGTTAAGAGTCAGAGATGTTCTTTGAATGTTCATTATACCCTTTAAATGTTTTGCAGATTTGAATCTAGTTGCTTTGCCAATGTCATGTGGAATCTAACCCAAATCACCTTTGTCTATGTTCTTCCAGTCAATAGACAATAATAAAATAAAAATGAGGTAGATTGAATTATAGTATTTTAAAATTTATGATAGTACAGAAAATCGGTTTAATGTGTGAGTTTTATATTTATAATATGATCATAATCGACATTGTAAGAGTTATAACTTGACTAAATCCCAAAGTGGTATTTTAGATGGAGTCTTTGCACTAGTTTTATGAGAATTCAATTGCACTAATTGAACCCCCTCTCCTCGATTGAGTTTTGGGCTATATTACAAGTCTTTCGGTCTATTTTCGACATGAGTCGGCAAATGAACTATTGATGTGACACAATTACAGTTACGCTGTTTATAACGGCTAGCTGACATGGTTAGCAATTGATAATTCCACAATTTAATTTTTGACCCATTTATACCATCTTTTTTTAATTTTGCTTCTCTTTTTCGTCTTCTATTTTTTTGTTAGTCTCCAGAATTAGTTGTTACCCATCTCTGTTAGTATTGCACCATGATAAAAGGAGCACTGTAGAAGATAAAAAAAGAGAGACAGAACAAAAGAAGAAGTAGCTTTTAGGGTTTATAAATAGGAACACGGATTAAATTGAAAAATTATATATTACTAGACATGTCAGTTAGTTGTTATAATTGACAGAGTGACAATAGTTGTATTACATCAACAGTTCACTTACTGATTTATGTCAAAAATGAACCGAAGAATTCGTATGTAATTTGAAGCTCAATTTGCGAGAATCAAATTAGTGTAATTAGATTCTTAGAGTAAAATTGATGTAAGAAATTAATTTGAAGGATTAGTTTGAGTATTTAGTCATTATAACTTATAAAATTATGATTTTTAAGTTTCAAATAGAGTGAGGAGTAATTATTTAAATTAGTCCTAAAGATTTTAAAAGTGGACATTTTAGTTTTTAAGAAAAATTAATACATAAATCAATTCTTTATTTTGGCAGACAAATCAATTCTCAATTCATTTTTCGGCAGAGTAATTATTCAGATCAATCCTCAAAGATTTTAAAAATAGACATTTTAGTCCTCAAGAAAAATTAATGTACAAATTAATTCCCAATGTTTCTTTCTATTAGACATAACAGTCTTCCGTCCAAAAATAAAATAAAATAAAATAATTATTATTATTAATTGCACAATAATATTATACTATAATTTTTTGTATTTTTTAGACAAAAATAATGATAAATTTATTTATTAGATTCTCTTATATATATATAGTCACTCAATAATAATAATAATAATAATAATAATAATAATAATAATAATAATAATAATCAATAAAATTATTAGAGATTATTCTATAAAAAATTTAAAGTTAAAATTATTTGATATTTTTGTATTTAATATAATAAAAAGATGTCATATTTAAAAAAAATATGTTTGTATTAAAAAATATGTATTAAAAGAAAATATTTTAATTTGAATTTATATTAAATACATTTCTTTTAATACAAATATGTTTTTTAAAATAGAACATCTTTTGATTATATTAAATACAAAAATATCAAATAGTTTGAACCTTAAATTTCTTGTAAAATAATCTCTAATAATTTTATTAATTATTATTATTATTGAGTGAATATATAAATATATATATATATATATATATATATATATATATATAAAAGAATCTAATGAATAAATTTATTATTATTTTTGTCTAACAGATACAAAAATTTATAGTACAATATTATTATGCAATTAATAATAATAATAATAATTTTATTTTATTTTTGAACAGAGGACTATTATGTTTAAAGAAGAGAAACGTTAGGGATTGATTTGTATATTAATTTTTTGGGACTAAAATCTCCGTTTTTTAAATTTTTGGAGACTGATTTGGATAATTACTCTGTCGAGAAATGAACCGGAGACTGATTTGTCTGCCGGAATAAAACTTTGGAGATTGATCTGTATTAATTTTTTTTTGAACTAAAATGTCTACTTTTAAAATTGGACTGATTTGGATAATTACTCGAGAGTGAGAATGTCACAACTCACAATAATTTAGATTAAATAAATTATTATTTTTTTAAAACCAGTTTTCATAATTAAGTAATTAACATCCAAAATTACTTGGTGTATTTAAAGCTAATTACATAAAATTTAAAATATAATTACTTAATAAAACATTGTTAAATATATAATCGAACTCATAATATAATTAAAATTGAAAATGAATATACAAATATACAACTATTGATCGCTGTTGGATGAAAGCCAGTAAGCCACAACGAAAGACTCCCGGCTACTCCATCTTCATCAGACCGCAAAATTAACAGACGCTGCTTCACATTTGCACCTCAAAGATAAAAAAATTGATCCGAAACGAAAACCCCAGTTTGGCAATTGGCCCTGGCTTCTCTCGCGATTCGTTTGAATCCCAATAGGTTAGCGTCACCATTTCCCATTGCGTGTCCGTGACGACAGCTAACTGTTCGATGAAATGCCTCTGTGACCAACTAAGTCCTTTTTTTATCATTTTGTGTTGCAGACTCGATGGCTCTGAGAAATTTGCCTTGGCGGGGCCTTGTGTGCAGCGAATCAGTTAGATGCTTTGAGTTTCCTATTCGGTTCTACGCCACCAAAGCGAACCTGAGGAAGCACCGCCCCATGATTCTCAAGAGAATCGAGAGAAGAGCCCAAGCGTACCCGGTTCGCGCCACCATTCCGGTTGCAAAGGAGGTGCTGGTAACTCGGGATATTCTCTTCCATGGCGTTTCCATCCTTCTCAAGTCCATTCCTATCATGGCTTGCAAGTGAGAGCCTTTTATTAATTTTTGTTATTGTTAGTTTTGTTGTTGCTAGTAGTAGTATCTGGGATTTTCCTTTTTTTTTTTTTTAAATGTGATTTTTTACATTTTGAGTTAGGAAGTTTGTTCTGCATTTACATGAGATAATTGCAATCTTGTTAACACCATATATAAAGTATGATTGTTAAGTTAGTACCTTACCTCGGGCCTATTGTGTTTTGTGTTTTGAGAGCTGAAATTCTTGAGATCATTTTATTCTTATCTGCCCATAATATACATTTGCAGATTCTGTCCAGAGATATTTATTGGTGAGCAGGGGCATAAAATTCAAACTTGCTGGGGCTACAAGCATCGAGCCAAGAATCGAGTTCATGAGTGGGTCAGAGGTGGTTTAAATGATATACTTGTTCCTGTCCAAGCATTTCACCTACATAACATGTTCCAGCCTGTTATTACACACAACCAGAGGTTTGACTTTGAACGCGTACCTGCTGTTTTGGAGCTATGTTGGCAAGCAGGCGCTTATCCCAATGATGAAAACCTTAATTCAAGTAATTGGAGCTTGGAGGCTGCCAATGATAGCGTGCATGGAGGTGAATCTTTGTCACCAAGGGATCTTACCTCTGTAGCACAAGAAACACTCAATGCTTGGGAAATTCTTAGGTCAGGGGTGGAGAAATTGTTGTTGGTTTATCCAGTAAAAGTTTGTAAACATTGTTCTGAGGTTCATGTTGGGCCTTCTGGCCATAAAGCTAGGCTTTGTGGAGTATTTAAATATGAAAGTTGGAGAGGATCTCACTTTTGGATGAAAGCTACAGTGGATGATTTAGTGCCCCCGAAGATCGTATGGAGCCAAAGGCCTCAAGATCGTGAACTTGTAGATGAAGGGAGAAAATTTTACGGGCGTGTTCCAGCTGTAGTGGATCTGTGCTCAAAGGGTGGTGCCCATGTGCCTGCAAAGTATAATTGTATGAAGAAAGTTAAAGGTTTGTCAGGCCCTGTCAATAATGAGATTAGAAAAAGTATAGCATTGAACTTTCCGGGGCAGCAATATGTTGACTCACAGGCATGGTTGGAATCAGAGTACGGTGTGGGAAAATGACATCTAACTATATGTCATTACTTCAGCCTGCTGCCTGCAACTGCTCCATATTTCTAAGGTTGTCTGCATATTCTGATTTTGGGTCCATGTGCCTGTTCTTCAGTTACTTGTAGCGTTTCTTTTGGTTCCTATATATCATATCTCCTCAGTTATTTACTTTCTGCAGAACAGATCAAAATCTAATATATGTGTATGGACTTAGTGGAGCTGATCTTCGCCCAGTTCGAAGAAATCAATTTCATCTTCTAGTTCTCCAGTCAAAGGTGCCAATTGTTTTTCCTTTTTTACACATTTTTGTTTCTTGAGGAATTAAAGTCCAACAATTGCTAGATATACACAGGAGAGATGCTGCACTGTTGTACATGTTTGTAATAAGTTCATCGATGCCTGAAAAAAGTATGTCATTATCTTCCTTTTTATTCTTCTTAATTATAGTTGTGATCCAAACAAAAGAGAAAAGAAAGTTTTTGATGCTTTATTATGTACATAGTTTTTGATGGAGAAAAATTAAGCATTGTAGTGAGTGATGTTACTCCCAGGATTGGCCAATTCTTAATTCCAATTTGAACTTCCAAGCTGTCTAATTTTTCTTGCCAATGTAAATGCATGATTTATTTATAGAAACTGAAGTTTTGGCTTTCAATTATAGCACTGTATATTTATAGTTTATCAGGTCGTTTTGTTTTAAATTATATTGAAGACCTTGAGGGAATTCTACAAAATTATGAGAATCACCTTAGATTTATTTATTTTTATTCCTTTTGAAAAAACAAAAAATGTTGTTCAAGCTCGTTGCTATTCTGGTTGTTTATGTTTTTAGTTTAACATTGATGTCGTCGATTGGAATAGCAATATTTGAATTCCAAACTTGCAAAGTTTATTGTATGTTCAATGAATAAGGATTTTCACTTACTAAGTCAATCAAGTTCTCTTTTATTTATTTATCGTATAAGAAAATATGAAGCTACTATTTGCTGTTAATAATGTATGATATACCACTTGAGTAGTTTGGTTTCTTGCTTTCAAGTTCTTTTAAAATATAGTCTTAGATTAAATTCATAAAAATAGCAATAGTATCGACTTGTAAATATATTGTAGATTCTTAGCAAACACTAAGCATACATATAAAACAACACTAAGTTTTTATGGTCTTGTCAATTATTTCCCTAGTGAAAAGTTAAACAGCAGAAGTAATGTATATTAGTAATAATAATATTTTATAATTTAAAAATGCTTAGTGATATCCACTGCGACTAACTGTCCCTTTGAACACATAGAGGCAGTCTCCATTTTCAACACCGTGCCATCTGAGGCTGCAGCTATCCCTCATGATCCTTTGCCTATGAATAAATAAATAGTCATCAACAGGCAGAATTTTTCTGCTTAACAACAACTGCTTTAAGTCATTCACAGTGCATGCATCCCTCATCTCCAGTGGAATAGTTGCTGCATTAAGCAAACTAGAGGAAGTTTTTACCACCAGGCTCACCTTCCTTGAGGGAGCTTCATCTCTTGCCCTAGTTATGGTGTTGAGGAACACAACAATTTCAGAAGACTCACGTATGCCATACTCACTTAGCTTTCTGAAATCTTCGTTCAACTCCACCCCTGAAAACACTAGTGTCATTCTTTTGATGGGGGTGCTGTCAATTATGTGGATTTTTTCCTTTAAGCTCCGAACAGTATCTGTTCTGTCCACCTCTATCTTTATCCTTCTAGCTGAAAATTTCACTGTGATTTGCATTTTGTTAACATGGTTAAAATGTGGTTCTGTGCTTGGTTTGATATTGAGGTCAATTTTTGTACCTTCAGTGACTATAGGATAGTCTTCCATGTCTAAGCCATCCACTAGTTCCCATCCAGAAACTGTTAGGATTTGTGAAGCTGCTGGAGTACCATGAATTTGTTCTATTTTTCTTTTGATCTCGGAAACTGTTTCTTGGGCACCTACTTCAATGAAGAATTGGTTTATTCTTGTAACAATAACTACCCTCATGGTAGAACTGTTATGAAGCTGTTATGGGTTTTAGTTGTTAGAATTTTATTTGCAGGCAAAGACTAGACAACAACAGTATATGAATATCAATTTGAGTAGTTTTAATTTCAACAAACTAAACTATGAGGAGTAGTAAAAAAATTTTAGCTAGCCTCATGAGAATATGAATGATAATGGATACAAATCGTTAGAATCATGTTATATATGTGAGTAGTTGAGATTGTGGGGTTCATTATCATGCAGAACATGTCTTTTATGTTTGCATATATGTGACCATTTATGTGCGTTGTCCTTCAACCAAAAAATGTAAATGCATTCTGAGGGTTATCTTTGGAATTACATGATATGAAATAAGTGCTTTTTATTTATTAGAAAACTACAAATAATTATAAACCTTATTACCTGTTTAGCATCACACATTCTCTGATAATCATGTATGCATGCACGGTGTAATAATCTAAATTCATCATTGACTCTTATGCCATCATTTACCCATTAACATGATCAAGTGGAAATAAAAGATTCCTTCTAATATTTGCACATAATTTCCTGGGACAGCATTGTTACTGCTGCCATGAGAGAGTTTATTTGTCTTCTCAAAACTTGCTACATACTAAAAAATGAGTACAACAAGCTTTCTTGAGTAAAAGTGTCCACGATAGCATTTAATCCAATAAAGATAATTCATCAATCACCATTCAATTAAGAGTACACTGAAAGCAATTGAAACCTCTTTTTTCTAAAAATAAAAAATCATACACATAGTATCATATATTATAGGTGTGAAATAAACAACTTTTATTTTAAACCAAAAGTACTGTTTTAAGATGGCATTTTATCATTTTATTGGTATATATATAAATTTATCATAATATAACAAACCATGCATGTAGGATTGTAGGTTACATACATGAAAGAAGTTAATTCAGTTGTGAATTTTGACAATGCTATCGCTATGTGTAAACTAAAATTAGTCACTAGTATAAAATATATGTTCAATATTTAAATATAAAATACATATTAAAAATGAGTTAAACAACATATGTATTTATATACAAATGTATAATGGTTGATTTTAGTGTACAAATAACGTTTTATTTTGACAAACATTTAAAATCCTTGAGAGAATCCAAACTTGGGGAAAACGGGGTGAAAATGATGACAAAAATCAGTAGTGAGTGGAACCCAACAGAATGAAGACAGCTTTTAGTCTACAAAAGAGATATAACATAGCCAAACTCATATGATTATGTGTACTACCCTGTTGCCACTCTGTAGGTGTAATCTTCATTCATCTTAATTGAACAAGTTTGGGTCCAAAGCATGTGACTTGTCGTTTTCTATGTAACATTTTTGCTTGGTGTTTTTCTCTTCTAATGGTTACAATTAGGCATGTAGCATACTCCAATTCAAATCAGATTTGGCCCCAACAAGTGCTCTAATGCTCTATAGGGAAACCAGTGCTTTATCTCGTTTTAGTAATTATTGCACGATTTTAAATTAGTTGGTTTAGGTTTAATTGCTGAATTTAATTTGTTTTTATTAATGAATGATTTCCAAATGCATTTATAAATTACAAGCATGTAATAAAGTATTAAGGAGAAACTTTCTCTAAAAAAACTTTATGCCCAAAAAAAAAAAAATTTAAGAGTGGTACTTGGTTTTTTGTTGAATGAGAATCCCAAAATTCTAATATTTAATATCAAAGGTAAATAATTACCAAAAAAAAAGTATCATAAGTAAATTAATCTTTATCTTGCAATGTGCTTCTATCACAACTAGCACTTTTGACACAGCTTAACATGATGGAGAAGTGGAGTTTGAGGTATATTTTTATTTTTATTTTTCCGGTTTCCAAAACAAAGTATCCCATATTTTTTTAAAGTTTAATTTTGATTTACCAACGGTGTAATATTACGTCTAATTTTTTAAGAGTGGGTATCCATCTTGGTTTTGATAATTTTTTTTGAAAGACTATGAAACTCCCAATGAAAAAAATACCTATTCTGACATTTGATATTTAATTTCGTAAGGATGGTTAGCCTTTAAAATATGTTTATGTGACATGTTAATTATTAATATATTTTTTATTTAATTTTTATAAGTAAAAACAACTTAAAAATTACTAATATTTTTTAGTTTTATATAATAAATTTAACTAAGTATTTAAAAAAGGTAAAAATAAATAAATAAATAAATAAACAACCCTAATAATTATCCTTAAAAGACAACAAAACTTCTAACAAAAAAGAATTTGTCAATCCTAATTAGTTTTTAATGGATAACTCAACAGTTTAACATGTCATGTAGGTTTATTTCATTAATACACAGAAAAAATATTAATAAAGGGACTAATTTGTCTCACAAAAATAAAAATTAAAGGTTGAAAATAGTTTTTTTTTTTTTTATTGAGTGTCTCGTTGTCTTTTGAAGTATTTGTGAGGAGCCGTTTAAAGTTTTTTTCCTCTTTTTTAAATAACCATTCACATAGTTGATATAAGAAGTAGTTATTTTTGCTAACGGAAAATACGTAGTTGAATGCAAGTGTAAAATTTTACTATCTACCAGATCAAAATTAAATTCTTTCTTTTGTTAGGGACTTCAACAAGTTACATGAATTATTAATGTTATCAGCATTTTAGAAAGAAGCCATACTCATACTTACCGAACGAATAAACTATAAAGTTTTGTTAATGTCAACATTCATATGGTTGGCCTACCTCATGATACAGTTGCAATTTTGGGGATTTGGGAAGTTCTATTGTATTCTCTTCTTCTATTCGGTAGTAACTGGATAAGTTGTATTCCTTTCTGTATTAGTTGGAGAAGAGATTAAAGAGGCTCCACACACTTTCCACTTTAATTTCAACAACAAATGTCACGTTTTTTATCCAACTTTACATGTAAAATCAGCTTCGGAAAATTGTTCAATTAAGTTAATAATATCATAAAGGTGCCTACTACTGTAAAGATGCATCTTTACAGATTTTTGTCTTTTATGGCAAAAAAGCGTGTCACTAAAAAGCGTTGCTTTAACGAGAAAAGTGTTATCCTTAATCGTTAACTTGGCTCTGATACCAATTTTTATCAATGCAAGTTTTTGAAATATTTTTCTTGGGTTGGATTTGCATTATTAAAATTTTCTATTTTTTTTAACAAATTTTCTATTTCTCTTGATATGCTTTCTATACAATTTTTACAGAATTGTTCCACTTCTTCTCTATTTCTTGTGTAAATGTTACTATTCTGTAATCTTACTTCATAATATCTTTTTTGACTTGTCTGAAAATCTAAATCATTTTTTAATTCTTGTATCGTTTGATTTGCTAAACCAGGCATTTTATACTTGTAATTCTTGTTCAGATTCAATTTGTACTTGTTCTAGGGGTTCAACCTGTAGAGGTTGTATTACTTGAATATTTTGAACATGTATTCTTGATTCAAAAGCTTGTAATGCAATCATATTTTGTATGTGAAGATAATGCAATCTTCGAGCACGATAAATTTGTTTATTCTTAGTATTTTCTTTTAAATTTTTGACTGATTTTTTAGTTTTAAAACATTGTATTAATTTTCTTGTTCTAAATATCTTTTTGTTTACCTTCTTGATTTCTGTTTCTAAATCTGAAGATTCAGTTGTCAAATTTCTTATTTTTATAGATATAGCCATTATTCTTGTTTTCATATTCCTTTTAATTGTTTTTAAGGAAATAAGACTTTTTTGAAAATCTTTCATATTAGAATTTCTGCATCTTCTGCCATAGCTTCATTGTTATTTTCTAAAGATTCTATTATTTTTTCTAATTCTTCGACTTCTTTTTTCAGATTGTTATAAGATAATACTAAAGTTTTGAAAGCTCTTTGGTTTATTTCAGAAAACTTTAAATATTTCAAATGATTTTCTCTTTCAAAGAGTTCTTGTTTCTTATCTTGATAAGACACGTATATTTCTTCTTTATTTATCGTCATAATTTATTATTTAAAGTTTCATTCAACTTTTCAATTCTTTTTGTTAATTCCTTTATTTCAGAATCTTTTTCTTCAATTTTTAAATGAGATAGACTTAGAGGGCTGTTAATTTTAGATTCTCTTATTCTAAAACTAGATGATGAAAATGAATTTCTTGACGGTTGTTTTAATAACAAAACTGGGCTTTCAATAGCCTTATTTCTTGGAATTTCTGTTTTTACAAACTTTTGAAATAGTTCATCAACATAAATTCTTTCTTTATCTTTGAAGTCTATACTATGATGACTATTTGTTAGCGCATAATTAATTGCATATGTGATAGAAAATGGTTCATCATTTTGTTCCATTAAATCTATCTTATGGAATTTATAAGCCAGACTTAAGGATCTGCCGAGATTTTCGGTTGATAAAGGAATAGCGTATCCAATATGAGCATTAAATTTAACATTTACATTTGCCAAGTTACCATGGATTATTCCAATTATTTGATCTCTAGGATTAGTGATTCTTTTATCACAGATTGCCAGACTTATTGGAGAATTAATTCCTTTCATGTATGTGGATTTAACTAAAACTTGAATGGTACTAATATGAATCCATCCAATTTTAGATCTTTTTTGTTGATCTTTAATTTTTCCAATTTGTTTATTTACATCTTGTTCATTTATCAGAGCTATTTCAAGTTCTCCATTTGCAGATTGTATTTTTATTGGAGTTTCAATCTGAATTTTTCCATAATATATTATATTTTTTCTATTAAAGATTTCTTTTAGAGGATTTTGTTTATTAAAATTATCATTAGGTTTAAGATCTAATTCCGTTTTTAAAATAGCTTGTTTTTCATTATCAAGTAAAGCAGTTAGCTTATAGTAATCAGATTCTTCAGTTATTTCTATATCTTCTAAATAATTCATAACTTAAAAAGATTGGGATAAAGATGTACCTTTCTGGAGAATAAACTTCTTTATTTATTGCTATTTTACAATATGTGTTTTGTTCTCCAGAGGGGAGATTTTACAAATTAATTCCAGAGGGGAATTTCTTAGAATTATTTTTCTAATGGATCAGACTCCAGAATCGCCTCAGCTACTTCCTCTTCGCCCTCCTGGCCTGTGAGTACTCTAAGCTTCCTGCTTTCTGATTTCTGATGCTCTATCAAATAACTTAGCACTCTATTTATAATGGTTGGGTTTGATGGACAAATCCCATCCTTACCCTTCTTATGACGTCATTGCTTACGTCATTGAGCAATAATTCGCACCAACTACATTATTGGTGCCTTGTGACGAAAGCTCTTACATCATTCAACAATAATGTTGATGGATGACTCAGATGTCTCATCCTCTTCTTTTCCCATGTGGGTGGGGTCTTCAGCATTGTTGCTTTCTTCAGACATTTCTGAGGCGCACAGCTGGCACCTATGGTCTTCTTTGTCTTTTAGTAAATGGCATAGATTCCTCCTTATCCCGTCAGGAAGTTTTTCCAGTAATCCAGAAAAGTTGTAAAATGCTGATTCAAAATCCACTAGAAGTCTCATCTCTCTTGATTCAATTTGGTTTTTCTTACTAGAAACAATTAGAGTGTTTCTGCTTTTGTAGTTTATTCTTGTTCTGGATTCTTTGTTTATTTTTTGAGCTCTCTCGAAGACTCTTGCCAATGTACTGGCCAATCTTCCTTCGTCGCTATAAATTGATAGATCTTGAACTTGTTCTATTGGTTGAAAATCTCCTGGGAAAACTGACATGAAAATTACTTGAAATGCTGGGATCAAACATTCTCCTTCTTCATTGAAGATTGGCTGACTACTTGTAAATTTTAGAGATATATCCCTTGGTTCTCTTGCATCAATCATATTTTTGAATTTTTTCACTGCATCTATAAAACCTGCAGGAAATTCTTTAATGATATTTAAATTGTCAAAAATTAGGATTGTATCAATTAATCCGTATTGGAAAAACTGATATGTATCAGAGGGTGAAGCCTCTGGGAAGATTACCAGCTTTGTTAGCTGTTCTTTGTTAATGGGATAATATCCCAATATTGCTCTTTTGTCTAGAGTCCAATTTAGAACCAGATTTAAGGTTTCTCTACAGTTTGATCTGCAGACCCTTTTTTTGTCATTTATTTCGGCCCTTATGGGAATATTTTTCATTAGTCCAGTTCTTTGGGCTTGGGCTGTTCTTTGGATTTGTACTGGAGCTTTTTCTGCTCTTTTTAGAATTTGCTCTGGATGGAGCACTTCATATTCTCTGAGGGATTCTTTTGCGTCTTCTATTGTCAAGAAACCCCCTTTATGAATAGTTTTGGGCTGATGGGTGAATGGGGCTGCTTTTGCCCAATCATCATAAACTCCTTTCATTGGGCCATTGTAAATAACATAATATTTTTTGTCCTGAGTCGATTTTTTAATTATTTCTGCCAAAGTTTTATTTTCAGAAATTTTTTCAATTTTTGGTTGGTCCACCACGCTTAGCTGGCTGAACTCTGATGGTGTTGTCAGCATTGGTATTGGAGCAGGTAATGTTGACTGCTGGGTTACCTTCATGGCTTCCATGGCCTTTTTAATGGATTGAATTTGAGCTCTTAGCTGCTGACAGTGATTGCATTTTTCAAGCTCTTGTTCAAGCTTCTGGATTTCTTGATTCATTGTGTTGACAATGAACTCCATTCTCTTGTCAATGTATCTGCAATAATATTTTTATTTCCCTTAATGTACTCGATTTTTATCGGATATTGTAATAAAAACATTTGCCATCTTACCAGACGACCCTGATTATAATCAGATTGTAAATTATATCTAATAAAACCTGTTAAATAACTTGAGTCTGTTCGTAATGTAAATTCCTTTGGAAGTAGATCAATCCTCCATTTCTTAATAGTTTTTATTGCTGCTAGAGTTTCTTTTTCATGGGTAGTATACCTCTGTTCTGTTGGTGTAAACGTTCCAGAAATATATCTGCATAGTAGTTCCTTTGAGGAATGTTTAGAATCTAGTGATTCTTTTTCTTTGTTCAAGCTTTTTTCAGCTTTTTTAGCTTTTAGACAGCCTGACCAGGTTTTGTCTGAAGCATCTGTTTCTACTATTAAATAGTCATCTTCTTCTGGAATATAAAGTTCTGGAAGATTTTTACAAAGTTCTTTAATTTTTTGAATCTGCAGGCTATCTTTTTCTTCCCATTTCCAAATCTTTTTTATACTTATTTTTGAAAATAAGTTTTTAGTATAATCTGTTATATTTTTTAAAAATCCTTGTTCAGAAATATAATTTATGCATCCTAAAAATCTTTGTAATTGTTTTCTATCTTCCATTTTATCAGGAAATAATTCTACTTTTTCTAATACATTTGGTTGAAGTTTTAACTTCCCTTCAGTAGATAGAATTAATCCAAGAAATTCTATTTCTTGTTTTGCTATCTTAGCTTTCTTTTTACTAAGGACTAAACCTTTTTCCTTACATCTTTCTAAAACAATTAGTAATTTTTGAAGATGATCTTCTTTATCTTGTTTTGTAAAAATTAGTATATCATCAATGTAAACTAGAACAAAATCATTTAAATCTTTTAAATTTTCTTCCATAAACCTCTGATAAATACCTGGAGCTTGTTTTAGTCCAAATGGTAAGACATTCCATTCGTAGAGTAATACTCCTGTTGATTCTTTTGTTGGACAAGTAAAAGCAGTTAATTTCTTTGTTTCTTCGTCTAAACGAAGTTGCCAATATCCTGATTTTGCATCGAGCGATGAAAACCAAGTTGCTCCTTTGATTTTTTCTAGAATGGAATCCTTTCTTGGGAGCTTATGAGCATCACCTATAGTTGCTTCATTCATTTTTTTGTAGTTAATAACCATTCTTCGTTTTCCTCTTTTAATTTCGTTATTGTTTTCAACATAGAAAGCTGGGGCCGCATGAGGGCTTTTACTTAGTCTTATAATTCCTTTATCCAAAAGATCCTTACATTCAGATGAAAATTCTTCCTTGTCTCTAGCTGAATAGGGAATTCTATTTGGAACATTTATTTCTCTTGTAGGATCCTTTAATTTAATACTTATTAATTCTTTGTTTGTATTTTTAATGTCTAAAGGATTTTCAGCACATACTTCATTTAAAAGTTCTTCTATTTTACTTTCAAGGTCATTTTTTGGAATTTTTATCTGGAAGTATAAGTTCAAATAGCATTCTTCTAAAATTGAAAATATTTTGAATTTTAAAATTTCATTTATAGTAGTAGTCGGGATTTTTATTAGTTTTGCCTTTTGATTTAGAGAAGAATCATATGGGGCTTTTAGAACTATATATGTTAATTCTTGGATAAAAGGGTGATATAGTTTTAGGAAATTATTCCCTATAATAAAATCTATTCCAGATTCTAATTTATATATAGATGGAATAATGAATCTGTAATTCTGAATGAAGATTTCAACCATTTCTGCTTTTAAATTGACTTTGTGTATGGATTTATCGGCTATCCTAATTCTTAGTGGATTTTCTAACTTTTTCCAGTTAAGTTTTATATTTGAACTTGCAAAACATTTTGTTGCCCCTGTATCTATGAAGGCATTAATAAATTTTTCTGTAATTTTTACAGTAATAAATGTAGCGCTATTACTCACTTCCTGAGTTTGTTTCTGAGTCTGTTTCTGAGACATATTCAAAAATATATTTTAGTTCATTATCAGATTCTTCTAAAGGTTCCATAAAACAAGTTTTTGCAACTTCCAGTTGTTTAGTTAGGTCTTTTTTATCCTTCTTTTTTGGACATTCATTTGCATAATGTCCTTCTTCTTGACAATACCAACATTTGCAGTTTTCTTTTTTATTTGGGCAATAGTTCTTTTGTTTTTTACTGATACTTCTTTCCCTAAAATATCTCTTTTTTCTCCAATTTGGATAATATTTTCTTTTCTTAAAGTAATATTTTCTTTTTCTTCGAATATTTTTATTAGAACCATATTTTTGAGGAATTTCCTCATTGTCTTGACAACAAATTCTAATTATATTATTAAATCTTTTCTGAGTAACTTCTTGCATGCAGCGTTCTTTTATTTCCTCTCTTATAGCAAATGTTGCTCCACCGAAATTATTTTCAATTGTTTTATTATTTATTTCTCTTATAAATCTTCCCATAATAATTTCATTAACAGGATATGGAAGTTTTGTAATATACATGCTAAGATAATGTTTTTTATCTTCTTCTTTTAGTTTATAATAATATATTCTGTATTCACAAATATAGGATTCTATATAACAAAGATCGAATATCTGAATATTGGCCAAATGATTTTTTGCTTCTAAATACTCTTTTTCAGAAATTTCATTTCTATGATCTATGACATTTTTTCCAAAGAATTCTTTATATAAAATTCTCATTATGTGTGCTATTTTATCATAAGCTGTTGTCTTTTCATCTAATTCTTCTATTATTTTATTATCTACTGATAACATATAATTTCTTATAGTTCCTTTTGTGTGGAAACCTATGAAATTCCAGATATCTAATCCAGATAATTCATTTAATTTTGGGTTTGTATAAGCTTCTAATAAAAAGGAGTTCATCCAATCTTCGAAAATTTCTTTTTCGTTTCTTTTACAATCTAGATCAAGCATTCTTTCCTCTTCTAGTTCTTGAATTTTTGGAATATATTTAGATGGTATTTTAGTATATTTTGAATTTTTGCTTATAAACCCTTTTTTGAAAGCATAATTTTTAAAACCTGTTTCCCATTTAAATTGGGTTTGATTATTATTCCCAGATGTTCCAGCTTCATCCTTTACTTGTACTGGATGTACTGGTTCTTCATCACTTGAATAGTCTAAAACATATTCTTCTCTTTCAGAAAAATCTGGTTCTTCTTTAATCTGAAAACCTTGTTCCATAAGATTATCTTCTTGAGCAATTTTTAATTGTTTAAAAAGCATTGTAACTTCTTCTAATTTTTCATCAATATTCATAATTTTAGAGGTGGTCTAATCTTTAGATTTGTTGTATCGATTTTATTTTGGACTTCTTCTTTTTTAGAAATTTCTTTTTGGAAATGTTTATCAAGTATTTGTTCAATTTTATTTATCATATTAGGTTCTTCCTTTTCTTTATTTTTCTGAAATTTTAGAGAAACTAATATTTCTTCAAGCATATCTATTATAGAATTTAATTGTGGATTAAAAGTATGATGAAGGTGGGGATAATTATCTCCCTGATAACATTTTTTAGAAACTCCATGTGAAATATAAGTTTTTTCGGGCTTTTGAAGTCCTTCAATAAAACTTATAGTAAAATAGAGATTTTGAGAAAAATCATTTTGTATTGATTTTAAGAATTCTGTGTCATTACAATTGACATTAGTTAAAATCATTAGTTTTTGATCTATTAATTTTGATAGATTAATTATTTCTTCTCTTAAATCTTCTAATTTACTAGTTTTTTCCATAAGGTGACGCTTTTCTTTGAAAAGGGCAACGGTTTTAAATTAAAAGTGTGGTTTTAGAATGAGTGGTTCAGATTTTGCCACATATCACATCTTTAAAACAACATCTTTACCATATATTTCACCTATCATAAATTATTATAGACATGCTTTTTTTTTACTAAAGTGTGTATGTTACTTGTAAGTTGCATTTTATTCCAGCTGGCAAACAACAAAACTTGGAATCTATACACAACAAAATTATTCTTCTTTAATTCTTAGCTTTTGGGATTATTATGGAACAAAGGTATTCTGATCCCTAGTTAATGTTTGTTTATTTTCATGGCCAAGACTCATTAATCATTATTAGCCCTTTAATTTGCTGTGGCTCGAGGTGGTGAATGTGGATATAGAATCCTTATTATCACTTTCATGTCAGGTGAAGTAACAAAGCAATATGAATTGCGTGATTCAGTTGAATTGAAGATGTTGTGTGCACTTTTGGATTTAGTACATTGAAGGGACAAAGGAAAAAAAAATATTTAAGAAAGAAAAAAAATGCTTGTCAAATTCTGAATTTTTCACACTAACATTTACTTAATTGAAGTAAAAGAAAAAAAGTGAGCCTCTTTACATTCACTAAATGGGAACTCGTTGGACTTTGGCAACTTGCTAATCCTTTGAGAAATAATATATATTTAAGAGTAATGCTAGAGATTTAATTCTTTTAATTAATTTCAGTTTTTTTTATATTTTATTTATATTAAATTTTAAATCATAAATTTTTAATTTAAATCTTAAAGTATAAATTTTAAGTTCTCAATTTTTTTAAATACTGAGAATTTTTAGACGATAACAATAACAATAACAACGAAGTCTTGCTCTACTAAGTGAGGTCGGTTACATGGATCAAACGACGTCATTGAACTCGTAGAAATTAAAAAAAATAACTAACTAAAAATTGGTTTCTAAACTTTTTCTAAATTTAATAATGCCACATAAACTATTTTTCTTATAAATAATGCCACATAAATTATTTTTCTTATAGTTATTGTAAATCAAGACTTATAAAAGGTTCATATTTGCGTTAATATGTAACGATATTTTAAGTAACTAATTTGAGTTAGTCGAGTGAATTTTTTATTGGCTTAAATAAATATTGGAATTTGAATCTCATTTTGTACATACAACAACCAATTAGTTAGTAATAAATTTTTAAATATAGGCATATAGCTCAAATCAATCGAAATTTTCGATTAAATCGATTCCATCAGCTGGTTTGGTCCAATTTTCAAGCAAATTGGCAATTACATTTACATATTTGAACTCTTGATGTGGTGATTCTAACATTAGAGAAAGTATGTTTGCAAGGTTGGTTTCCAAATCACTAGACAACTTGGTCCCAATCAGTTAGACAATCACTGTAAAATCAAGCTTTGCCCGCAAGATGAAGCAAAGATACAATCACTTACAATAATAATAATATTGTATCTTATTTCATCAAACGTAGAGACTTTCCCTTTTGCAACAACATACCACAATAATGCATGTGAAATGTGATTAATTTTTCTCTAAAGAACTGTTTAATGTTGACTATTCAAATTCAATTATGCATTATGGCCAGTGGGAGAGTCCTTTCTTGTGCTGTTTTTTATTTCTTAAATTGTTAATTCAGAAAACGACGTTCAAATTTTTTTTTTAAAATATATATAAAAGTTTGTTACAATTGTGCATATAACATTGGATCACAAGCACAGGACATTGATAATTAAATTGGCTTCACCTTACTACCGACAGCTGATCGATCTCCCAAGAAAAACAAAGTCCTCACATTTTTTATAAGACTCGTTAATTTTTTTTTGTTATTTACGATATTTTTTAATTTGACAGTTTAAAAATTAATCTATTTTAAATTTAAATTTTATTTAAAAATTTGATATTTGGCTAATATTTAATCAATAAATTATTGTATACATAAGATAAAATTCAAATCTTCAATACTTATTTAAATAAATGAATAAACTGATTATTCGACTAATCTAAATTGATTATACGAAAGCTAAGCTAGTTAGCTAATGTTGATCACCGACTAATAACCACCTTGATCAGAAGAAAATCTGACATGAAAATGAATAAATCATATGCCTCAACACATTTGAAACCTGCTCATTATTTATTGATCATTGGTTATGGTGAATAGGCAAGGGCATGGTAGATCCAAAAACCTGGCATGATTAGGGGGTCTCTAGGCTTTGAATATGTCCATCAACAACATTATTGCTTTTCAATTTTGATTATACAAAATAAAGGGCACATGGATTTGGAATCAACCACAGGATATAAGAGACAGAAATGGCACGAAAGTGACCCCCATCCAATGTACTAATTTAATCTACGTGCGGTAATTCCCATAAAAGCCTCTCCATCAGAATTAAGAAACTTGTTTTTATTACAATTTAGCATATTTAACAAGTTATTATTATATTAATCATGTATATGCCACACGCACCCCCTCCCCTTCAATTGTTCCCGTAAAATTAGCAATACTTGTCTCGTTATAATATCAACTATATTCTATACCACATATATATTAAAATTAATTATTAAAATCAATTATTAATATAACATATATATTAAAATATAAAATACACCTTAAATATAAATTAAACAATATATATGTATAATAACTGATTTTAGTATTAATTTTAATATATAAATAATATTTTTTAAATAAAGTATATCTTGTATTGCTGTGTCCTAGGTATTTTTTTTACTTTAATTTGTCTTTTTTTTTCTCGGGCGAAGTTACAGGATAATGCTTAATTATTAAGCAGGTTTGAACATCCACATGATAATTAACCACCTTAGGCAAATTAGTCGCCTACAAATATGATTTCATATTTATATTTATAAATACTATAATCAAATTAAATTTATATTTATTCTTGTGTGAATAAATTTTTGAGATATAATTCATCTCTTATGTTATTATAATACGTTTTCTTTTAATAAAATAGAATAATTCAGATATCAAAAAATATGATCGGTGAATATTTGTAAAAGACATTTTGATACTCAAGTTCGTAAGTCTTTAAGAAATATAAAAATTCTATAATTATAAAATATTAAACAAAAACTAAAATTTATTATGTGGTTTCTTTTGAGATATAAAAATAGGTATTTTTAATTCTTTATAGACATAGAGTTAATATTATGATCGTTGATCATTAAGTTAAATTATTCTTTACAAACTTAAAATAAAGGCAAATAAAATCGAATTAAGACTCAGAATGCTCAATAAAAATCGAGTTATAAAGTGATAAATCAATGTTAATAGTTAAAATACAAATAAAAGTAAAAGAACAAATTAATTATAATTTATTTTTATTATTCACAAAAAATTGCTTGTTTTGTTATTAAAAAAATTAATTATTTTAATAATTAATTACTCTACTGAAAAACATGTAAAATAATATATACACAGCACAAATACATAAATACTTTTACTTGATGATACCTAACTTTACTTAAACTTACTTGAGATAAAAAAAAAGCCTGCTCAAATTCTCAACATTATAAGTAGTTAAAGTTAAACGAATAATATCTTTCTATATGCATGTCAAAAGAATGGAAAAGAAAACCTACTCCTAAGCAGTTTTTGGCTGCTTAATTTGTTTTGTTATATCTCGTCAACAATACTCACAATTATTATATATATGATGAGAGGATCACTACTCTCACCATCAATAATTAACAAATTAAAAGGAATAGAATTCCCAACTTTTGTCTATATCTTTATCAACATGAACAATATATTTTAATTTAAATCACAATGATTTACATCACAAAACTCTTTTTACCCACTTCTTAACCACTCTACAATTATGGTATATCATAGCGTCACTATTTTTCCATTTCTTAACGTTATATCTACAGGTGGCAGCAGGTAGCTAGCCACCGTGAATTTAATTTGAAGAATATATATATCATTTTAATATAACTATATTACATTAATTATAGTCATTATAATATTTTAAAAAATATTGTTAAAATTAAAATAATATTATTTAAAAATATTATTAAAATATAAACAAAAATATTAATTTTAACAATATTTTTGTAATGATCATAATCACTTTGACATAGACATATATATACATATATATGGGGCTGCTATCTCATGAATGTGTGACGATATTAAAGTGAACGTGCATAACACAATGGATTGGAACGAAGTCTGAGATAGTAGTGTACGATCGGAGCAGGTATAAGTCAACTATTTTATTCATCAATTTGTGTCATCGCTACTAGCATGAGTTGGAATTGAATTTGTGGATTGAATATATTTCGCCAGCAAATTATTGTGGCCTTGTGGATTATACAACTTGATAAAAATATATGGTCCAAATTAAAGATGGTTTGAGTAAAAAAATATTAAATAAATAATAAAATAAAATAAAGATGGCTTGGTATGGCATCCAATGCTTAATTAAAGTATGAATACTCGATATGCTAGATATTAGTTGTTAATATGCGAAGATATATTCAATTCCCTTGGGATTTAGTTAAATTTAGCCTAGCTACTTTTATATTTAATTTGTTTGGGCTGCTACAATCACCATAACATTCTTTTTAAGAAAGGTTAGTGTTATAATTATAAAATATCTACTATCACATTTTATTATAATCTAAATTTGAAAAAAAAAATTCTTCATAAATACTAAAATTTAATCCGTATATATTTGTGTATATTTATACATGATATATTTTTTGCACAAAAAAATTAACCAACAGAAATAACATACTAATCAAAATTTTCATAAACATAATAATTAAACTTTTCTATGGTGAGTGTCTCATTAATAACTAATTTTTTGTTTCTATAATTCTATGTAATAAGATTGTTTTAAGAAAACCCTATTCAGTAAAAGAGAAATTATTATAATTTATCTAAGTATGCTATGAGTATATAAAAAAATCAATCATTTGTGTAGAATATATGTTAAAATATAAAATATAAAATATATATTAAAAATTAGTTATACAACATATATATTTATATAAAAATATAAAATAATTAATTTGATAGCTATTTTTTTTTTGTGTGCACATAACATTTAACTAATTTTTGTAATTCATCATACATCAATTACTAAAATTTAACCTAATGAAACACAATTGAGAGTTGAAATTAGTTGAAGTTGGGTTAATTCTAGATACCCCTTATTGAAGCAAAAGAAAAAGAAGAAATAGACGTGTATTGAAGCATTTAGAATGCAATTATTTTAGAACTTATTACACTTGTCGTATAAGGGTACGCAACAAACTAATAAGTTGTTATTAGACTAGTTACAATTATTATATGATAAAGTAGAATTAGTAATATAGTATAGTATGATCCTGTTGCACATGTTAGTTAGATGCATGGACCATCTCTGATTTTCTTTCTCTTGTTTTCTTGTAGGGTACCCTCAACCTAAGTGCACTATATAAATCACTAGCCACACACTGTTGTGGAAATGAACATAAGAGATTTAATTTCCTCTTTGCTAACAAGTAGTGTATCTTAATCTTAGTGCTTATATATTAATATATAGTTACTTAATTATATTGCTACTAAGATCTTTGGAAATAATAATGGCAAGGAAATTAGGGTACTTGAGATTCTTTATTGTTTGTGTGATAGCATCAATTGCAACAACACATGCTCAATTGGAGCTTGGTTTCTATGCTAAAAGCTGCCCAAAAGCTGAGAAGATTGTTTCTGATTTTGTGAATGAGCACATCCACAATGCTCCTTCACTTGCAGCTGCATTAATAAGAATGCATTTTCATGATTGTTTTGTCAGGGTAATTAGTTGGTTATTTAATTAAGTAATTACTAATTAGCTTGTTGTGTTTCAAAATAACCTGAGTTTTAATTTTCAGGGGTGTGATGGATCAGTGCTTCTGAACAACACAAACCAGCAAGCTGAGAAGAATGCTCCACCAAACTTGACAGTGAGAGGGTTTGACTTCATTGAGAGAATAAAGAGCCTTGTGGAAGCTGCATGCCCTGGTGTTGTTTCTTGTGCTGATATCTTAACTTTGGCTGCTAGAGACTCCATTGTTGCCACTGTGAGTACATCAACATAATAATCATTCATCAACACTAATATTATATAATTAACATGGGATTTTCTTCAGGGTGGACCCTTCTGGCAAGTTCCAACAGGTAGAAGGGATGGTTTAATTTCTAATTTGTCAGAAGCCACAAGAAACATTCCTGCTCCATTTGATAACTTCACCACCCTGCAAACTAAGTTTAACAATGCTGGACTTGATCTCAATGACTTAGTCATCCTATCTGGTATTTACATTATTCAATCACAGTTTTTTATAGACCACTTTATTTCGTTTTATCTGTCTTTATTGTTTCTTACTCGCATGCAGTTTGTCTTCGTATATAGTTGATAGTTGAGAATTATTAGATAATTTGATATGTTTGACTAAATTATCATTTAACCGTTCTCGACTATCAATTTCACATAAAGACAACTGCATGCAGGCGAGTTTTCACCAAATATGACACATAAGTATGTGACAGCTAAAATGATCAATATATGTAACTTTGTGGTTTTGTAAAGGTGCACACACAATTGGAGTGTCTCATTGCTCAACAATCAGCAACCGTTTGTACAACTTCACTGGGAAGTTAGATCAAGACCCTGCACTAGACAGTGAGTATGCACAAAATCTGAAGAAATTCAAGTGCAAGAGCATCAATGACAACACCACTTTGATTGAGATGGACCCTGGTAGCCGCAAGACCTTTGATCTTGGTTACTATAACCAAGTTGTTAAGAGAAGAGGCCTATTCACTTCAGATTCTCAGTTGTTGGTCAACAGTGTTACAAACTCTCTGGTGAACCAATTGCTTCAAGGGTCACTTCAGAATTTCTATGCTCAATTTGCAATCTCTATGGAGAAAATGGGAAGAATTAATGTCAAGACAGGGACACAAGGTGAAATCAGGAAGCAATGTGCATTGGTAAATAGTTAAGAGTAATTAATTTTTTTTTTTTTTTGATAATAGATTTGTGTCATGGTATGTGCAACTTTGTATGATGTATTATTACTATATTTTGTCCTTTTTTGTTTGCTTATTTTATGCTATGCTGTAGGGTGTACTATTTCATAGGAGACCATATGGTGAGGGTGTTTTTTTATGTGTTGGAATAAGTGGGTTCCATTTTCATAATTTTTTTTGTTCTTATTTTATAGTGTGAATGGTAGGGGAAGGTTAATACTCTTGCTGCAATAAGGATAAGTGAGAGAGGAATTGTTGTGTTTCTCATGTTCATGTATAAGATGGAACCTGTTAATTAATTTTATCCTTTTTCTTTACTTGTAATTCAATTCATTTTTCTCTTAATCAAGTGTTATTCTTCTTTATTATTATATAAATAAAATTATGCTAAAGTCATAATTTAGTTCATGATGTTATAGTTGTAAATTTGCAACTGAGTTTTTTAAATTAATTGTTGTATTATTTTATTTAGCTTCTGAATTTTAAAATTAGCACCAATTCAGTATTGTTAAAGTTTGTAAGATTGTCCTTCAAAAATTTTAAAATACAATAATAATAACAACAAAATCTTGTCCCATTAGATAAGGTTGACTACATGAATCAAATAACGCTATTGAATCCTATAATGTATTATATTTATAATGAAACAATTTACTATAAATCTTGTTTTACTGTCTCATGTATGGTTTTTTTTTAGTTTTTTTTTTTTCCGTTCATTATTTCTCTTTCATTTTATCCACCTTTTTTACTGTAAGTTTTTTTTTTTGGGTCATGTAATGTAAGGTTAAAAGGGATAGGTAAAATAGAGGGTTTATTATGAGTTTTCACTTTTCACACTTCAAGCCCACTCCTTTTTTGTCAAGGGTCTAGGCCACTCTAAATTGCTAGAATGGCCCACATAGGATATCCATAAGCCCATAGCAAACCCAACAAACCCAGACAAAAAAAAAACTGGTCCTCGTATTAATTTTCCTAGATATCTTATCACCTCTCACTTTTTATCTATTGGTGCAACCGAAGGTATCAGATTGTTTCCAAAGTTTTCTATGGAACACTTTCCTTATTTGTTCTTATTCTCACTGTTTCTTATTTTTCTTTCAATAAAACACAATCAATCTGAATTCTAAACCTCTATCTGGGCAGAATTGCTTCTCTTTTAGTTTACAGGTTTTATTATTATTTTTAAATCTTTTGCTTGAAAAATATTGGGCTAATGATGCTACCTTCAATTATCTTAGCGGATTTCAATCAGATTTCTACCATGATCTGATTGCTACACACACTGAAGCCCTTTCCCTTCATTTTCCAATCTCAAATTCCATGCCTATTATTGCTTTTCTTTTCTTATATTAAGTAATAATTAGTAATAATATTACCTTATTGATAGGATGAAGACACTTATGAGTAATAAATTAATAATATATCTCATATGGTTATCTTCTATATGAATAAAATATCATATGTAAAAATTTTAAATAAACTAATCTCAGAAGTATAGGAAATCATAAGTGAAGCACACACAGTTCATGTGAAATTATGGAAATATAGAGGTAGAAAAAGAAGAAACACAGTTCAATTTAACCCCTTCTCTTTCCTTCCTTTGAGTTTTAACTTTTTGAATCAAGTGTTTTGGTAATTATGGCTCTTCTTCAATGCATTTTGGACACCTGCATCTAAAACCATAGTCTGCAAGGGATGCTTGTCTCTCTTCAAAAGGAAGGTCTTCATCAACATATGAGATGGTTATCTGAAAATTTTCCTAAATGTTAATTAGTTATCTATATATTTCGAAATATTATATAGTATGGTCTATGGTGAGATTCGGCCTTTTTACCAAAGTCTCACCTTTTCCAAACCTTATTATTAAAATGTCATCTTTTTGTAACTAATTACTTAGATGCCATCTTTTTACCACAGTGACAACTGATTTGCTATTTCATTTTTAATTATGATTGTTTATAGTAATATTCAGGTTGACACTTGAGTAATTAGTTTCAAAAGAGTGATGTTTTGGCAATAAGTTTCGAAAAAGGTGGCACATTGGTGAAAAGATCGCAAGATTCCTTATGTGCTGTAAAACCAAATTCCTCAGTAGTTTGGAAGAATTCTTGGTCAATTGTAGATAATGGCAAAAAGTTAGGAACCAACCTCTTCTCCTTTTCGAATCGGCCTTACTGCGATTATGGTTGCTTGGCCATCCCTATCCTGCATACAAAAAGATTAGGACTTCAAATTAAACCATGTACCGGTTGACTCAATTCGAAACCAACTACCTCGTCTCTCTTGAAGGCTTTGGCATTAGGACTACAGGAATGGTTCATGCAGCTTTGCAAAGGAAAAAAAGCAGTTCCTACAGTAAAATTTAAAAGGATTCAGGTATAATTACAAATAAAACTGCATAATTCCAATAATCAGTAGGCTAACACTAACTGTGATTCATTCATTACCTTGGCAACAAACAGAATAGTCTTCACCAAGAGCATCTAAAATTGGTTGTGTAATTTTCTCAGCTTCTTCCTACCATTAACAATGACGAGGAAAGGAATTGAGTCAAAAGAGTTTCTTTCTTTGGAGATAAAGTAGAAAAGTAATTTGAACAAAATTCTAACCTTATCAGGATTTTTCAGATCATCAATGTATAAAAAGTAATCCTCCACAAGAGAAGCTACAACCAAATCACTGGAAAATATAAACCAAGGATTAATACACAGGTTAGTTCAATCCAAAATTTCAATTTCAGTTTCAATTATCACGTCTAGTCCCCTTCGATGGCCATATCACAATATTCAAGCATTATGCTAACAGAAATAGAAATAGAAATAGAAATAGAAATAACAATATATGGCTAAACAGAATAAAGCACAATACAGATAACTCTTACAGATTGTTCTGTTCGAACATGCCAATGATGTGTCCATAGATATCAAGGGAGAATACTAGAAATTGTCAAGGAATTCAAGATAAGTCTCCAACAAAATGATGTAGTAGTCTTCATCATACACATGAATGAATGTATCAATAAAAGCATTTGTAAGAAGGATACATGGCTCACACTCTTTGTCAAATATAGCTTTCTTAAGAAGTTGGAGAGACTGAAATATTAACCAATAAGCAAAAAATCAGGTATGGTATCAAATCAGCAAAAACATAATTTTGTGTCATGCACAATCATACATCTGAAGAACCTCACCTTGAATGCCAATTCTTTTATTTGCATCCTGAACGAATCTTCATCTGAAGAATCAATATCATCTGGCAATGCAACACAATCCCACCACCTAAAAACAATTTGAAGTTACTACCTCTTTCATAATTCAGATGCATCTTAAATCATTTGTACAATTTCAAAGTATGGTTTGGTAACTATAACAAAATAACGAATTTAATTTTCTTAGTAAGAAGTTTTGTAAGAGATGTAGTCCACTCTCTAAATAGTTTGATAAATCATAAAACGGATAGCTTGACAAAAAAGCAAAGAGAAAATTGGTGAAATGTTTCAATTTCAACAACCATGCCACATAAGTAACATCGTGCAAATCAAACATATAAGATAAACATTAAAGACTTGAAACAGAACACTTTGTCCCAAGATATAACATCATGCACCATAAAAGCACAAACACCGTCTATTTTGGCTTCATTTAAGCAGGTAAAACCAGCCAGTTACTACCTTCTCTTGTGTCCCATTGATATAGGCCTCCAAGCTTCCAAAAGAAGAGAGGCATTATAGCTGTTTGAATCACCAGAAGTATCATATTTCATTTTCCCTTCATGACAGTTTGCTTTTAACTTGCGGTATCTTAATATGGTAAAAGAAATAGCCTAGTCACAAAATCCAACCAGGCTTCCGGTCAGATAAATCATAAATGTTGTGGCTGCAGAGATTGATGAAAACAGCTCGTTCGAAAAGTAACAAATCAAGAAATTCAGTGCAAAACTGAAACATACCTTTGCGGCAAGGATGAATATATCATTTGTTTCTGGGGAAAAAGGGAAGACCAATGGTAAATAAACAGGAACATAAAGAAAATAATATATTCTGAAGAAATATAGATTGTTAAAAATCATTGATTTCCAAACGGAAAGAATCTTACCATTAGCATGTTTATTGAATTTAAGAAGTGCCTCCCTATGAGCGGGATCAGACCTCTCGCCAGTGCAGAGTAAAGAATGTGAAGATTCCCAGTCAGCCTCTGCACATGATGTGCTACAGGCATTGACAACATCATCAAAACAGATTATTCCAAAGCACAATCCAGAAAGAACAATTTGCAAGAACCGGAGCATGGGTTGATTTTTTCATAATCTCCAGCCGAAGATAGAAATAGTGGCATTGTGTAGCTTTCTCATTGTACTGTTGTTTTAGAACTCAAGTTAACATACATTATTTACAAAAACTTTCACAGGACTTCCACAGCACTCATTTACTTCTATTCCCAAGTAGGAAAAATTACAAAACAAAAGCATTATACACCCTACATCATTTCAAACAACTACAACCTTACCTGCAATAGTAAGCTTCTCCACAGCCGCCCAGGCATGGAACCGCCGATGGCAACGAGAACTCCTTAGAGAAAGGCAAATTCAGTTGGCCATTCATTAAAGATTCCACAACACCTTCAGGAAGAGGATTTTTATCTTTGGAACTGCCGGAACCACATTGATGAGTTCCCTGATCCTCATCTTCAGATGATGAATCCATCTCATGGAAGTTTTTTGACAAGCTCGAAGAGCTTCCGACATCACATCCATGACTCTCAGAATCCCTTAATCCCTGCAGGTAAAGCCTCCTTCCAATTTGAAGCTCTATGGAACCAATAAAACGAAAGCAGAAGCTACATACAAAACAATCAATCTGCAAAGTAGTTCATACACACAAAAGAACACAAGAGAAAGAAGAATAAGTCTTAATAAGCCTAAACAAGCAAGACCAAGATAAATACAGGAGTAAATTAAGAAAAGCAAAAACCTTGTTGAAAGAGTGTTGAGACCCCACAAGCATTTGGTCCCTGAGAACAAGGTCCCCATCAGAGAAGTCCATGGCAGCAAATACCCCTGTTGATCACAAGTTGCAGAACAGACACACACACACACCCCAAAGCAACACAAATAATAAAAAGTTGTTGAGACACACCCCATTTGAGAAGCATTTACATACATACATACATATATAGTATACTACACAAAAGAATAGTACCTTTGCCAAAGTTAGCATCTTGTTTGACAGTGATAGAACTGCAGTGCCTTGCAGACAAAAGGGTATTATAATATTCCTGTGATAAACAAAAAGAAGCAATAAGACGGAGAGAGCAAAATAAAAAAGCAGAGAAGTAAGTTGAAAATTTGAGGGAGAGAGTGCCTGAAGTTGAAGAGTGGAGGGAGGAGAGAGAAGAGCAGAGATTTGAGTTTGGCAACTGGAATCGATTGGACAAATGGGTTCCTCCATTGAATGAATGAATGCCACCAAACACAAACTCGAATTCAGAGTGCAGAAGCACCAACGTTAATGGGAGAGTGACGGCGCCGAGAAACACAAACCAACTTATGAATCGTTTATTATTTATTTATTTTTGTTCTGAAAAATTCATTCACATAAAAATAATACAAAAATAAAAATATGGTTTAATCCTCTTTTACTGAAAAAAAAATGAACTATATGTATTCAATTAATATCTCAATAAATTAAGACAACACCACCAACTAATATTTATATTTTTTTAAGGAATATAGGTTTTCTAGTAAAGAAAATTTAGAAAAAAACCAAATTACTTATTTTGATAGTCCAACACAAGTAAAATGTTTGGTAACTAATATTTTTCTCTTATATATTTATTTTATTTTTTAAGCAATATTAATTAACCTTTTATTTATTTTTTTAAATATTAGTCTTAACATTTTTTTCTAATCCAAAAGCATTACAAATAAAATATTCAAGCATGGTTATCTTAAAATAGATGCCAAATTTTTTTTTCGGTTTACAATAGATGCCAAAATTTGATCCATATATACTGTTGTTTTCTTTTCTGTGTATACAAAAAAAAAAAAAAAGACAATGTACCAATGCTACTTAAAAGAAAACACAATTATATATATATGAATTAGCTAAACTTCGAACCAGGTAAATATGGGCAAATCACATAAAAAAAACTAATTGGAGGAAGAAATGATATGAATCTCTTAAAATAAAAAACGTTACGTGTATATTTTAATTCTATGTAAATCAAAGTAACTTATTTTAATTTATATTTACTTGTATGTAAATCGAAATAATTTAATTTGATTTATTATAGTTTAGGGTATGATTCGAATTATGTTAGAAGGCTTTAACACATGTAATTCGAATTAATATAATTTGATTTACATTGTATGTGATTGCATATAATTCAAATCTATATAACTCGATTTACATTAGGCAAAAAACATGGTAAATCGAAGTTATTAGCGTCGATTTACTAAAAAAATAATGCATATTGATTAAATCGAATTTGATTTAATTCGATTTATCTAAAAAGCGTGTGCTATATAAATAGGATTAGAGTGTTGAATTGAGGTAAATTTACTATAGCTAGTGAAGAGAATTTTCTAGTTTTTGTGCATTACAAAAGCACGATTAAAAAAGAAAATACGATTGGGTATAAAATTTACTAAGAAGGATCCATTGAGTGTTTTTATTAGAACTTCTACACCATCTTTTGCAGCTGATCTACACCATGATGAGATTGCAGAACTAAGTGCTAACATGAGTACTCCTATTATGATTCCGATTTCTGGGGCAGTTGGAGAATCGGATGCGGTGGAAGATGTCCTAGGGAGGAGTATTGCTGTTGGGGCTAGTGGAGCATCAAGCTCGAGAACTCAGCAATATCCGCCACACTTTTCTGCTCTAGACTTGGATGCGATGAGACCGAGAGGTTACCGGATGTAGAATCCGATTTTGGTGATAGAGATTCACAGAACACCGCAAGTCTAATTGAGTTCCAAGTCGGTCAACAGTTTCAGAATAAAGAGGAAGTCATCTTATGTGTGAAGACTTATAGCATCCGCCATAGGGTTGAGTACAAAGTGATGGAATCGGACCATGATATGTACTATGACAAGTGTAAGGAGTTTGGAAATAATTGCAGATGGTTGATTCGGATCACTCTACGGCGGCGAAAGGGTATCTGAGAGGTCAGACAGTATAACGGACCTCATACATGTTTGGCCACCTCGATCTCCAGTGATCACAGGAAGCTTGACTGTCATGTGATATCTGCTTTCATCCTTCCTATGATCAGAGCTGATGTGGCTGTGTCAATCAAAGTTCTGCAGAATGCGACGGAAGGTGTGGTTGGCAAAGCAGAAGGCCGTGGTGCAGAAATATGGGAATTGGGAGAAGGGCTACAATGAGTTGCCAAGATGGGTGCTCAATGTGTAGATAATGATACCAGGAAGTATCGAAGTTCTGAAGACGAGTTCTAAGCAAGTTGGAGGCCAGGTTGATGGGGAGTCAGCATTTTTTCACTGACTTTTTTTGGCATTCCCACCATGCATTGAGGCATTCAAGTATTGTAAGCCGTTGGTCAGTATTGACAGGATGCATTTATACGAAAAATATGGGGAACTTTGCTGGTTGCGATAGCTCACGATGGGAATTCTAATACCGTTCATATTGCTTTTTCCCTAGTGGAGGGTGAAAATGCAGAGTCATGGTCTTTTTTCTTGTCTCACTTACTGCAACACATGACTTCTCAGCTATGCATTCTCGTGATCTCCGATAGGGACAATGAGATCAAGGCCGCCTTGGAGGTACTTGATAGTGGATGGGTTCCACCTGCTGCTTATCGTGCACTCTGTATTAAGCACGTTGTAGCGAATTTCACGTTGAGTTTCAAGAGAAAGGATGCCAGGAAGCTTCTAGTCAACGCTGCTTATGCGAAGACTGAGGTCGAGTTTGATTATTGGTTTGACATCCTCCGGACTGAAGACCCAACAATGTCTGACTGGGCCAACAGGATGGAGTATGACAAGTGGACTCTGCACTGGGATGAGGGTCGTAATATGACTACAAATATTTCTGAGTGTGTTAATTTGGTGCTCAAGGGTGTTAAGAATCTTCTAGTTTGTTCCTTGGTAAAGTCCACTAATAGGAGATTGGTAGAGCTCTTTGTTCGTAAGGAAAGAGAGGTTGAGGCACAGTTGGGGACAGGTTAGCAATTTAGTCTGTCACTTGTGAAGGCAATGGAGGCAAACCTAAAGGCATCGAGATATTTCACAGTGACACTATATGATAGGGATAATTCAGAGTTTAACGTGGTTGAGACTACTCCAACAGGTAATTTCTCACTTGGTACTTACAGAGTCTCGATGAGAGATTGGACTTGCGATTGCGGCTACTTTCAAGCACTTCACTAACCATGTCGCTATGTAATTGCTTGCTGCGAATATTCCCGTGTGAGTTGGGCAACTTATGTCCACGAGGTATATCGCCTTAGCACGGTATTTAATGTCTACAGAATGGGATTCAATCTCCGATTTTAGAAGGCTTCTGGCCACCGTATGATGGTCCAACAGTCATCCCTGATCCCAGTAAGAGACGTGCATCTGAAGGTCGTCCAAGGAGCACTAGAATTCACACTAGTATGAATGAGGTCAATCTGAATCAACCAAATCGGTGTGGGCTATGCAGATAGCCTGGTCATACTAGGCAGAGTTGTCCACAGAGAGGAGGCACCGGGGGTTCTGGAGCAGCTAGTGGAGTTTAGGGTTTTCTTTATTGTGTTGCTTTATCGGTTGTTTACTGTATTACGCTTTATTGTTGCTTTATCGTAGCACATGGTCGGCTTGCCTGGTCCAATGTACGTGCCAACTCTGTAGAGTGTTCAGAAACCATCGGTCCCCGCCTCTGCCATGCTTCGTCATCAGAAAATCAATGTTGAGTGTGAGCTATAGACGATACTATACTCCACCAACTTGTGATAGCTTTATCTATCTGATGCCACTCTATCACAGCGAAGTAAATCAATGCCGTGACAACCCTCCATAGTGCCATATGTCGGGGATCCAAGATCTCGGGTGAAACTACCTGAACAACCTCTGATGCACTATATGGGATCCATGTGAACTAGTAAAGAATGAAGAATATTGCAAGTTAATTTACATCCAGTAAGTAGTTTAAAGAAACACCAACAATGAATGCTTCAATGGTAACACTTACATCTCTTGGCCGGAGTAAATCTATCCCGAGCCTCCACTGTGCGACTCTAGGCCCCTTCTCACTCAATGTTGGCTGATAACTGGACCACCTGACACCCAATATATGTTATGAACAATGGCAATAATCTGTAATATATATTATTAAACAAGACAATGATAAACAGTGATTACCTCATCGCCAACGGCCAATGAAAGGCGACAAACCCATCGGGCCTAAAATCCAAGAACCATCAAAAGATCCATGACTGGAGGAGCTGTAATAGACCGACCAACTTAACCACATTCCTGTTGGGCACACGGCACAAGCACTGGTATAACCACGACAGAGCGGCGAATCACCATGTCTTCTAATATCGCTACATACAGTAACCACCGGATATGCATGCGTGTACCGGACTTATCACCGAAGAGCTAGGTGGATAATAACATCATGATGTACGTCCTCGCGTACCTCCTACGGTCTCCTCGTCTGCATTGTGAGGAAGGTGACTGAATGTCTCTTGCATCCAAGTGCACTTCATAGTGAACTTGTCGATGCAGTCCACCGGAGGCAACACACCCAACAACTCTTGAAAACAATCCCATGTAGGTCGCCCGCCATCAATAAATCGCTTGAAATCTGTCAAGCACCCGCTGACGTACTGTCCATCGATGGGAAGACTTAAATGGTATGCAACATCTTAAAGTGTAATCGTGCACTCTTCGAATGACATATGGAAGTTATGAGTCTCAGGCCGCCACCACTCGACAAGTGCACTGACCAGCGGCTCATCCAACTTAAACCAATGGTCGTTGAGTCTTGCAAGATGGGCTAAGCCTGCCATCTACAAGTACGGTATGATTCTGTCGTCTAGAAGCATACCATGCTGCCTCCTCATGCTGGTGATAAATCGATGTAGCTGAACCACAATGAAAAAAATTCTTTTAGAACCATCATAATTAACAAATCAAATGAAAAAAATTCTTTTAGAACCATCATAATTAACAAATCAATTCACCAAAAGACCATTAAGTAATGCATACCCTTTTCAACAAAATCATATACAAGTTATATAAAAAATTACCTAAAGCGAATAACTCTACTAAAAACAAACTTTAATATAAATTATGTTGCAACTCTGGACATAAATAACCTAACGTTCAATAATTTAATTAAATTTCATTAAACAAATTAAATTAAATTCTAACAGTACATAATTAATATGATATTCAATACATAAAGTATAAAATTAAACTAAATTGAATTATATTAATTTAAGCTCTAACACTTAATGATTAAATTATATTAATTTCAAATAAATTAAACTAAATTAAATTAATAAAAATTTTAAACAACCCAAACAAAATTTTAAATAAATTAAAAATAAACTAAATTATTAGCACGTTAACCTAACATTTAGGAATTAAATTAAATTTAAAAAATTAAACTAATTTAAATCCTTATCAAACTTCTATTGCCTATTTAATCTAACATTTGAAACTTAAATTAAATTTATCTAAACTCCTAAAAAACTTCTAATCTAGTTAATCATTACTTTAACTAAGCATTGTTTATCACTATTCCACCTTGCATTTATACTTTTAAAATTCTAGCAAACCACTAAATCACTATTCTAACTACCATTTATAGTTTAAAAATCTCAATAGCGCATATAATAAATTCTAAGCGACTTAACATCACAAACTATTATTTATTTTTTAAAGATATTTAATTTCGAAAACTAACCTCTTCATGAATGGAACCAACAATATAGGCGACATCGTCTAACCGATAAATACGATTTGGGTCGTCTTTCATTTTCTCAGTTTGAATCTTAAGGTTCTTTTGGCTCAAACTTTCTCTGGAATGAGATTGGAGGGGAGGAGGGGGGTGGAGGAGAGGGGAGAGTGGAGGGGGTTTGGTGAGATGTAATTCGAACTAAGTGAATTTGAATTATTTATATAGGTATATATACACTAAATCGAAACTAGTAGATTTGATTTACCACTAGCATTCGTTCAACATAAATTGAAATAACTCCATTTAATTTACTGTAGCCCAATTCAAATTACTATGGGCAAATACCATGTGTGTAATTCGAAACTAATGGTTTTTATTTACTATGGGTGAATTTCATTTCCTTTTAAATCGAATCTACATATACCTAGTAATTCGAATCTACTTAGTTTGATTTACACAAAATTGTGTATGAAGGTATGCATGTAACGTTTTTTGTTTCAAGAGATCCATATAATTTTGTGCTTCAATTGGTTTATTTACGTGATTTGCCCTAAATATGGATTAGCTTGAGTATTTATCAAATGCTATATCTTAAATCTTGTAGCACATTACAAAATACTACAAAAATAGTGTCAATGAAGTTCCCCATGGCCTCTTGAAGTTAGGAGTGTAACCCTCTAGCTTGTCCATGACCATGAGGGCATATCATATTATCATGTAACTATGATTATCAAATACAAATATCTAACAGAAGTTGTCAATCTAATGCACTAACTTTAAACCAAAGGAGAGAAAAAGAAAGAAAATGATACTTCTTCCTTAAAGCATCATTGCACATACATTGCATGTCTTTTCACCTATGCAGGGTGATAACCCATATTAAGCTCGAATAACAACATCATATAACCTATTTCTCAAACAACTAAAACAGCTGAGAAAAAAGTAAAGTGTGGTGAAGGTGGAATCCACAATTCATAGAGGAAGAAACTAGTAGAAGTTCATAAAAAACATTTGATTTGTGGAGGTTTGAGTCTTATATGGATCCAAAGAACTGTTCCAGGGAAGGAGCACTAAACACATTGGCTGCTGTTCGTTCGGTCCTAGAGGGCGATACATGAAGTTGATACTTGATAAACCTCTGCAGCATAATTTGTTCATCATTAGATACCGTATTGAATTTAACATTAGGATATGAACTTTGAGTTGTTGAATATAGAAGGAACTTACAGCTAGCTGATTGATGATTTCTGGATTCGTGTCAATATGCCAATCCGGTTCCAATTGCCGAACAAACGATGATCGTCCATTTTCTGTGCTACAGAAGAGAACCTGCATATAGGTATCATAAAGGTTATCAGTAAGCACAGAAGAAAAAGTAGCTGGCAAGCAGTGGATATTTACCGCATTCATGATATGCGCATTCAAGAGTCTTTGATACAATTTTACTTTTCAACATTTAAGTCAATCCCTTTTCTTGATCGTTCCAGTACCAATAATGATCAAGAAGATATAAAGAGACACTGAAAAACTCTTAAAAGGAACACTAAATTAACATGCAGCGAAGTGAATACATTTTATGGTGTAACAACTGGTGCATATTCACATACCTTGTCCTTAACCAAACCACCAGAAGTGAATACCCCAGCTTCTTCTAATGCAACAAGTACTCTCTTCTGCATAAATAATCCAGGCTTAAAAGCATAAATTATTTTGAACAACACAGTTACCAAAATAGAGGCAATACAGTTGCAAGCAATTTTAGTTTGTGCCCACTTAGTATCAACACCAGGATGAAATACAAACTCAGCAAGTTCAGCTAGCAATTGCAAGATGGTGATAACTTAACAGTGAACATTATATGGTGTGAAGGATAAGCTGGACGAGTCAGAGCGAGATTATATATATATGTTTGTGTGTATGTGTGTCAAATGTCTCACAAACAAGTAACAACAGCGACCCTCAAGCATTGAATCCTCGTCTAGAAGTTTTTGCCTCAAGCAGATATACATATCTTAGTTCTAAATCATTCAGTTTATAAATTAGTTTGATAAAGTTGGAAGATAGTGAATTTGCAGCATATGATGTGAAATATTGCTCATTAGTTCCATTAAGCTCATCAGATAAGATGTGAAGAGTAAATGATATAATCTACCAAATTACACACCTCGCTTTCATCATCCAAAACTAGTTCCATGAGATATAAATCGCAAAATTTTGTTATTTCCAACAACACTTCCAGCACAGAGGACTTCACAGTTGCTTGTTTCTGCCAACAAACAAGATGAACCACATTGGTTTCTTTATTCACATTCATTTCTTAGAAAGGAAAAAATCATCACACAGGACAAGCTCATCACCTGAAGCTCCTCTGAACTACTTTCCTCAAGGATCACTCCAAGAAGTCGACAAGTTACCTATGTACACATAGTGGCCATAAAAGTCAGTAAACATTGATCAAAATCACATGTAACAACTCAAACTTGTAAGAAATGTTCCCCACGTCATCAAACATCTTAATTCCATTTTTTCACTACTTATGTTGCACAAAGATATGAATGCAAACAACTTATTCAAGTTTCCACGAGAAAAAGAATACAAGTATCTGCACCATCTATCAATATAGACCAGAAAATGAAAAGTAACATATAAAATCTACTGAGCTTAACCTGAAAGTAGACCAATAAATAGCCTTAATTTAATGGTTTCATTTACACCTTAATCTCTTATATCAATTTAATTTATAATGCATTAAATTGATGAATTTTTACTTACTAACTGGATTGTTAACAATCAGTTCACTCCAGATAGAAATCTTTTACCATCAAAGGAGACGCTAATTTCTAGAAGACCATAGCAAGAAAAAACTGCGTGAAACACAGATCATGTTCACAGAAGAAAATCAGAGGGAGTATATAATTACCTTTCTTCCTTCACTTAATTTCTGTCTAACTATCTGCCCCAAAGTTGGCTGAAAATTAGGAAGGGAAAAAGAAAGAGCTTAGAATTACCAATAACACAAAAAACTACCAAATGCAAACCTGCTCCCCTTTTATTAATCCAAAACAACACATGCATTGCCTGACCTTGACACTGAAAAAAAAGGGGGGAAAGCCATGAAAGTATTTTACCTTGACTGGCTGAAAGAACTCATCAACAACATTTTGTGCCCTTGAATCATCTGAGGGTGAACAAACTTCAGGAGGAGCTACCGAGGCATTAGAATGTGCACCGACTCCAGAATTACTAGATGAAGCACCTTGCCGTTTTTGTTGCCTGCGTTGAGATCCAGAAGGTGATCTCAACATCCTCCATGTGAAAACAATGGCAACAGCAAGACCAGCTACAGCCCCAATAGAGCGCGAATCCTAACACCAAGTATAGTTTAATGAGGATTAAAGCTTTGAAACAAAGACAGAAACAATACTTCATTACTTTGAACTACTAAAGCACATATCTTCACCGGAAGGGATAAGTAGTAGCAGATAAAAATCATCATTACCATCCTGACAGTAATTTTTTTCTTTCAAGCACCAAAACAAACAATCTTTAAAAGAGACCACTTATGAAGTATGGTTAAATCACTTTCTTCCTCCTTCTTTTCTCCCCCTTTCTTGGGCCTATTTAGACAACAAACCTGAGCATACAAACTTATCCTTTGTACAGAGGGCCACATCCAGCATTAAATTAAGCTTAGTTGATTAAATTAACCCAAATTATCATAGTTAAGCTAAGTTCCAGCTCACTTGAGTCAGGTAAAAGCAACCCACTCTTCACCTTTTCCAAAGGTCACAACTTGCAAAAACCCAGATGAGAATTTTACCAAAAAGATAGAAACTTTCAGAAATTCAGCTCAGAACTACACTATCCCGGACCCCCAATCAACAATAAGTAAATACAAACGCAACAAAAAAATGGAAACCGAACAGTGAACAGCAACAAATAAGTTCAAATAGGGCAAACCACAATCGACAAAAAGATAAGGTTTTGCATCATAATTCATATCAGATCCAATTGAATAAGCTCATTGAAAATTAAAAGCATGAGAGAGAGAGAAGGAGAGGTACGAGGTTGTGGAGGGAGATGGAGAAGAAGAGGTTGGAGATCTTGAGAGTGACATAAGCACCGAAGCGTTTGATAAGATGGAAAAGCTCTTGTCTTGGGGTGTCACCTTCACCCGTTGCCATGTCTATAATCTTTGTTCTTCTTAATCTCACAAACCACACCAGTCACCAGATTCCTTTTCTTCAAAATTGCAAGTTCCAAGGGTCACTCTTCAGAGACACAGAGGGTTTAACTCGTTCATCATCCCCTCCAACAACAACTTCACTCCATTGATCGCTCTGTCTGGATTGATTCTGTGAAGGGATGGAAGAAATCAACGAACCAAACGAATGTTCCAAACCCAACACGCAAAAAGAGAGTTATGATAACACTGTCAGTTCTCTTTTGTTAATTTTATCAAAATCATTTTTATTTCTCTGTGTCCCCTAAATTCTATATACTTAATTAGTATGTGTAAGTTGTAGTTAGATATTAGATTTAATTTTCCACTTTAAAAAAAGTGGCAGCATTATGTATAATGATAAATGAAAAAATCTGCACGAATTTTTATTTCTAAATACTATTTGTATGTATATCTAGGTATGGAAACAAATAATATGCAAGTTTCATGTTATTACAAAATTTTAACTCTTTAGGAAATTACTATTTCAATTTTCAACTTAAACATTTTGTGTCAATATAAAATATAAAATATATATTAAAAATTATAAATTAAATAATATATATTATACAAAAATATATAATAATTAATTTAATAGTTAATTTTTTTTTGTCACCATAATTTTTTTATTTTCCGTTAGAAACACTCTAAAGTCTAAAGTCTAAACTGTTAACAGATGATCCTGACTGCACATCACTTCTACTAGTAAAAATAAAATGAAAGCTGAAAGTTATCTTGGTCAAGTTTTCCTCTTCTTGATAAAAAATCAGTTAGTTTATAAAAGATAAGGGGGTTTGTTTCCCAAGATAGAACCAACTACCATTTTTCTTCTACTAGTTTCTTAAATTATTTGTGCAAAAAATAAATTCTACACGATATCTCCTGAAAAGCCTTTTCATTATCTCTCAAATTATTTTTTATTTTATTTTATTTTGAAAACTTTAATTTAATTAGCGTGAGATGCTGAGATCTGAGATGCTTTGTATATGGTCATCTACTCATCTATTACACAGTTCCGAATATTTTTTTCTTTTAACCTACAAAACAAGCAAATCAAACAAAAATAAAATAAAATAACTTTTTATTTTTTTATTGTACTTATCAATTTTGATAAATTAAAAATTAATTTATTACAAATCTAAATTTTATTGTACTTATCAATTTTGATAAATTTTATATAATTCTTTAATCTTTTAAAACATGTATAAATTCAATGAGTTTTTTTTTTTAAAATACTTTTACTTTTATCCATATGTATTTTTATTCAGTTGCTTAATTTATTAAAAAATATTAAAATTAATATTTAATTTAAAAATATAAAAATAAATAAATTTTAAATATTTAATACTTATCTTAAAAAGAAATTTTGACAAATTTCACATCAAATTCAAAGTCGCTAAAAGATTTTTTTATTAGTATTGTAGAGGTTTTAAAATTTTACAAAGTTCTTCTTAATAATAGAATCAACTATTATCATTTTTTTCATCCTCATCATTATCACTTTTAACTCAATTATTTTTATTATATAACTATTATTTATTATTATTGTTATCTTCTCTTCCATTATCATCGTCAATACTGACCTCATCAACATTAACGTTTTTTTTCTCTTATTTCTTGTTCGATACTATTTTTTTTAAAAGTTTTCGTATTGCAATTATTTTTTTCTTGCAAAATTTTTATCTATGATTTTTCTTTACTTAACTACTATTGGTGAAACAAATTTTTAAAAATAAATTTATTAATAGTTTGTGAGATTTTTGAGGATTTAAAATCTCATAAATTACAAATAAAATCACTACAAAATTAATTTTTGTAATTATTTAACGAATTTTTTAACAGAATAATCGTATTAAAATAAAATAGTCAAAAATCAAAATGTTTTTCTTTTTTTTTTTACAAAAATTGTCTTAACTTTCGTGAAAATAGACAAGAACTAAATTGAATGTTTATTCTTTTATTTTGTTAGTTGGCAAGCACTGATGCATAAATACCGCAATAATGCTTACTTCAAAAAGAAAGATGCGTAATGGCAGGTTTTGATTAGTTTACACTGTTCGTGTATTATAATTAAGGGTTAACCACCAAAAACGCCCCCGAATTATTCAAACGCTGACAAAAATACACTCGGATTTTACTATCGACAAAAATACCTTTAAATAATTTAAAAACACAACAAAAATACCCAACAGTAAATATATATTTTCAAAAAATGCCTTAGGGATTGAATTTTGATGCAATTTTTTGCAAGAATAATTATAAAATTGAGATATTATTATTCTTAAAATTTGGTGATTTTTCATTAAGTATATTATTTTTTTTATAATTTTTTTGTTAACAACTAATAATACTTTTAAAAAATCACAAAAAAAACACCAAATTTTAAGAATAATAATATCTCATTTTTCTAATCATGCTTGCAAAAAATAGCATCAAAATTCAATTTCTAATATATTTTTTGAGAAATACATATTTAATGTTAGTTTTTTTACAAAATTATCTAACATTAAATATGTATTTCTCAAAAAATACATTAGAGATTGAATTTTGATGCGATTTTTTGGAAGCATGATTAGAAAAATAAGATATTATTATCTTTAAAATTTGGTGATTTTTTGTTAAGTATATAATTTTTTTGTAATTTTTTTGTTAATAACCAATAATACTTTTAAAAACTCACAAAAAAAATATATATTCAGCAAAAAATTACCAAATTTTAAAAATAATAATATCTCATTTTTCTAATCATGCTTGCAAAAAATTGAGTCAAAATTCAATCTCTAAGATATTTTTTAAAAATATATATTTACTGTTGGGTATTTTTGTTGTATTTTTAAATTATTTAAAGGTATTTTTGTCGATAGTAAAATTTGAGTGCATTTTTGTCAGCGTTTGAATAATTCGGGGGCGTTTTTGGTAGTTAACCCTATAATTAAACCCATCACTTATAATTCAAGAGTTCTTTGAATCAACTTCTGATTTTTTATAGAAAGAAAAAAAAATTATAAACTCGGTTGTATTCAAACCATGATGAATAATCCAATAATTATTACACCATGAGACCAAAAAATTAGCTAAGAAAAAGTGAGTTCACTATCCAGAATTTGAGGTAGAGGAGAACTTTGGTTGCTGTTGTTGTTATCTTCAACTAATATTTCAGGCTCATGGTTAAGATGGTTATGGTCATGTTCATCCATTAGCATAGCCTTTGGTGATGCCAATGCCCTTTCAACCTTGATGAGGCCAGTGCCATTGACCACCATCTCTTTCTCCAAGTGCAAGCAATAGCTCTCAAATACTCTTGAGCTTACCATCACTCCAAAATCCAAGAGAAAGAGTAGCTCCAATTCAAGCTTGTTTAATTCTGCATTGCTTACTCCTCCTACTCTTGCATATACTGCATTGTTGTAATGCCTGAAATTCAGGGGAACAAATAAAGGAAAGCAATGAATAATAAAGTACAACAAAGATTAGTGAATCATAACGAAGACAACTAAAAGCTATATATAACAGAAGTTAAATTATATAGAGTAATATCACAAATTAGTTCTATGGAGTTCTTAGACAAATAATTTAATCGTCAATAAATTTATTTAGTTACTGAATCAGTCCCTAATTTTTTGTTTTATTAGACAAATCAATTTTCGAGTCAAATTTTAGTAAAAAATAGACAAATCAGTCCATACCATTATTTAATAAAGAAATAATAGTCTTTAAATTTTTTAAAAATTCTTATATCAATCTCTCCATATGAAACTGATTTGTCTAACGAAATAAAAGTTTGGGGATCGATTTGGTAATTAAAATTTGTCAGAACTAAAGTGTCCGACTAAAATTTTTAGAGGCCGATTTGGGACATTACTATTATATAAAACTAATCAAGACGAGCAAAAAGCCTTGTAAAAAAGTTTAGTTGTCATAATGACGTGATATACTTATCTAGCAACCACCATGATTTCTATCGAAAATTCTGATGAAATGTTTTTTCTTTAGTTATGTAGTATTGCTCTTTGAAACCATGAACTTATTGAATTCATCCAAAAACAGAAGGAGGTATTGTGAGGACTCACTCATCATCGAGCATCTTGGAAGCAATCATGACACTGGTAACTAGCAATCTGTGGATGTTCAAGGATATGACAAGAGAATCAGGGTGCAGGTGTGTGAGCCTATCAATGTAGACATAGCCAACCACAAAACAAGAAGGGCTGCAATTAGTGTACTTGTATATCCTCTCTAAGTACTTTGGTATGCTTATGCTTGGGGCCCTTACACCATGGAACGCATTCAAGCTCTTCCCTATTCTTATGGAGCCATCTACCTCCTGGCTCAGTTCATGCACCAGCTTTTCGTTTCGAGCCACCAGCTTCTCTAACGTCGAAGACAGGACGCATAGTACTCTGGGAAGGTTTAGCTCGGTCTGGCATGTCTCCGGCTGAAGCTGCCGGCCGTGGTTTGTGTATTCGCCCCCTGTTAACATTTAGGCCATGTAGATTCACTTGCTCATGGGTTCATATGGTTGCTATTTGAGTGGCTAAAGACTAGGATGGTGATAACTCCAACTCTTCAAGTTGTGGCTTGGAGGAACCACTCTCTCTATGGATAATTGACGTGTGTGGCTATGTCTCTAACTAACTTTAGAAGGTTGTGATTGGAAGTTAGGAATTAGGATCTGTGTCTGTTCAAAATTGAAGCTAAATATTATTCTTCAAGGGGGTCCCACTCCTATGTATGTGGTGACTTTGTCTTAGGAATAAAAACAAGCCATGCCTAAGAATATACAGACTGGCAACATCAACTAGGTTGGCTTGATTCGTATGTGCAACTAAATGGAGGTCCATCTTCCCAACAATTCAGATACTAGGTCTCTATTGAGGGTCTCTGGTTTCATTAAAGTTCAAGCAATTAGATATCAGCATTGCTTTCAGCTCGTACACAATGGTGAAATAGTTGCCAAAGGCCAAAAAACAGGGGCATAATCATGATGTGCTAGTGTTGGTACTAGGTAGAACTGGTAAAGGATGAGCCACGCAGCCATCCTTCAATCCATAAGGGCTAATAATTTTATCGTGTTTTAAGGTTTGTTTCTATTTTACGGTTTTACGGTTACCAATCTGTTCACTCTAGAGTATCTTTTTTCAAAGGTAAAGGGTTGAATATCGTGCAAAGTGAGTAGCCCCATTACTCTATGATATCTCAGACCTTTTTTTTTCTTTTTTCATCAGCCCAAAGGCATGCTTGCTAGGGATCCTAATGAAATTGTTATAAAAAGAATTTGCTAATAATGAACACTTTAATAATTGAATAAACTGTTTTTCTTCTGCGAATAAAGAATGACATTTTGTAAGTGTGGGGAGGCCATTGAAACAACAAAATGGAATGGAGATCCCCTAACGACAAAATATACCTTGAAAATGATACTACCAAAAGCATCAAAATGCTCTCTAGCCTATACATTGTGGTTGGAATGAAGCAATTTCTCTTCCTCGTTTGAGATGTCTGTGACCTGTACGTGTGATTTGGCATTCATCTTGCTCAACTCATTTTCGACACGGAAAAAGACCCACTGGAAGCGGCGGAAAATTTCTAAGGCTGCAATGGTGAACACTGTCAGGTAATTATGGCGAAGATGTGCAGAAAGCTTGTATGTCCACGTGCAACGAAGGACTAGGTTGCTTCCAATTACCCAAAAGTAAACCTGTGATCCCAAGTAATACAATGTTATAAACAACTTCAGATTCTTAGGAAGATATTGCTCTTTTTCTTTTGTAAGTTCTAAATTGTTCTCTTTTTTGTTTTATCAAGTTGGTCTTCACACATTCAACAGATCAATCAAAATCACATTAACAATATAATGTTAATAAACTTAATAATAGCATCCATAAGACCCTTTTCAAGCTCCATCTTTTTCTTCGCATTGCTAAGAACTGTGAAAAGAGAAGTGTTCTTGAAAATTTTCACATAAATGGTCCATTCTTGGAAGGGAAAGAAAACTAGGGAACTCAAGCACATAAATAATCCTTACCCATCTCCTTCCATGTAATAGATGTGAGAGTGTATGTGGCTTGCTGAACTTGAATATTCGAGTGAGGCCACTGGGAAAGAAAAAGAAAAATTTATCAAAAAGCATGTCACAAGACACTCATCCGCTTAGAAATGAAATACTAGTTATACTTCTGGGAAGAAAAATAATGTTTTCCAGTTTTGACCGTAACAGCCTTGCTTTTGTGGCATGGGGAAGGGGTGTGAGACGCAAGGAAAAAAGAAAGGATGAATTGTAGTAGAGGGAATTAATAATTTGTCACAGAAGGTGGGGCTTTGGGGCCCCTAGAAATGCTGCAGTGTGTAACTGTCTATCTTTCTTTTTTCTTTTCATTTGTGTTCTGTTTTTCATTCTATCTTTGAGAGATTACAGAGACTTAATTACAATGCAAGAAGTTCATCTCATATTTTCCTAAAGATTTCCCAGTCTCTGTCTATGTTTTAGAGATGCATGGTAAACAAATATTAGGCAAACCTTAGGTCCCAATCTCTATTCACATCCCAGTAGAAAGAGTACGATGAGTTCACAACACTTGACAGAAGCCAGAGAGGCCTATAAAAGTTTGTCCACTTATCAGGGAAGACGTGATATTTAAGGGCCGAGAGAAAGATAACTGGCACTGCGGTTGAATATTTTAAAGCTGAAACCATAACCAAAAGACAAAAGATGAGTTAAAAACATGATGGGTTGATCATTAATGAATAAAGAACTCAATCAGTAAAAGAAAGAACGTAGAAAACCAGCAGTTAAATTACAAACAAAAGAATATGATTAACTAAAGCAGTATAAAGGACTCCAACATTAAAACCAATATTCTTAACATATTACAAGCCCAAGATAGAAGAATAATGTATTACATTAATTTCCTAAACCTGCAAAATTTAGACCAACAATTGATAACTAAAAAAAGTTCTGAATAGGAAACAAAAAGACAGCACGATTTAAGGCAATAAATAGCTCTTACCATTCAAAAGACAAGTTTTCTCCCCGGTATCTTTGTACTGACGGAGACATTGGTTTAGACGGAAAAGATAAGGCAAGACAAGCACTAAAGGGATTGCAACAGAGTGACTGCCACACACAGAATCAGCTTCCAACCAAGCAATTGTGGCAACCTACAAGGGTTTTGGAAAATGGATCCCCTAATTAGAGAAGTCAATCAAGCATCTTGAGAGCCAAGAACAAAAGATACAAGTCTAGAAACTAAAAATTTTAACTGTTAATGAACAAGCTCTATGGAAAAGGAGAATGGTAAGAATGCTTAAATCTGTAGACAAATTACAAATATCAATATTATATAGAGTCCACAGTGCTGGTTTTTTCTCAAGAATATTTTGAACAAAATCAAGGAAACTTGTTCCATGACTTCAGTGCTATATATATGTGTATATATATAAATCATATGCATAAACTTGACAACATTCTGCCATAATCAAAATAGGAGACCCATAAGTTACATAAAATCACAAAAAGTTAACTCTAAATAGTAAAAGGCATTAACATCAACCAATCAGAACCAAACCTGCCGATGTACCATCCTACATACAGAACGCTCCAGATCAGAAAAAACCTGCATAAAATCATAATCTAAATAAATGAAGGAGTGAATTAATAAAAAGTTAGAAACCAAAATTTAGATAACAAATATGTTGATTCTAAATTTCCTGGAGAAACATATCTTCAAAAGCAAAGCAGACCTTTGCCATGGAAGTGAAAATATCAGCCAAGAAGAAATCAGAGAATGATATTGCCTGTTTACATGAAAATACAAAAATATCATATATTCAAACATAGTTCCAACAAAATATAAAATAAAAAATTGGTTAAGGAATAATATGAAGTTTGCTAAAGTTCAGACTCACGTATGAAATTCTTAAGAATCTAAAAAAAAAAAGAAAGAAAAAAAATATATAATTTTCTAAAGCTTAACACCAATAGTTCCCAAGTATCTCTGAGGAAGGAGAGGACAAGTTTCAAACCAATGTGGCAATGCCTCTTCAAGGGTTTTTTACTTTTACCTTGTCCACATAATAGTGTATTTTGTGTAACTGACAATGTTATTGATTGACAACAGGCACCCATCATGAACTTATAAAAACAATATATCCAATTAAGAGCAAACTTGCCTGCAATGGGAAAACTATATGCCAGCATGTCCTTAAGAAGTAATATCGAGTTGAAAAATAAAAGATATCAAAGGGGAATATCAACAACAATACAACACCAGCATATAGGAGCACCTGAACAGAAGTACAAGGAAAACTTAGAACTCTTGCAACAACTGAAAAAAAAAAAAAAAAAGCAGGAAATGGAATTAAATATTTGCCAATCATAAATAAATTAGTAAAAAAAAAAATTATATGTATTAACTTCATAAAATCATCAAAGTCATACTAACTATAATTTTCACTGATGATAATGTGATATGAACAGATATAACACTTATCTCCGACAAGAAATCCAAATTAATAAAGTTGTCAAGTATCCATAGGAAGAACATGTTCATCCATCAAAATATGCCAAAGTATTTTTCGTAGTAAGAGAAACCAATAAATTGTCTCCCTTCCCGTCTCTAATTACCCGTTCACCCACTGCATTGAGTTTGAACTGAGGACATCATTGAATACCAAAAAGATCAACTCCGACTCCCATCTCAGCATAATAACATTATGCAACTTTTTAAATTCATACTCTAATTAACAAGATGCAGTCTGCAGAGCACCTCTGCGACCGCATCCCAGTAACATGAGCAGTACTCATTCCCAAAGATGATTTGAAGCTAATGTGGTGCAATTCTTGGACTAGTGCTTCAAACTTATTGGCTTTTTGTCAATGAAACCGAACACTTGAAAAGGATAACAGACAATTTAAATATAATGTTGAAATGTTGAACAGACAATCTTAAAGGTCTAAACTGAGAAAGAAGAACTAGTAAGAGTGGATGCATCTATTACACTGGTTGTGAGGCAGCATATGAAACTTCTCCATGAGAATAAAGATAAATATATGCGGTCATACTGGTTGGAACAATAATCGTCATCCATGTGGCACACTGCAACAGTGAACAACAAACCAGTCAAGCATTCAAGAGTCAAGACAAACAAAACTTAGAAAGTCCACTGAAGAAAGGAAAGAAACTGTGTAAAATGAAAACCATGAAAAGATGGCAATTGTTTTACATAGTCACACTGAAGGCAAGGCACCAAAAACTAATGCAAAGATTCATTAAACGAAAAATGAATAATAGCACATTTAGTACACATATCACAGAATAATCATTCAATTTCTACATGTACTCCAGTGGAATAAAGGTTCCTTTATTCCTTAGTCTGCTAAAAATATTAAACATCATTAAATTCCATGGCTTTATCCCACAAAGAATAATTATTCGTTCCCAGACAAATGTGAAGAATGATTATTCAAAACCTGAAAAGAATTCATATTTGCTCTGTTTCTTTGTTTATCTCTACTTATACTAGGGATAATAAAAGTAGAACTGATAATAAAGGAAGTACAAATCCATTCCAAAGCAAACCATATATTGGAACAGAAATGGCAGCAGTCCAAATCAGTCCACTCACATTTCTATTGCCATTGCAACACTGCAAAAAATTAATCCATTTGCAAAACACCGCATAGGTCAAAGTGATGGTAGATGTTACCTTCCATATTTCTCTGTGAGTAAGGTAATTTTGATCAAGATCAAATATTCTTGCATAATTGACACCAGCCTGAGCAAAAAACCATAAGTTGATTCCCCAAAGCCAAACCATTAAAGCCTGCATTGCAAAAATAAGATGAACACATTGATACAACAAAGGATGCAAATAAAAAATTAAAATATCATTTAATTCTCTCAAACCCAGATGCAGATATGCTCATGGATAAACAGACTCTAGTAGAGAGGAAAACTAACCGCAAGAAGAAGCGGGTTAAAATACAAAAATGCCTCATATAGAAACAGATCCCGCTTGTCAGCACTCATTCTCATGACAGAATCCCATCCAATCTGCAATTTCACAATGTCCAATAAGATTGTGGCAATACTAAGTCATTAAGTTCAGTGGAATAGGAGATACAGACCTTGCAACAGATGAACGCCCAAACAAGGAACAAGAATACCTGGAAATCCATCTCAATCAGATTCTACAAAAGAGTAAAAGAACCAGAGCAGAGAGAGGGGGCAGGTGGAGGGAATGAAGAAAAGCAGTAGAAGGTGGCATGCAATAGGGATAGAGCCAGAATTGCAGCTCACATTTACAATTATTCTTCTATCTTCGAAAGCATCAAATTCAAATACAACAGTAAAACCACAAGAATGAAATGTAAGCATTCCATCAGTGAGTCAAACAAGTTCGAATTTGTTGAGAACGACGTCACCAATACATGATATAAATGGTATTATCTTCAAAAGTATGACAAGGTATAAAAACCTTGAATCTCCACAGGAAAATAGGCGAGGGCATTATCCCAGAGGCACTAATTGGTGCCACGCCACCCTTGGAATCGTTCACCTCCCCAGAATACAAGAAACCCTCCTCAGCACCATTTTCCACCTCATGCTCATCTGGTTAAAACAAACTATGTAAGTTGTACAGGACCAAAGCTAAAGTAGAAAATACGTACACAATGAAAAGTTAAGGGAAAAAAAAAAGCAGCATATATGCTACTAAAAGAAAAAGATCAGTTACCAAGATCAGAGACAACAGCTCTGCTCCCAGATTTCCTCAAATGCGGACTATTAGCAGGAACAGCAAGTCCTCCAAACATAGATGAAAAAGTTCAATCCGCTATGCACTAATTCCGCCAATAACCTGCCAGCATGCAGAGAAAATTGAGTAAAGAAAACAACATAATTATCAGCAAATAGAGTATTATCAACATAATTATCAGTAAATAGGGGATTATCAGCATGCTCATTACATATCATTGAGGAGCTAACATTGTAAGATTTCAGAAACTATTAACAAACAAACAAAAAGACCTTATACATTAAAGATAAAAATTTAAACCGGTGTTGTGTGCGTTGAAAAATGATGAATTAAGCAGATCTATGAAGCTTTGGAGAGAGAAAGAGAGAGAAAGTGGCGTAAAGAGTAGACAACGAACCTAATCGAACAATCGGCGTTGATGTGAAGATGAATTTTGCGTGGAGTGTGTGTGAATAAGGGATCTCACATCATGATGGTGATGGAGCACGATTCTGAGTTTTGAAGAGAATCAGAAGAAATGAGTAAAGGCCATGCACAATTTTGCACATTACTCTTGCTGCAGCAAAACCCATTTTGCTAATTTCACTTTTAAGGGGACCTCTTCGGCAATTTCCCAAGCCTACTTATGCTAATTGACACCCCACCCCTCAATTTTCACAAAATTAAAACAAGTTTCAAATGAAAAAATGTAACACTAATAGTTATATCTCTAATACTTCCTAAACCTTCCTTGTATACATTGTATAAATATTCCATTAATTTCTCATACTTTCTATATATATATATATATATATATATATATATATATATATATATATATATATATATACTATCTAAAAAGCACAGAACAAAAAAAAGTTATCTTTGATTAGGTAAATTTAACAAAAAATCAAAATTTATAACCTACTATTTTATTATTACCTCTAATAATAGGTCTCTCTTACAATGTTTTATTCCCTATTTAGAAATAAACAGGACTTTTAGAAATGATGAAAAAGGAACCAGGTAGACAAATATCACTAAAAATTAAAATCTAACTAGATATAAGAATATCACTAAAAATGTAAAATCTAAATGGATATAACTTATAAGAATGTAATTTCTCTCTTCTTATTATTCATTTAATTCACTTATATTTTAAAGTGATATAGAAAATACAACTTCTTATAAGTATTTGAGGTTCGTTTGAAACTTGAAAGTTCTTAAAAAATATTAGTGTTAATATGTTTGTGCATTTATTTAATATACACTTTCATTACAAGTTTTTTTTACTTATAAGTGTTACAAGTTACTAGGCCTTTTAATGCGTTATTCAATGTTTTCTGTTTTCAAAGCGCTACACTCAGAACGGTTTTTCCTCTTCCTCTTCCTCTTCCTCTTCCTCTTCTTCGTTTTTTTTTTCGATTTTTATGGTTTCTGAAATCAAGTTTTGAAATCGTTTTGAGAAAGAAGAAGCAGCAGAAGATGAGGAGAAAGAGAAAGAGTTCTGAATTATGCAACGAATTTTGGGTGTATTTCTTAAATACTTTGGGTGTATTTTTCGTAATCCTTTGGGTGTATTTCTGTAATCCTTTTGAAGATAATGGAACTTCAGAAATATACCCAAACAATTACAGAAGTACACCCAAAATGATTACAGAAATACACCCAAACGGTTACAGGAATTCACCCAAACGATTATAGAAAATACACCCAAAGGATTATAGAAAATACACCCAAAGGATTTAAAGAAATACACCCAAAATTCGTTAAAATATATCTTATGCATAATTCAGAACTCTTTCTCTTTCTCCTCCTCATCTTCTTCTGCTTCTTCTTCTTCAAAAACGATTTCACCATGAAAAATCGAAAAAAAAAAGATAAAACAGAAAGAAAAGAACGTAAATGAAGAAGAAGAGGAAGACGATGAAGAAGAATGTGCAGAAACGAAAGAAAAGGAGAAGAAGAAGAGTAAGAGGAAGAAGAACGTGCAGCAAGAAGAAGAAGAAGAAGGAGAAAGAGAAGGCAAGAAACGAAAGAAAAGAAGAAGGAGAAGACGAAGAGAAAGAAGAATGGTTGGAAACGTGTTTTGAGCGTTAGTTTTAATTGAACTTGTAAGGCTTACAAGCCTTAATCGCTTGTATGCGAAGAATTACTCTTTTTATATATTCAATTATTTTTATATATTGTATTTATTGTATAGTTTCTATTTTTAACAACTTGTTAATATTTATTACTTTTAAATTAATGTCAATAAAGTATTGAAAATAGCAGAAAGTGTGCGATAAAACTAATTTGTTCTTATAATTTTTTTTATTGTAATACAAATTTTTTCTTTCAATTTCATTGATAGTAGTTACAAAATTAAGATATATATTTTAATTTTTGCTTAAACTGTAAAATTGAGAGATGATATATAAAAATATAGTTTTTCTATTATCATTTAAATTAGAAAATATATAATTTTTTATATAATATATAAATAAAAAACATCATCATTAACCCTAAAATAATACCAATAAACAAAAGAAATAATTGGTTCATGGTAGTGCGGGGCCTTTGGACACGGCATGTTCTACATTCAATATTCATAGTTAAGACTTCAGAGGCAAAAGTTTTTTACCTCTTGAGCACTCCATTTCCACTAAACTAACACTACTAACTACTAAAGTTATGTTTGGTTAGAAAGAAAGAAATAGAAAAGAAAAATAGAAAGTAAAAAAAAGAAAAAAAGGAAATTGAATGGATTTTATTTTTTTTTTAGATGTATTTGGATAAAAGACAACTTTACCCTTATATTATAAAATACATTAAAAAAAGTAAAAAAGTAATATTAGAAGTTGTGAGAGAAAATAAATTTTCCTTTTCTTTTCTTTCCAACATTAGAGAGAAAAAAAATTGGTGGGTCCACCAGTTTTTTTCACCCTTTTTATTTTCTCTCCAATTTCTCTTCATAACCAAACAATAAAAAATGATTATTTTTCTTCTTTTTTTCTTTCCTCCATTTTCTTTCCTTTCATTTTCTCTTCAAATAAACATAGTGTAAATACTAACTCGCCATTAATTATGGCTGCAAATATATAACCCGCATAAAGCTGAAGTTGATGTTGCAAACAGGAACAACTCTCTTAAGCAATGAACAATCTGTGAGAAAGCAAAATAAACTTTTGATAATTAAACGATATAATTTGAATTAGAAGAAATTGAGTAAACACCTAATTCAATCTATATATATTTTTACAAAAAATAAGGTGATTTTTGTTAAAAAAAAATAGAGACTTTGACTTTCAATCTTTTTATTTTGAGATATAATATGATTTTTTTGTTAAAAAAATTATTAAATAGCAAAAATTAATTTTATAAAAAATTTTATTTATAATTTATGAGGTTTTAAAATTTCAAAAATTCACAAATTATTAATAATTTTTTTAAAAAAAATTTATTATTAGTGGTTAAATAAAAAAAGACCATAACTATAAATAATATTAGAGAAAAAAAGTGATTGCAATATGAAAAATTTTTAAAAAAGAAAAATAACATTAAACAAGAAATGAGAAAAAAAATTAATGTTGATATGATATTTTTAATTGGTGATAATATGGTAGAAGAGATAACGATAATGATAAAGTATGATTACATAATAAAAATAATAGAGATAAAATATAAAAGTGATAATGATAAGAATGAAGAAGGTGTGGTAGTAGTAGTGATAGTTGGTTCTATTATTAAAAAAATTTGTGAAAGTTTAAAACCCCATAAAAATAATTGTTATTATTATTTAACAATTTTTTAACGAAAAATTATTATCCCAAAATAAATAAGTTAAGAGTCAAAGTGTCTTTTTTTTTTTTAAGATAGAAATCGTCTTGTCATTTGTTAAATTAAAATAGATAAGGATCATATTAAGTTTTTACTCGAAGAAATATAAAATTTCGGGGAAAAAAAAGTACAACTACATTGTGATGAATTTAAAATCAATTTGAATAGAAAGATAAAAACTTTGTGAAGCTTGTGGTGTGGTTAAAGATAATGATTTATGGTCAAATATTTTAATTTGTTTACAATTCACATAAATTCTTAACTTATGAATAGGTGGCTTGACTAGTTTAATTTGGTATGATAGAAGTAACAATGTAGTAAGAGTTATAAAAAAATTATAAGGTTTTGTTTTGTGTGTTGTGTCTTGATATTTGTTTTGTTACTAAGTCATCTTAAGTTACTCTTTTTGGCTAGAGAATATTGCTTTTATATTTGGTATCCTTTTTTTATATTTTGGTTGAATGTTTACACTATTTGATTTGGTATTTTAAGTGTAATTGAGATTTGGTTTTAAGTTGAGTATCATAAATAACCATTTTATATCTCTCTGTCCAAAATTTGGTTTGGGTAAAACGGTTATCCGTTTAGGATCTTTTGGAAGGTATTTAGTTAAGGTGGAATTGTGTAACCAATTACCACTTTGTATCTCGTTAAAAATTTGGTTCGAGTAAGGTAGTTACCTAATTTTATAATTTGTTATATCATGTTTCTTTAGTAAAATATTTGGTGTTCATTTTATGTTAATTGTGCAAATTTTCACACTGTCATTAAAAATATCTCATTTTCTAATAACCGGCCTGCTACACATACAAGCCTACAAGCAAACAAGTTGGCCCAGCCCAAACAGAAATCACGCGCATGAAGAGAGATAAGATGGCGCGTCAAAATCACGCGCTCAACATTCGAACGGTTACGTATAGCAGACTCTTCCACTTCTTCCACTTCTTCCATTTCTCAATGCGCTTTCAAAACAATGAAACCCTCTCATTTTCGAGCGAAAATCAAGTTTCAAAATATAGAAATCGTAGTTCGAAAACTGCATCAAAACACCATCAACCTCTCTGTGAAGAATCTGAAGAAAAAACAAACTAAGAATACTCAACGTAAGTCCATTAAAATACTGTATATTTTACTTTTCTTCTACGTCGTTCTTCTAGGGTTTACTATTACTCTTGCTTCTTTGTTACACTGTTCTAAGTTATACGTCGTTCTTCTAAGTTCTACGTCGTTCTACATTGTTATTCTAAGTTCTCCTGCTATTTTTGTTGATTTTTGGGGGTTTATTCCGTAGATTCGGGGGTGTAAACTGCTTATTCCGTAGATTCGGGGGTGTAAACTGCTTAACCTTGTAATGTGGCTTGATATTGAAGCATGGTTGAGTGATATCTGACTGATATCTATATGGATGTATCTGAATAATATCTATGGGTGTATCTCACTGTAATCAATGGGTGTATCTTGTTTGACATCTTTGGGTGTATCTGAGTAATATCTATGGGTTTATCTCACTGTTATCAATGGGTGTATCTTGCGAATATCTTTGGGTGTATCTAACTCATATATATGCGTGTATCTTACTGTTATCAATGGATGTATCTTTTTGTTATCAATGGGTGTATCTGAGTCATATATATATGGGTGTATATTACTGATATCTTTGGGTGTATTTTTAGTTTCAGAGAAAATGGCAGCAAGAAACCAAACTAAAGACCTTAAATGTGCCACACATCTCCTGAATGATAAGTTCAGAAACATGACTGAGGAGAAGAAGGCGATTGTGAGGGATCTTGGATTCGGTGGGTTGATGCACATCCCACCACTGAGGGTGGATCACCAACTCTTAAGGGAGCTGGCAAACAACTTCAAACTTGGGGTGAACAAACTGAAGACAGGATATGGTTCTTTCCAAATAACCCCAAAAAAAATAGGTGATGCGCTTGGCATCAATGCAACAGGTAATTAGCTCAAAATTATAGATGAATATTAAGTTGTTGCTTGGGTGTATATTAACCTGATGCTTGGGTGTATTTGAACCAACTTGGATGCTTTGTTGTCTTCCTTTTTGTAGGAGATCTATTTCCTGAGAAAGTTGACTATAAGAAACTTTCTGATGATGACAAAATAATTTATAGAAGATTCCAGGGTAAGACCCTCAAAAGTCTTACCGATGAAATGATGGAAATCGGCGTTGGCAACGAAGAGGAACGCCTGATGTTCAAGAGGATATTCATCCTCTACATACAGATGGCGCTCCTTTTGCCAACGACGATAAACAAAATATCGCCCGTGCACCTGGTCCCAATTTTTAAGATGGACGGCATAGAGGAGAGAAACTGGGGGGGCATGTTTTGACCTTCATGATCAAGGGCATAACAGACTATCAAGAGAAGAAGAAGAAGGCAATCAATGGCTGCCTCTTCGCCCTGATGATGATCTACTTTCATCTTTCAAAAAATAAAGGCAAGAGCAGGGTTGAAAGACCACCAAAGCCATGGATTGCCAACTGGACTAAGGATCAGTTGGTGGAAAGAATGAATGCAGAGAGAGAGGAAATTTTGGTGAGTAATCATAATAAGTTGGTGTATTTTATTTACCCGAATGGTGCTAACTAAAATATCTCATGTTTCAGGGGATTGTGAAGTTGGCAGAGACAAGAGAAAAAATGAGAAAAAAAGAAAAAAAAGAAAAAAAACAAGAAATAAAAAAAACAAAAAAAAGGAAGGCGAGCCTAACATCGTCTTCGGAGACAGAAACTACTGACAGTGACACTTCTACCTCTGAGTCTGAGGCTCAACAAGACTCAGAGGATTCGGGAAGAAAACACCCCGGCAAAAAGGGGAAAAAGTAAGTACCATACTTGGGTGTAATTTCTTTTTCGGTTTGGGTGTATTTTGTTTGTCCACGTTGGGTGTATGTAGCTTATTAAGCAGGGTGTGTTTCGTTGCTGCGTTGGGTGTATATTGTATATTTAGTTGGGTGTATCTCGTGAATTCATTTGGGTGTATTTTTAGTATTTTCTAAATGACAATTGTTTGCCTTCCAGAATGGACTCAAGAAAAAGAAAGCAGAGGCAAGAGGAGTCAGATTCTGACTCAGAATCTGAATCTGAACCAAGTGATGAGTAATGTCCTGAAATTATTACTCCTTTCTTTTGGCTTCTTTATAAAGATTTTGTGTATTAACTGAAGTGTCTTTTATTGACTTATAGGAGCGAAGAATCATCACCTGGGAAGAAGGAGAAAAAAGAAAAAAACAAAAACAACTCCAAAAAAGTAAGCAATTCTTTGGATAAAATTCTGTGATAAAATTAATTTTTTATTTCTGATTGGTACTGTTTTTTTTTTTCACCCAGAACACCACAAAAAAGAAAAAAGTTGTTGTGGAGGATTCACCTCCTGAAGAAGATCAATACTTTGACGGGTACAGTACCTCGTAAGCTATACTACGGTCTATCATTGTAATTATTTTGTTAACGTCTTATTTTATGAATGTAGTGAGAGATATGAAATATCGAGTGACGAACTTGATGAATGGCTAGGGGAAAACGTTCATAAATCTGCTGCAGAGGGGTATGTCTTGCTGGGCTGTGTATTTGAGATTTTGGTGTCTTTTGTTTGCTAATAACTGTATCTTGTTTCGCAGGGACAACCAAGCTGACCTGTGATCGACAGAAGGTCGCTATGTGTCCTCTGAAACGTAAGAAGCTTTATTATTTAATAAAATCTTGTTATCATGATTTGGATGTATTCTGTGAAACAATTTGGGTGTATTTTGTGGATCAAGTTGGGTGTATCTTGTTTACTAAGTTGGATGTATATTTCGTTTGAATAACATGAAATCTGTTTAGACTACCGGCTGTGAACTTGGGAAGTGATGATCCTTTCTCTCAAGCACGCACAGAACAGAGTAGTGTAAACCAGCCGTCTCAGAGCATGTAATTTCTCTTTCAAATAACCGTTACTTTTGTTCTTCTAATAACTTCTACTTCTAATTCTGTATATATATTTTTTTTAGAAAAAAAAGCCCTTTATTATTTTATTCAAGAAAAAAAAGGCAGCAAAAAAAGCAAAAACTGCAATTATGTAAGTTCTCAAAAAACAAAGCCCGTCTTATTTTTGAATTGTTCGGGTGTATTTTTTGACCTTCTTTGGGTGTATTTTAGGTTGACTCCGAATGATTCCAATATGATGGTTGTTAGGGAACAAACGCCGTCGGAAGCGCTTGCAATGTGAGTTTTCCAAGAATATTTCAACCTTATAACCTTATTATTTTCAAAGGCGTTGTTAACCTTTCATTTTTCTTCTTGTTTAGAGTCCCGATCCAGGTTTTTATGCCGGCATCCCAAACAACCCCTGAGACAGATTTCGAACCAACCCCTATGCTAAGGATTGAAGGGACTACAGAAAAGTAAGAAATAGTATTGGGTGTATATTTGTTTAGGGTTTGGGTGTATATTTGCATACAGTTTGGGTGTATATTGTTCCTGATCAATTTTTTCTTTACGCCATGATTAATTTTGTGTTACTGTGCAGCACTCCTGAATCCCCCAAGAAACTTCAAGAAACCACACCCACGCTTCCCCCAGCTCCAACTAAAATGTAAGTTCATCAGACTAAAATCAATCTTTGCTTATCATCCGTATATTATTATTCTTACTCTTATTCTTATACATCATGACACAGTCATCCAGCCGCAGAAGATGCTGCTGCCCTGTTGATGATGGCACGGACAGCAACCTATGTTCCTAAAACAGATTCAGGCATGCCATCATTCAGCCTTGGACTGACTGATTCAAGCCAAGAGGGGGCGTCAACGCAGGATTCAGAAAGGGAAAAATCTCCAGAAACTGCAAGTATGCTAGAACAATTAGACACTTTGGTCCAAAAATTAGCAAGCAATGCGGCGAAGGGAACAAACGAAAGTCCACAAATTCAGAGGGAGACTGGGGGAGAAAGTTCTGCAAAGTTTGAAACTCCTGGGGGAATAAATCAAATTCCGGATGATATGAAACAAAAGTGCTACACCTGGGGGACGAGACTGAAGGAAGATGCAAAAGACGATACTGACGAGTTTGAGGAGATATGCACTCTGATTGGCCAAGGAGAATACATTTTGATGAGAACGCACCTTGCATCCCTCCAGGCAAAAAGTGATATAGAATCTCAGGTAATTTTAGACTAACATTAATGATTTTACACCAAAGTCAACTGCAATGTTTATTAATTTAAAATTGATTTCTAGATTGTATCTGCCATCTGCCTCATCCTAAACCAGAAAAATGAAAAGAGGTTTCAGGAACAAATATACTGTCTCCCCCCTGATATTGTGGTAAGTGTTACTTCTACGAACTTTGGGTGTATTTTATGCTTTGATTTGGGTGTATTTTGTGCTTTGATTTGGGTGTATGTTGTGTATTTTCGGTTTTTCATTTCTTGTATCGCAATTCTTGCAGAGCATGGCACTTTCGGATCACCCAAGGGGGGAATTCATGTCCCCGGAAACGAACAAAGAATTCACGGTGGAAGCCTACCCGAGTTTCATTGAATTCATAGATAGAAAAAAATTAAGTTCGCATCCATATGTAAGTTTTCGTTTCGTAAATTTGTTAGTACGCTTATTCACTTATATGCCAAATAAAATAACAGACTGTTGAAATGTGGCAATCCTTCAGATTTTTGCTCCTGTTTGCCACTCGGGACATTGGTGATTATGGCTGATAAATACAACAAAGCGGAAATGTCAAATACTTGACCCGCTACACAAAAAAGCTCCAAGCGATGAGAGAAAGGACATTAATAAATTCACTGTAAGTTGCCTCTGTCTTCTTTACTTTAATAGATAGGTCTATTTTGAAGGTTGAGTTGGGTGTATATTCCATATTCAGTTGGGTGTATCTTGTCCATTCATTCGGGTGTATTACTGATTTGTTTTGGTATTTAAGGGATATGTATTTTCAAGATTGATACATATGCCGGCGGGAAACCTCTCGAGAAAGGCGAGAAGGAGAAGGAAATTAAAGCCTCATATGTTAAAATTTCAGGCCAAAAAACAAGGTATAAATTTGTGACTCTGAACATTAAACTTTCCTAAATGAGATTTGTAATTTATTTTCTTCGTTTTCAGCTATGACTGCGCTATCTACGTAATGAAGTGGCTTGAGTTAATAGAGCCGGAAAACATTAAAAAGGGGAAGTATGAATGGGATAATTGGACACAGGTAACTGTCTTTAGAACTATATAACTCTGTATTACTTTACTGAATTAATATTTCTGTTTAAACATAACATACTTTTTAATTGTAGGAGGAGGTGGACCACTATAGAGTGGAGTATGCTTCCCGGATACTATTCAGTGAGATGAATACACAGAGAGATCGGGCAATTAGAGAGAGTAGTGCTATAAGGCTGTCGAAGCCATCCTCTGTATTATTGAGTCCGTTTTGTCAAATTAATGCTGCTGATATAGAAACTGGGTAGTTTGTAAATTGAACAAATGATGTAAATATTTGCCATTTATCAACAACCTCTATTCCATGTATATTTTTTCCCATAGTTAAACTATCTGTGCTGGTAAACTGTCTGTGATGTATTCAAAAACTGTATTACAGGTGGTAAAACATAAAGCAAAAAATCAAGGCATACGCATATTATAAACTGTTACACCCAACGCAAGTCTAATAATACACCCGAGGTTGAATAAAATATACACCCAATTGTCTGTGCTGTATTCAAAATGAATGAATTACATGTACTAAAATATGAAAAAAAAACATCAACTGAAATATACGCCCATAACCTGTGAATTTTTACAGCTTTTGTTCTATATGTATCTATATATGTGTCTATATGTAAATTGTCAATTAACAAAAATACACCCAAAAGTAACAGTGATTTTACACCCATACTCTTTATAACTATACACCCAAAGAGTTATCCCCTGCTGCTGGTACCCTGAACTGATAATTTATAACTTGTCCCTGATATTGGCTGCAACTTGAATGCGCCGCTGATGCAGCATCAAACAGGTTTATCTGAATATAACACTCACGCATTAGCTAAACTATTAACTAGAAAAATAAACTCAATCGCCACAAATTTAAAGAACATTACATTTACCTTGCTTAAAACTTTCGTCTTCTTCTTCTTTGTGGCATTTGCAATCTGTTTCTCCAGCTTTGAACCTAGCCTGTTTTTTGGACGTCCTCTTGTTCGAATCCTTGGCGGGCTTTGAAGCTCGTTAACGGATTCCAAGTTGGCGTCTTCGTGGGATAAAGAAGATGTCCCCTTCCTTTTGCCTTTTAGTGCTTCCATCTCGGCCATGACGTTATCGTACGCACGGTGCAGAATTGCAGTCAGCTCCTCCGATTCGGAGGCAAATTCGCAAATATTTTGCGAACGAAAAACTAATTGGTCGAACCTCTTGCTTCTTGGCTCCATTAGTGGCTCGTCGTGGCTGCTCTTGATGTGTGTGTGTTGCCTCTTTACCTTCTTGCTCCATCGTTCCAGTATGTATCTAGGGGACACTTGGCTTACTTGTTCAAAGCTTAACACGCTTAGTGCGTGACGGCACAGTATCCCTCTCGACTCGAATAATAAGCATTGGCATTTTACCTCGGCTGCAACTGAGTCGTAGGTAACTGCGAACTTGTCGAATATTGAGCTGGAAACTTGTTCTGCGACTTCGTATACTGAATATCCTAGAGCGGAATTCTTTAATCTGGTGATGCAATTCGCCTTTCCTCTGAATTGGGCTTGGACTTCCCTAAACTTTGCGTGAGTGTACGCATCTTGAAACTGAGCTTCGATGGAGGATTTGGTTGCACACGGTATGACCGTATGAAAATCTGCAGCATCTGATTCTCTCTCTGCTTGCTCCCTGCTTCCGAGGCAATTATCGTACTGTTTGACGAACTGAATGAGCGAGCTGTTCCGGGTGATGTACTTGTTAAAAAATGAATGCATGCTCTCGCTCCTTTGTGTGCTTCTCATCCCTGCCCAGAAGTGGTGGTCCAGATAGATAGGAACCCATATGTGACGGTCTTCGTACAGATCTGCATAATACACCCAAACACACAGTAAAATACACCCGAGAGATCGTACAATTTACACCTCTGCTGCAGATTTTAAAAACACATTACCTGAAAGCCACTTGTTGTCCGCAAGACCAAAATTCACCAGAAAATCGTTCCAATTCCTATCGAATGAGTCTTTGCTGTGAGAGTTCCAAACAACATGGCTCATTTGTTGTTCGATATCGGCATGTCCCTTGTACCCGTTTAATTTGCTTGGAATCTTCTTCATGATGTGCCAAATACACCAGCGGTGAACTGTTGTTGGCATACAGGCCTCTAGAGCCCTTTTCATTGATGCGCACTGATCGGTGAGAAAACCTTTCGGAGCGTTTCCTCCCATGCAACGAAGCCAGCATTGAAATAACCATTTGAATGAATCAATTTCTTCGTTCTTCATCAAAGAGCATCCGAGAAGTGTTGACTGACCGTGGTGATTCACCCCGACAAAAGAACCACAGACCAAATTATACCTGAAACGAATTACCATGGTCCAGAATGCAAAATCATTAGGTACACCCCAACAAATGCTTCGAATACACCCAATGAAACGGCCAATATACACCTCTGCTGCGGATTTGTAAAAATAAATTAATTTAGCATCATAAACAGGGACATTTTGTTACCTGTTTGTATTGTAGGTGGTGTCGAATGAAATGACGTCTCCGAAATACTCAAAGGCGGCTCTGCTTCTTGCGTCGGCCCAAAAAGCCAGCTTAATCGATTGATCCTCCTCGAGTTCGAGCTCAAAAAAGAAATTCGGATTCTTCTCTTTCATTCTTAAGAAATATTTCCCGAATTCCTTTGCATCTTCTTGTTCGGAAACATTCCGCACTTCCCTGGTAATGTAATTCCTCACGTCCTTTTCGATAAAATTTAACTCGCGGTGACCCCGGCAGCCGCAACAAATGATTGGTAGGTTTTGCTTGGTCTGATACCGGCCTCGTCGTTACTCTCTATCGTACGACGAATGGACATGCTTAGTTCCCTGTGCTGTTTGAGCATCTCTGCTTTGCTTGGACAGCAGGGGTGTGAATGATCCAGCACAACCTTTGAAATGATCCAAGCACCGACATCCTTCAATGTGTGTATATAAATTCTTGCAGGACAGTTTAAACCGGCTGTCGGATTGGTCTTCTCGGTTGGAGATATTTTAGATTTCCATTTTCCCTCTCTGCTACATGTAATCAGTTGATTCTTAATCTCGTTTTCCTTCCTATTTGTGCACCGAACTCTTGTAGAGAAACCTGCAGCCTTGGCGTAGTTCCTGTAAAATTTTCCGGCATCTTTAAGGGTCGTAAAGGTCATTCCGACCTTCGGAACAAGCTCGTCATCAACAACCGAGAGAGGCTGCACAATACACCGTGTCAGAACTGTGAATACACCCATAGATATGATACAAATACACCCAATCATGTCTAATATGATACAACCGAAACAACTCAACTACAGAATGACCTTTAAAGCCATAAACTGTCAATACACAGGCTGCAGAATACACCATATCAAAAACTAAAAACACACCCAATCATGTCTGATATAATACACCTGAACAACAACAACTCAATTAAAAATAACAAAAAACCAGTAAAGTGTATATACACCCACACTTATAGCTAAAATACACCCAAAGAAGAATTGATCTACACCCGAGCGTCTGCTATAAATTCCAGGTAATTAAACAATGTTCAGCAATTTTTAAACTACACAATGCTATACAAATTACTGTAAATCAAACCTCAGGAACTTCGTTAGATTCAAATTCATAATCCACATCGCCTGGATTCAGCACAAAATCTGAGCTTGAAGGATCCATTATCTTCAAAACGAGTTCGAACTTTGATTTCAGAAAACAACAAATCAAAAGAGAAAACGAAGCTCGAGTTGCAGAGAGAGAAAAAGATAACGTAAACGAAGAACATACCAGTGAGAAAAGAAGAGGAAAAGATCGATGGAGAAGAATGAGGGAAGACGCGCGAGAAGAAGAACAACCAAATCTCAAAATAACGAAAACGAAGAAGGAAACAAATATTTTAAATTTGGAAGTTAGATATACGCGGCATATTATATAGCGCGTGTAATCAACGTTCGTGGAGGAGCGCGTATTTTAAATTTATTGTTTAATAAACTTGTAAAGCATACAAGCCCTAATGGCTTGTATGCAGAGCTTTTCCGTTCTAATAATAGTATCAGAACTGTTGATTAAATTATATGCCAATTTATTTAAAAATATCGTTTTATTAAAAATACATATATGTCCTAGATTCAATCTGTTATTGGCTCTAGTACAAGTGGAAGATTGTTGGAGATAAGTATATATGTCCAAAAATTATTATTATTATTATTATTATTATTCATTTTTATAAGAATAAACATTTATAATTTATGATAGTGTTCTTAATTAAAATTAGAAACGAATAATTACGATAGGGATCGTAATAATGAGATATACGTTTTTAAGTACTTTTAATTTAAATTGTTCTTAATCGTAGAATCACTAAAAATGGGACATTAGTGATTCGGATATATATGTATATAATAGTCTTCATTGGATGAAGATTAATAGATCTCATTTATTAAATTATATGTATAAATGGTATATATAGAGATATAACCATTGAACTGACTAACTCTAAGAACTCCTAATGGTTATAGTTACCGTATATTTGTCAATAGGATATTCTTATGATGAACATAATATTAGAATTCTCCTTTGACCTGTGACTATCATAGTAATTGACAATGTATGTGTTATACTTTGATTTCGATTTCGGACACCTAACATCTTACGGTGTTGGTTGAATGGACATTGGGTATGATTTAAATACTTGTAGAATTAATGATTAGTCAAAATGGAATCCATCAACTATGGTAATGAGTTTGAGCTCTACGATTATAATGAATAAAATAAACAATGCCTTGTCAAAGGGGTTTGAATGAATTAAGAAATGAGTTTCTTGAGTCATTCATAATTCATTATAATAATGGTAACAAGTTAGAGTTTGACAATCAAACCGTACTCTAAAAGTTAGCCAAGAGCTGAAAAGATGAAAAGGGTTGTATTTTTTGTTCATCTTGGGTTCTTAGTAAAAATATTATTACTTCATACTATCGAGTCGTCAAGGAGCGTTGCTAGACGCCAACTTTGATTAGTAAATTTAGTATGACTAATTTACTACCCGCTTAGTATTGAACATAACCTATAGAGTCACACACTAACGAGTGTTCTAATCCTTGGTAAATAATCATTTAATTATTATCTTGATTAGATCAAACAAATAATTATATTAATTCAAATGGAATATATTATATTCTTTACTAGTACCATGAATATAATAATATGATAATTGAAAATATTAAATAATTAATTATTTATTCTATGATGAGTTTTAAATATGGATAAGACCCTAATTGATTCTGTTTCAAATTAAGTTGTAATTTAATTCACAAGTCAGTCACCAATCTCATACTATATATATGTGTATATGATAAAAGAAAGACAACACAAGTTTTTTTTCTTTTACCTTCATATACACAAATATTTTAATTCTTAGTGAAGAATTGCTGGTACAAGGAGTTATAAGAAATTTCTCAGTTAAATCCATTGGTCAAGGAGTTGACAACAAGGATCAGTCTCGGTGTGGATACACATAGTACCTTCGCACTATCGAAGGAGAAAGTTTTCATTCACTAGGATACTCAGGTATTGGCATCTAACCCATCTTATTTCAATAAAGTTTTAAATACAAAATAGATCAATAAGATTACTTTATTATTTTCGCTACGTGTTATGAACACTTATAATCCTACACGTTTATGAAGCTCGAGATTCAACAATTCAATAACCGCATCAACTTTACAATATGAAAAGTTCGTATGACGGCAATGCTTACAAAGTAAGATGTTCGAGCAATATTTAATGACTCAAATGCTTCAACAAATATTATTGAATATGGTAGAATTTCTAAAGCAATAATAAAAAATTGATTTCAAAGTGAAAATTGTGAGAAAGCAAAACAAATTTTGTATGATTAAACAATTTGGTTTTGATTAAAAGAAATATGAAGTTTTAAGAAAGAATCATAACTACATTGTAATGAATTTATAATTAATTTGGATTAAAAGATGAAAACTTCAAAAAGTTTATGACATGGTCAAATATTTTAATTTTGCTTACAATTCATACAAGCTTGCAACTTATAATACATTCAAGGGTTATGTTAGGTGTATGTTGAAGGTGTGTGAGGGAGGAGGTAAGCAAGTTCAAATACAGAGCCAATAAAGAGAATGAGCCAAAAATGTTAATTTTCATTATGACTTTCTCTCAAAAAAATGTTTACAGCAACCAATACAGCAACTAATTGCATATGTATATATACTACGCTAACCTGCACTAACAAAACTAGGAAGAACTAACTAAGGCTAACTCATTATAAATACAACTAATAGTAGTATGTTATATAAGGTAATACCCTCCCTCAAGCTAGGAGGGTTGGGCATAAAAATGTCCAACAACCCAAGCTTGCTACACAATGTGCTGAACGGTCCTGGTGTCAGAGACTTAGTCATGATGTCTGTGACTTATTCATGTGTAGAAATTGGTAAAAGATGAATTAAGTCCTCTTGCAATTTATCCCTCACAATGTGACAATCAGCCTCAATATGCTTTGTACGCTCGTGAAATACTGGGTTAGTAGCAATATAAATGGCAGATTTACTATTGCAGTACAAATTCACAGGTTTACCAAGAGGTGCTCCTAAGTCTTTCAACACATAACTAAGCCATTAAGCTTCTCTGGTGGCTAGTGCAAGAGCCCGATACTCTGCCTCAGAGAAAGAAGCTACGACAGTTACTCACTTCTTGCTCTTCCAAGTGACAAGGGAGGAACCCACATAGAAGCAATAGGCTGAAACCAATCGTCGCAAGTCGGGGCATCCAGCCCAATCAGAATCAGAAAATCCAGTGAAAGATAGATCGAAATTGATCGAGAAGAACAACCCCACTACCGGAGAGTTCTTTATGTACCTGAGGATCCTATGTGCCACTTGCAAGTGATTAGTTGTGGGACAATCCAAGAATTGGCTGAGCTTGCCAATTGCAAAGCTTATATCTGGCCTTGTGTTTGAGAGATACAACGGTTTTTCAATGATTTCCCTATAATCAGAGGAATCAGGCAGACTATCTCCATCATCCTTGCTCAATTTCACCCCATAGTCCATGGGAGTGGAGGCAGGCTTACAATGCTCAAAGCCAGTGTCCTGCAAAAGCTAGCCTTTTGAAGACCTAGCAACCTTTAAGCCAAGGAAGAACTTGAGATCACTTATGCCCTTAATCCGAAATCAGTCATGCAAAGTCTGTTTCACCCTTTCAATTTCAAAAAAATCGTCCCCTACCAACACTAAATCATCAATATAAACCAAAATGACTGTAAAATATGTACTTTGGGATTTAGTAAACATGCTGTAATTAGATTTACACTGATTATATCCTAACTCTAGCAGAACAGATTTCAGTTTGAAGTTCCATTGTCTACTAGCTTGTTTAAGCCCATATAGAGACTTTTCAAGCTTACAAACCTGACCCGGAGCTATTGCAAGACCTTCAGAGGGTTTCATGTACACTTCCTCATCAACCTCACCATGTAGAAAGGCGGTATTAACGTCAAATTACTTCAAATGCCATCCCTTGACAGCAGCCAGTGCCAAAACAACTCGCAGTGTTCCTAGCTTGATAACGGGACTAAACGTGTGTTTATAGTCAATTCCGGAGACTTGAGTGAACCCCTTTGCCATGAGACGAGCCTTGTGTCACTCAATACTACCATCAGGGTGATATTTGACCTTAAAAATCCACTTACAACCAATCGCCTTCTTACCACTCGGAAGGGAAGTCAATGTCCAGGTTTTGTTCTCATTCAGAGCATCCAATTCACCTCGGATGGCCTCTTGCCAACAAGGTTCAAGTATGGCATCTTCATAGCATTTAGGCTCAATGTTCAAGATAGCTAATGAGTATGCACTATGCATGGGTGAAAGAGATTTGTATGATAAAAACTTTAAGATGTGATATCGTTGATTGGAAGAAGTTTTTCTGTTGTGATTATTAGTAATATTCATGCATTTATAATCTTTTAAGTATACTAGTGGTTTACTAATGCGTGATGATCTTCTCAGTGTGGGGTGAGAAGATGGTGATACATTGTGATGTTGAAAGTTTAAATGAGTGGATTGTGCATGCAATACTGGACTCGAGGATTCAATATCTGTGGGCTGTGTGGTAGTGTGTATGTGTGGTGTAGGTTGACTAGTGTGGAGTGGAGTGGAAGCAGAGGTCTGCAGATCGGTTATGTGGTGGTCAAATAAATCATAATCATGCATGACGTGGGGTGTATTATGTTGTTGAAAAGTTGGTTCTTAGTGAGAATCAATAGGCAACTGAGATGAAGCAATATATGGAAAATGATTTTTATAGACTTTGACATCTCGAGACACAAAAATTTCTTTTGAAATTAGATCAAGAAGCACATAACCTTTGGTACCCTCCCTGAAACCAAGGTGAACACATTTTCTTGAACGAGGGTCCAATTTTGTTCTGCTATTCTTGATCGTGCTTGCATATGCTAAACAACCAAATACTCCAAGGTGAGAGATATGGGGGAGTTATTTATACAGTACTTCAAATGAAGATTTTTCATGTAAACAAGGTGTGAAAATTCGGTTTATCAAAAATAGACTGCGTGGATCACTCCAAAACTCCAATAACACTTAGGTATTTGGGTGTGGAACATAATGGCCATTGCCACAGCCAAAATGTGTTGATGCTTTCGTTCAACAACACCATTTTGCTGTGGCGTCTCAATGCATGACCTTTGGTGCAAAATTCCAAATGAAGCATAAAAGGTTGGCATTAAAAATTCAGGACCATTGTCAGTCCGAATAATTTTTACAGATTTTTCAAATTGGTTTTTGACAAGTTTAATAAAATTTTGCACCAAAGATGCTGCTTCAGCCTTAGACTTCATCAAATTTATCCAAGTACATCTGGACTTGTCATCCACTATAGTGAAAAAATATTTATGGCCATCAATAGACGAAATAGCAAGTGGTCCCCAAATATCAATGTGAAGCAAATCAAAATTATTATCAGAAACAGTGTCACTTTGAAAAAAAAGCAATCTTCTTTGTTTTCCTAATTGACAAGAGTCACAAGGATTTTCATTTATTGTACAATCAATGAAATTGAAAGTTTACTTCATAACAGCTAGTCTATTATTAGGAATATGACCTAATCTATCAAGCCATAAATGCTGCATGTGTGCTTTTTGTGTGGGTGCTATGATATGGTGTGGAGTATGGTGTTTGCCAAGAAGGAAAAATGTTGTGCTTATTTAGTATGTATAGACCATCAACAGAGTTAGCAATACCAATTATCTTCTTTGTGTGTTTGTCTTGTATCTCACAGTTTATATCAGAAAAAGTCATTTTACAATGCAATGATGCAGTTAGCTTTGACACTGATATAAGTTTGAAATTGAAGGAAGGAATGTACAATGCATTGGTAAGATAAAGATTTTCTGAAAACTTAATGGTTCCCGCGATGCAGCTCACAGTGGAAGTACCATTAAGGAGTTTGACAATGATCGAATCAATTTCAAATGTTTCAGAAAAATCCTTGAGGCAATATGACACATGGTCAATGGCATCAGTGTCTATTACCCAAGCTTTATACTTTTGTATGCAAACATTAAGAGCCTTTATGTGAGATTTAAAATGCAGAATATGTGTCACCTTACCATGAGGAGGTGGTTGAGGTTGAGTTAAGAAGTGGTTCACGCTATGAATATGTTGCACTTCTTGCTTATTGAGTAAGGCCAGCAAAGCTTGCTTCCTTTTGTTCTGGAGTGGAATTGCTCCCTATAGTCTTCTTCTCCTCCAACTGGAGGTGATTGAAACCAAGATCATTTCTATCCTCGGTTTCTTCACCTGTGTTGAAGCAATTCATCATTATTGGGGCAGAGTTAGTGTTTCTTTGCCTTAGATGAGGAGGAAGTCCGTGTTTCTTGTAACACGTATCTACTGTGTGTCCAGTTTTGTCACAAAACAAATACTGCATCTTTGTTCTGCCTCCTCTGCCCCTCCCCCCAGCTTGAAACCTGCCTCCCCTACCTCTTTCTCTCCCTCTGCCTTGAGAAGGCATAGCAGTGTTTAAGGAATTGGTATGTGCCACCAAAATTTGAATGTCTGAGGTAGTTTTAAGGCTGAGGAACTGTCTCTCTTGTTGAGTAAGTTTGGAGAGCACCACATTCAAACTCGGTAACTTGTCCAAGAGCATGATCTGAGATCGCACATTAGAATATTGCTCATTTAATCCTCTCAAAAACTTCACAATTCTGTCTTCTACCCTTTGGCTTCTAATTACTCCTAGATCACATTGACACGTGATGCCACATTCACATGATGGTATTTGCTGAAAATTGTCAATTTCTTCTCAAATTGTTTTGAGTTTCGTGTAGTAGGATGTCACATCCAATTCGCCTTGTCTTAATGTGTATAATTCTTCATATAATTCACCAAAACGGTACCTATTCCCTTGATAATAGCGTTGCTTCAGATCAAGCCACAAATCACTAGCAAGATTGTTCCATGTTACACTTTGACGAATATCTGGACTAAGTGAAAGATTTATCCAGCCAATTACATAAGTGTTACACCTTTCCCATATTTCAAACAATGGATCTGTGCTCTCTGGTTTTGCGATGCTTCCATCAACAAATTTTGTTTTGTTCTTTGATTTAAGTGCTCTCCACATTTCTCTACTCCATGTACTATAGTTCTGATCAGTAAGAACAACAGTAGTTATGGGGATACCTGGGTTTTCTAATGGGTGAAGAAAATATGCATTTGTTGGATCTTGAACTGGATTACTAGTTTTCGCGATGTGTGCTTGAATCGCTGATATCTGACTCAGAAATGATGCTATCTGATGCATATCCATGGTTCTTGAACCACCTGTCGAGCCTCTCAAACTTGAATCCGCCATTTTCGGCACAAATTCAATGAATTTCGGCGATGAGTATTCAGACCTTCTTCTCTTGATCTCGTTGATCGGAGTTGTTACCTCACTCTTTGATGAACATACGAAGAGATAAACACATTCTCATCAAACACTATCGTAAGAGTCCAAGAGAAGAGAATAAAAGAAATTTAGAAAAGGAAGAGATAAATCTAAGAAATCGAATTGAGAGCAGAGAAATTAGGTCAGAGAAATTAGAAATTGAAAAAAAAAAAGAAAATTATTGATGTGAAAATACGAACGATTGTGGTGAATCAAGAAATTAGGCCAGAGACGATGTCGAAGTGAGAAGTGAAAGAACAATTGAATGGAGAAATTGAAACAGAAGATTAAAAGGAAATAGATTCATTATCAATTTTTTAGTCACAAAGATCAGAAATAAAGTTGCTCCCTCTTCAATCATGGCCTGCACGCTGTAGCGACCCTCAATTTTAAAAATATAAATATAAATAAGTTATAATTTAATTTATAAAATTAGAATTCCTTATTTTTAGAAAAATTATTTTTATTATCAGTAATTGAACTAATTTTATAATAATTTAAATTTAATCAAATCCATATTATTATTATTATTATTATTATTATTATTATTATTATTATTATAAACATTGTATATAATTGCCGTAAATTATAAGTTGATATATATTATATTCATTGCATTACTATTATTATTACTATTATTACATTTATTATTATTATTATTAAATGACCATCATTACTATTACTATTGCTAGTATTATTATTACTATTATTAATTATAAAGCATAGAAAATAAAAAGTGGTTTATACTTTACATTAGATTACATATATATTATTATTATTATCATTATGCATTAGGTTACGTGTATATATATATATATATATACGTTCTATATACGTATATATAAACGATATATAGAAAGGGAAAGGGGAAGGAGGGAAAGGGGAAGAAGGCTAAAAAGTAAGCGTTAGTATGAATGCAGTATGATATGCAAGAGCAGGAAAGTAAATGTGAAGTTAGATGCGGCGGTAGTCCGCACGCATATGCAAGTTAGTTTAGTTAGTCGCACGCATATGCAATTGCAGAAATATAAATATGGAAATACTAAAATGAAGAATTGAATAAAAGATTTTTATTGAATGTATTGAAAAGGGAGAAGAGGGAAGAAGAGTTGGAGAGCTTACAAGGGGAACTCTCAGAGCATCTCTCACTAACTTCTCTCTATGTTTTTGTAAAATGAAAAGGGTGCCTTACTATGAAAGCGTAGCCTCCTTTTATAGTTAAGAAAGATACTGTTTCTACAGTGCCGGTTATGTTAACCGGTACTATTGCTACAGAACAAACTGATACAATTTATTTTTTTGCAAATTTGTCTTAAGATCTAATCTTCTCCTAGATTGATTCCAAAACAATCGTCTTCATTTTGATTGTCATCACTTGATAATTCTTCTGAGGGAGTAGGATCATCTTTGTGTTTTTTGTCTTCCTCGATCATCTGCATGATTTCTTGAAGGTGTCTTGCTAAGGTTTCTTTTGATTGGGCCCCTGCAAGGGCTGCTGCAATTTGGGCTTTCTGGTTGAGAAATACTGATCTTCATGGTCGAATGGTTTGGTGAACTTGGGGTGCTCTTTGAACCAATTACGAACTTTATCTGGATGAGCCATGGAGGCATCAAACTGAGACCACCATTTTACATAGGCATTCCTTTGAAGCATAGGTGGTGATTTTAGATGTTCTTGTTTGCCGTACCTGTACTGCCATGAGAATACCCAGGCCAGGGAGAAAACAGAGAAAAATTGAAGATCTGCAGGAATGCTTGTTTCCTGTTGGTCAAATTTTTTTGTGAAAATTTTGAACCCCTCATCAGCAGGTGGGGGCAAGATTTCTGGTAGAGGGCCAAAGTAATCCCACCATTGGGTGAACCAATTTGGGAATTGATAATTGGTATTTTCTTGAAATAAATGAGCCAAGAATGTCTGTTCTGATTATTTGAAACCAAAATACCTTGTACAGGCATCCACATAATCCCAATAAGAATATCCTATCGGGTCATAAGGATTAGAGAATTTTTTTGTATTGTTTGGGTTTTACCAAACTGATTAGGGGTGAGTACTTTTAGAATTTGAATGGTTGAATGAGTTATGTTGGTGGCATCTTTAGGATCTTTGTAATGTTTTATTGAGACTGAATCTGAATCCCTAATATGAATTCATAAAACTGGTTTATTCAGGGCTGTTGGTCTAAAATGGAATCCTGGTGGAAAGACTTTAGGAATAACTTTAAAAGGTGATTTTTCCCAAAACTCGGGTTCCATTAGAAGGACAGAAGAGAACTTGTTTTTGAAATGTATGTGGTTTTTTTAATTGAGTGTTGACAGGGTGGGTTTGGTTGATTGAGGTGGCATGGTTTGGGCAATTGTTTTCCTTTTGGATCATTGCAAATGGTTTTTTGAGTTGCCATTTGTGAGATAAGTTTGGTAAGGTCTATTTCATCTATCTGAGCTGTCACATATGTCAGCCCATGATTTTTTATGAAGTTTTGTAAGGCCTGCATCTTGTAAGGCCAACAAGGTTGGATGGGAAGGCATAGTCTGCCTTGTTTGTTGGCTGTTTGGCTACTTGGGGGTTGAGTAGATGACTCAACTACATTTTTGTCTGAGTAGATGACCCAGTCGGCTCTTGGGTTAAAGGGGAAGGTTGTTGGGTAGATGACCCAGTCGGGGTACTTGACCCAGATTTCTTTGTTGGCCAGGAAGGGCTAGGCGAATACCTCTGCCTCTTACCGAGGCTAATGTTTTTAGGCATCTTTTCCTTGATTATCCCTGCAAATATTCACGTGTGAGAAAGTCAGGGAGAGAGTTTGAGTTACCCTTGATATGCTCAATGTCGAAATCAAAGACACTTAAAATTGCTTGCCATCTGGCAAAAATTTGTTTTGATGCAAGATTTTTTACATCATTTTGTAACACGTCTTTAGCTGATTTACAATCAACTCGGACTAAAAATTTGATTGAGTAAATCTGATTGAAATTTTGTGATGCATAAAACAATGGCTAAATTTCTTTTTGATTGTGGAATATTTTGTTGAGTAGAATTCCAGTGTTTGGATGTAAATGCAATGATACCTTCTTTATCATGCAGTCTTTGTTTAAAATACCACATATCCTAAATCTGCATCAGTTTCTACAATTTTGAATGCATGAGGAATGGGTAGGTATGGAAGATTGCGAACTTTGGTCTTAAGAAATCTGATGATATCCGAATGTTTGTCTGTCCAAGGTGGGGGATTTTTCTTAAGCCTATCATGGAGGGGCTTAAAGAGATTGTTCAAATTCGGGATGAAATCTGAAACATAATTAAGACATCCTAGGAACCTCTGGAGCTGAGGTTTATCGAGGAGATAATCTGGAATTTTTCTGCAAACAAAATGATCTTCAATAGGAGTTATTGTTCCTTGGAAGATTATGTGACCAAGAAATCGGATTTTGTTTGAAAAAGAACAATTTTTGGTTTAGAAACAGCGAGTCCATTTTTTTGGATGATGTACATAAAAGTTTTAACATGTTTGAAATGTTCATCCAGAGTTGGGAAAAAATTAAGACATCATCAATATAACGATTGCAAAGTTTGAGTATGGATTGAAAATATCATTCATGATTTTCTGAAATTCTGAAGGGGCATTTTTCAGACCAAAGGGCATTACATTCCATTCATATTGCCCGAATGGAACTGTAAAAGCTGTTTTATATCGATCTGATTCAGTGATTTGGATTTGCCAGAAACCCGACTTCATATCAAATTTTGAAAAAATATTTGCCGAGTTTAACCTATTAAGCAAATCCTTTTTATTTGGGATGGGATAACGAATCCACTGTAAAGCTTGATTCAAAGGTTTGTAATGAAAAGCCTGGGAGTTCCTCTTTCTATCTCAGCTTGTTTATTAACATAAAAAGCAGAGCAAGACCAAGGACTTTTGCTGGGCCGGATTAATCTTTTATCCAAGAGGTCTTTAATTTCTTGTTGACAATGCTGCAAAAGCTGCTCATTCATCTGAATGGGACGGGCTTTTGTAGGGATTTTCGATTCTTTGAAATCCTTTTCATATGGAAGATCAACTATGTGTTGTTTCCTATCCCAGAAGGCATGAGGCAAATCAGAACAAATAGATTTTTCAATTTGGTTTAAAAGATTTTTTATTTTTTCTTGAATCTTTGGTTGCGAAAGCTGCGATTCAAGGGTTTTGAAAGAGATTTCTTGTTTTAGAAAACAAATCTGTTTGGTTTTGGATTCAATTAGGTTTAGAGATCTTTGCTTTGGTGAGTCTAAGAACTCAAAGAAAGTTATTTGTCCTCCTACAAAAGAGGTAAGTCCAGGCCAATCTGCCAGATATGGAAACAAAAGATTTATGAAAGGTGTCCCTAAAACTACATCATTTTTTATATCTTTTGCTATGATGAAATCGGTGGAAATACTGATATTTCCCTTTTCAATAAAAACATTGGTTATTTTAAAATTGATACTTAGCCTTTCACCCGTTATTGAGCTAAGGTGTTCAGTAGTTTTTTCGAAATATTTTGTAGGGACCAGACCTTCCATAATACAGTTTGAATCTGCACCTGAATCAAAGAGTGCAATGGTGTCAAAAACAAAATCTTTAACGACAATTCGGACATTAACACGATGCTTCATGAAGGAGAATACATTTATTATTCTCAAAATTTGTTTTACCTCATTGTCATTAGAAATTTTATTTTCTTGTTCCTTGGAGCACTCAGTTTGGTTTAAAAGAGAACCAAGATCCTCATCACCAGATTCTTCTTCTTGTACCAATTGTGAGAGAATAAGATGATGATCGTTTTGGTTTCTTTTGATTTCTTGGATTTCTCTCTTAAGGTTGTTAACCTCATTTTGGAGGTCCTGAATGGTTACGGGACGAATAACTTGTTTTCTAATTTTTTGAAAATAGGTTGACGTCATATTTGTTGTTAAGGACCAAACTTTTGGGTTTTTTCTCCTTTTGTAAAGATCTTTTTAGTTTCAAAAGAAAGTCTTTCTTTGTTCTGGATTGTCAATAGCCTCGATTGCATCAATAAGAGATCTTGATCTTTGGGAAAACATTAATTTGCTTGATATCTGAATCTGAGGATGACTCATCATCAACTTGGATGTTGTTGATATTATTATCAGAAGATTCTGGTCCAGAGTTATCATCTGAACTCTCAATCATAAGATTATTAATCTGTTCCTCAATCTGAGGATCAAGGTTCAGATTATTAATCTTTCCTTTTAACCGACAATATTTGCTAACATGTCCTGGTTTTTTACATGTGTAACAAATAATGGGGTTTTTCTGGGGATACTTTTGGAAATTCTTTTGGAAACCTATTTCATTTTTAGGTTTTTGAAAACCCTTTTTGAAACGTCTGAAATTCTTTGCAGGGTTAGGTTTAAAAATTTTTCGGTTGGAAGGTCTTTTAGATTTCCTTGGATGACAAGCAGGAAGACCAAATTGTTCACAGAAAGTTCCCAAATCGATACGATTTTGAGTTTTCTCACGAGCAAGTTGCCTTTGGATTTTATCATCTTGACAAATCTTTAGGGCAACCTTTTGGATAAAAGAAATGAGTTGGCCATAACTTAACTCATCATAGGGTATTATCCCATCTGGAGTTAAGCTACGAATTTTGTCCCTTACTTTATCTCCAAGGGATTTGGGGAGTCCAGCAAGGAACTTTTCTTTCCAGAAAGGTTGTTGACTGTCTTCTCTGGTATAAACCCTAGTAAGAAAGGTATCTTTATACCATCGAAAGTCAGACAAAGTTTTGCATCTAAGATTGGAAAGCAGTTCCGCAGAACGGTCTTTCCAAAGAGATGGATCACCAATGAAGTGGCTTGCTATGGTAAAAATTAAGGTATTGACAGCATCGGGGATAGGTTCCCCGTCGTCACTAATGATGGGTTCGTTCTGGTCGTTGACTTTTATGGCAGAAAAGATTGAGTGTTTTTGGTTATCGGAAAGGTAATTATCCCACCATCCCTTCAGTTGACCACTAAACCCGGAAACAATAACATTGGCTATAGCTTCTTCAGAGGTATCATGGGCTGCTTGATAGGCTGTTCCTACCATTGTCATATGCTGGAGCATACTCATGATATTATATTCCGTTTTGCCATCTATATTCCATTCATAGACATTATTGGCATTGAAGCTAACAAAACCTAGTTCTCTTTCTTCGAGAGCTAGATCTGGAGCGGATACACGGTTATAACCATATGTAGAGGGTTTCGTTAAACCCTTCCACTTGGTCAGGGAGTTGCCCAAAATGGGACTGATCTTGAGGGATGATTTACCAGAATCATCACTTTGCTCAGAGCAAGAGTCATTGGATTCAGAGCAGGAAAGGGGAACTCTCAGAGAAGATGATTTACCAGTATCTTTTTAACGCTTATTAAAAAGTAAGCGTTAGTATGAATGCAGTATGATATGCAAGAGCAGGAAAGTAAATGTGAAGTTAGATGCGGCGGTAGTCCGCACGCATATGCAAGTTAGTTATGTAGTTAGATGTGGCGGTAGTCCGCACGCATATGCAATTGCAGAAATATAAATATGGAAATACTAAAATGAAGAACTGAATAAAAGATTTTTATTGAATGTATTGAAAAGGGAGAAGAGGGAAGAAGAGCTGGAGAGCTTACAAGGGGAACTCTCAGAGCATCTCTCACTAACTTCTCTCTATGTTTTTGTAAAATGAAAAGGGTGCCTTACTATGAAAGCGTAGCCTCCTTTTATAGTTAAGAAAGATACTGTTTCTACAGTGCCGGTTATGTTAACCGGTACTATTGCTACAGAACAAACTGATACAATTTTTTTTTTTGCAAATTTGTCTTAAGATCTAATCTTCTCCTAGATTGATTCCAAAACAATCATCTTCATTTTGATTGTCATCACTTGATGATTCTTCTGAGGGAGTAGGATCATCTTTGTGTTTTTTGTCTTCCTCGATCATCTGCATGATTTCTTGAAGGTGTCTTGCTAAGGTTTCTTTTGATTGGGCCCCTGCAAGGGCTGCTGCAATTTGGGCTTTCTGGTTGAGAAATACTGATTCTTCATGGTCGAATGGTTTGGTGAACTTGGGGTGCTCTTTGAACCAATTACGAACTTTATCTGGATGAGCCATGGATGCATCAAACTGAGACCACCATTTTACATAGGCATTCCTTTGAAGCATAGGTGGTGATTTTGGATGTTCTTGTTTGCCGTACCTGTACTGCCATGAGAATACCCAGGCCAGGGAGAAAACAGAGAAAAATTGAAGATCTGCAGGAATGCTTGTTTCCTGTTGGTCAAATTTTTTGGTGAAAATTTTGAACCCCTCATCGGCAGGTGGGGGCAAGATTTCTGGTAGAGGGCCAAAGTAATCCCACCATTGGGTGAACCAATTTGGAAATTGATAATTGGTATTTTTCTTGAAATAAATGAGCCAAGAATGTCTGTTCTGATTATTTTGAAACCAAAATACTCTTGTCCAGGCATCCACATAATCCCAATAAGAATATCCTATCGGGTCATAAGGATTAGAGAATTTTTTTGTATTGTTTGGGTTTTTACCAAACTGATTAGGGGTGAGTACTTTTAGAATTTGAATGGTTGAATGAGTTATGTTGGTGGCATCTTTAGGATCTTTGTAATGTTTTATTGAGACTGAATCTGAATCCACTAATATGAATTCATAAAACTGTCTGGTTTTATTCAGGGCTGTTGGTCTAAAATGGAATCCTGGTGGAAAGACTTTAGGAATAACTTTAAAAGGTGATTTTTTCCAAAACTCAGGTTCCATTAGAAGGACAGAAGAGAACTTGTTTTTTGAAATGTATGTGGTTGGTTGTTTTAATTGAGTGTTGACAGGGTGGGTTTGGTTTGATTGAGGTGGCATGGTTTGGGCAATTGTTTTTCCTTTTGGATCATTGCAAATGGTTTTTTGAGTTGCCATTTGTGAGATAAGTTTGGTAAGGTCTATTTCATCTTCATCTGAGCTGTCACATATGTCAGCCCATGATTTTTTATGAAGTTTTGTAAGGCCTGCATCTTGTAAGGCCAACAAGGTTTGGATTGGGAAGGCATAGTCTGCCTTTGTTTGTTTAGCTGTTTGGCTACTTGGGGGTTGAGTAGATGACTCAACTACATTTTTTGTGATCTGAGTAGATGACCCAGTCGGCTCTTGGGTTAAAGGGGAAGGTTGTTGGGTAGATGACCCAGTCGGGGTACTTGACCTAGATTTCTTTGTTGGCCCAGGAAGGGCTAGGCGAATACCTCTGCCTCTTACCGAGGCTAATGTTGCCTTTCTAGGCATCTTTTCCTTGATTATCTCCCTGCAAATATTCACGTGTGAGAAAGTCAGGGAGAGAGTTTGAGTTACCCTTGATATGCTCAATGTCGAAATCAAAGACACTTAAAATTGCTTGCCATCTGGCAAAAATTTGTTTTGATGCAAGATTTTTTACATCATTTTGTAACACGTCTTTAGCTGATTTACAATCAACTCGGACTAAAAATTTTTGATTGAGTAAATCTGATTGAAATTTTGTGATGCATAAAACAATGGCTAAAATTTCTTTTTTGATTGTGGAATATTTTTGTTGAGTAGAATTCCAGTGTTTGGATGTAAATGCAATGATACCTTCTTTATCATGCAGTCTTTGTTTTAAAATACCACCATATCCTAAATCTGATGCATCAGTTTCTACAATTTTGAATGCATGAGGAATGGGTAGGTAAAGACATGGAAGATTGCGAACTTTGGTCTTAAGAAATCTGATGATATCCGAATGTTTGTCTGTCCAAGGTGGGGGATTTTTCTTAAGCCTATCATGGAGGGGCTTAAGGAGATTGTTCAAATTCGGGATGAAATCTGAAATATAATTAAGACATCCTAGGAACCTCTGGAGCTGAGGTTTATCGAGGATATAATCTGGAAACTTTTCTGCAAACAAAATTGATCTTTCAATAGGAGTTATTGTTCCTTGGAAGATTATGTGACCAAGAAATCGGATTTTTGTTTGAAAAAGAACAATTTTTGGTTTAGAAACAGCGAGTCCATTTTTTTGAATGGTTTCATGCTTACTCCATAAAAAACAACATTGAGTATCCTTTTAAAACTAAACAAACTTCTTTTTCAGCAAATGTTATTTCAACTTGGAAAGTCAAAGATGGGAACTTAGTAAGATCTGAGTTTCCTCCAAAAGGAGCTTTTATTATCTCAAATACGGAAGGACATAATCCTGTTATGGCCTCTCCTTTTAAAACAAAAAATGTGGATGAAGCTGTCGCCCCTAAAGATATTAAAAATCTCAGAACAATTTTTGGTTTAGAAACAGCGAGTCCATTTTTTTGAATGGTTTCATGCTACTCCATAAAAAACAACATTGAGTATCCTTTTAAAACTAAAAAAACTTCTTTTCAGCAAATGTATTTCAACTTGGAAAGTCAAAGATGGGAACTTAGTAAGATCTGAGTTTCCTCCAAAGGAGCTTTTATTATCTCAAATACGGAAGGACATAATCCTGTTATGGCCTCTCCTTTTAAAACAAAAAATGTGGATAAGCTGTCGCCCCTAAAGATTAAAAATCTCATTGAACAATCCAATTATACCAACAGATTTTTACAAGCTTGGGTGACAACCTTTCATCTCAGGATTACTTTCTCTTTGAAAAATGTTTCTGAAACATCTACTTCTAAAAGTATTGAAAAACCTCTTTTTAAACCTTTCAAAATAAGTAGCAAGGCTAAGCAAAGTCTTAAAACCACCATCTTAAAACAACAATCTAGTGATTCGGAAGTTATTCAAAAAATTGACCAACTTTTGAACCGTTTCACTACTATCCCTGAAACTCCTACAAACTCTGGTGAATCTACTTCTCGTATTCAAACACGCTCATCTAAAGCCATTAATGCCCTCGGACTTGAATCCAATGACTCTTGCTCTGAGCAAAGTGATGATTCTGGTAAATCATCCCTCAAGATCAGTCCCATTTTGGGCAACTCCCTGACCAAGTGGAAGGGTTTAACTAAACCCTCTACATATATAACGTGTATCCGCTCCAGATCTAGCTCTCGAAGAAAGAGAACTAGGTTTTGTTAGCTTCAATGCCAATAATGTCTATGAATGGAATATAGATGGCAAACGAATATAATATCATGAGTATGCTCCAGCATATGACAATGGTAGGAACAGCCTATCAGCAGCCATGATACCTCTGAAGAAGCATAGCCAATGTTATTTTCCGGGTTTAGTGGTCAACTGAAGGGATGGTGGGATAATTACCTTTCCGATAACCAAAAACACTCAATCTTTTCTGCCATAAAAGTCAACGACCAGAACGAACCCATCATAGTGACGACGGCGAACCTATCCCGATGCTGTCAATACCTTAATTTTTACCATAGCAAGCCACTTCATTGGTGATCCATCTCTTTGGAAAGACCGTTCTGCGAACTGCTTTCCATCTTAGATGCAAAACTTTGTCTGACTTTCGATGTATAAAGATACCTTTCTTACTAGGGTTTATACCAGAGAAGACAGTCAACAACCTTTCTGGAAAGAAAGTTCCTTGCTGGACCCCAAATCCCTTGGAGATAAAGTAAAGGACAAAATTCGTAGCTTAACTCCAGATGGGATAATACCCTATGATGTTTAAGTTATGGCCAACTCATTTCTTTTATCCAAAAGGTTGCCCTAAAGATTTGTCAAGATGATAAAATCCAAAGGCAACTTGCTCGTGAGAAAACTCAAAATCGTATCGATTTGGGAACTTTCTGTGAACAATTTGGTCTTCCTGCTTGTCATCCAAGGAAATCTAAAAGACCTTCCAACCGAAAAATTTTTAAACCTAACCCTGCAAAGAATTTCAGACGTTTCAAAAAGGGTTTTCAAAAACCTAAAAATGAAATAGGTTTCCAAAAGAATTCCAAAAGTATCCCCAGAAAAACCCCATATTTGTTACACATATAAAAAACCAGGACATGTTAGCAAATATTGTCGGTTAAAAGGAAGATTAATAATTGAACCTTGATCCTCAGATTGAGGAACAGATTATAATCTTATGATGAGAGTTCAGATGATAACTCTGGACCAGAATCTTCTGATAATAATATCAACAACATCCAAGTTGATGTTGAGTCATCCTCAGATTCAGATATCAAGCAAATTAATGTTTATCCAAAGATAGATCTCTTATTTGATGCAATCGAGGCTATTGACAATCCAGACAAAGAAAGACTTCTTTTGAAACTAAAAGATCTTTACAAAAGGAGAAAAAACCCAAAAGTTTGGTCCTTAACAACAAATATGACGTCAAACCTATTTTCAAAAAATTAGAAAAACAAGTTATTCGTCCCGTAACCATTCAGGACCTCCAAAATGAGGTTAACAACCTTAAGAGAGAAATTCAAGTAATCAAAAGAAACCAAAACGATCATCATCTTATTCTCTCACAATTGGTACAAGAAGAAGAATCTGGTGATGAGGATCTTGGTTCTCTTTTAAACCAAACTGAGTGCTCCAAGGAACAAGAAAATAAAATTTCTAATGACAATGAGGTAAAACAAATTTTGAGAATAATAAATGTATTCTCCTTCATGAAGCATCGTGTTAATGTCCGAATTGTCGTTAAAGATTTTGTTTTTGACACCATTGCACTCTTTGATTCAGGTGCAGATTCAAACTGTATTATGGAAGGTCTGGTCCCTACAAAATATTTCGAAAAAACTACTGAACACCTTAGCTCAATAACGGGTGAAAGGCTAAGTATCAATTTTAAAATAACCAATATTTTTATTGAAAAGGGAAATATCAGTATTCCCACCGATTTCATCATAGCAAAAGATATAAAAAATGATGTAGTTTTGGGGACACCTTTCATAAATCTTTTGTTTCCATATCTGGCAGATTGGCCTGGACTTACCTCTTTTGTAGGAGGACAAATAACTTTCTTTGAGTTCTTAGACTCACCAAAGCAAAGATCTCTAAACCTAATTGAATCCAAACCAAACAGATTTGTTTCTAAAACAAGAAATCTCTTTCAAACCCTTGAATCGCAGCTTTCGCAACCAAAGATTCAAGAAAAAATAAAAATCTTTAAACCAAATTGAAAAATCTATTTGTTCTGATTTGCCTCATGCCTTCTGGGATAGGAAACAACACATAGTTGATCTTCCATATGAAAAGGATTTCAAAGAATCGAAAATCCCTACAAAAGCCCGTCCCATTCAGATGAATGAGCAGCTTTTGCAGCATTGTCAACAAGAAATTAAAGACCTCTTGGATAAAAGATTAATCCGGCCAGCAAAGTCCTTGGTCTTGCTCTTTTTATGTTAATAAACAAGCTGAGATAGAAAGAGGAACTCCCAGGCTTGTTATCAATTACAAACCTTTGAATCAAGCTTTACAGTGGATTCGTTATCCCATCCCAAATAAAAAGGATTTTCTTAATAGGTTAAACTCGGCAAATATTTTTTCAAAATTTGATATGAAGTCGGGTTTCTGGCAAATCCAAATCACTGAATTAGATCGATATAAAACAGCTTTTACAGTTCCATTCGGGCAATATGAATGGAATGTAATGCCCTTTGGTCTGAAAAATGCCCCTTCAGAATTTCAGAAAATCATGAATGATATTTTCAATCCATACTCAAACTTTGCAATCGTTTATTTTGATGATGTCTTAATTTTTTCCCAAACTCTGGATGAACATTTCAAACATGTTAAAACTTTTATGTACATCATCCAAAAAAATGGACTCGCTGTTTCTAAACCAAAAATTGTTCTTTTTCAAACAAAAATCCGATTTCTTGGTCACATAATCTTCCAAGGAACAATAACTCCTATTGAAAGATCAATTTTGTTTGCAGAAAAGTTTCCAGATTATATCCTCGATAAACCTCAGCTCCAGAGGTTCCTAGGATGTCTTAATTATGTTTCAGATTTCATCCCGAATTTGAACAATCTCCTTAAGCCCCTCCATGATAGGCTTAAGAAAAATCCCCCACCTTGGACAGACAAACATTCGGATATCATCAGATTTCTTAAGACCAAAGTTCGCAATCTTCCATGTCTTTACCTACCCATTCCTCATGCATTCAAAATTGTAGAAACTGATGCATCAGATTTAGGATATGGTGGTATTTTAAAACAAAGACTGCATAAGAAGGTATCATTGCATTTACATCCAAACACTGGAATTCTACTCAACAAAAATATTCCACAATCAAAAAAGAAATTTTAGCCATTGTTTTATGCATCACAATTTCAATCAGATTTACTCAATCAAAAATTTTTAGTCCGAGTTGATTGTAAATCAGCTAAAGACGTGTTACAAAATGATGTAAAAAATCTTGCATCAAAACAAATTTTTGCCAGATGGCAAGCAATTTTAAGTGTCTTTGATTTCGACATTGAGCATATCAAGGGTAACTCAAACTCTCCCTGACTTTCTCACACGTGAAATTTGCAGGGAGATAATCAAGGAAAAGATGCCTAGAAAGGCAACATTAGCCTCGGTAAGAGGCAGAGGTATTCGCCTAGCCCTTCCTGGGCCAACAAAGAAATCTGGGTCAAGTACCCCGACTGGGTCATCTACCCAACAACCTTCCCCTTTAACCCAAGAGCCGACTGGGTCATCTACTCAGATCACAAAAAATGTAGTTGAGTCATCTACTCAACCCCCAAGTAGCCAAACAGCCAAACAAACAAAGGCAGACTATGCCTTCCCAATCCAAACCTTGTTGGCCTTACAAGATGCAGGCCTTACAAAACTTCATAAAAAATCATGGGCTGACATATGTGACAGCTCAGATGAAGATGAAATAGACCTTACCAAACTTATCTCACAAATGGCAACTCAAAAAACCATTTGCAATGATCCAAAAGGAAAAACAATTGCCCAAACCATGCCACCTCAATCAAACCAAACCCACCCTGTCAACACTCAATTAAAACAACCAACCACATACATTTCAAAAACAAGTTCTCTTCTGTCCTTCTAATGGAACCTGAGTTTTGGGAAAAATCACTTTTAAAGTTATTCCTAAAGTCTTTCCACCAGGATTCCATTTTAGACCAACAGCCCTGAATAAAACCAGACAGTTTTATGAATTCATTAGTGGATTCAGATTCAGTCTCAATAAAACATTACAAAGATCCTAAAGATGCCACCAACATAACTCATTCAACCATTCAAATTCTAAAAGTACTCACCCCTAATCAGTTTGGAAAAACCCAAACAATACAAAAAATTCTCTAATCCTTATGACCCGATAGGATATTCTTATTGGGATTATGTGGATGCCTGGACAAGAGTATTTTGGTTTCAAAATAATCAGAACAGACATTCTTGGCTCATTTATTTCAAGAAAAATACCAATTATCAATTCCCAAATTGGTTCACCCAATGGTGGGATTACTTTGGCCCTCTACCAGAAATCTTGCCCTCACCTGCCGATGAGGGGTTCAAAATTTTCACCAAAAAATTTGACCAACAGGAAACAAGCATTCCTGCAGATCTTCAATTTTCTCTGTTTTCTCCCTGGCCTGGGTATTCTCATGGCAGTACAGGTACGGCAAACAAGAACATCCAAAATCACCACCTATGCTTCAAAGGAATGCCTATGTAAAATGGTGGTCTCAGTTTGATGCCTCCATGGCTCATCCAGATAAAGTTCGTAATTGGTTCAAAGAGCACCCCAAGTTCACCAAACCATTCGACCATGAAGAATCAGTATTTCTCAACCAGAAAGCCCAAATTGCAGCAGCCCTTGCAGGGGCCCAATCAAAAGAAACCTTAGCAAGACACCTTCAAGAAATCATGCAGATGATCGAGGAAGACAAAAAACACAAAGATGATCCTACTCCCTCAGAAGAATCATCAAGTGATGACAATCAAAATGAAGACGATTGTTTTGGAATCAATCTAGGAGAAGATTAGATCTTAAGACAAATTTGCAAAAAAATAAATTGTATCAGTTATTCAGTTCTTCATTTAATATTTCCATTTATATTTTGCAATTGCATATGCGTGCGGACTACCGCCACATCTAACTACATAACTAACTTGCATATGCGTGCGGACTACCGCCGCATCTAACTTCACATTTACTTTCCTGCTCTTGCATATCATACTGCATTCATACTAACGCTTACTTTTTAGCCTTCTTCCCCTTTCCCCTTTGCTCTTGCTCTTTTTATTGTATATATATATATATATACACACACACACACGTACGTGAATAATGTAAGAGAAAGGGAAGAACATAACGAAGAGAGAAAGAGAGAAAACGTAAATTCTTCCAAACTTCCGGCTTCGATTTCTTGAAATTCGTAACTCCAATAAAAAATCTAATCCGGTAAGAATATCCGTAATCTCCTCCTCTATACGTTAGCACCATTTTTTATTAGTGGAAGTTGACAGTGACGTAGCTCCTCTACTTTTTGAGTTTGGCCAACGAAAAATTTAGGAGGCACAGACGATTCTGGACGTTTTCTTCTTCGATAGCTTGGTTAGAAAGCTTCTCCAGAGCTTTGAATATTTTGGTTCCGTACGAAGGTATGGTTTTGGTTTCTCGTAGTTAATGTTTAATGTCACGTGAAAACTTAGGCTAGAAGACCTTTAAGATAGGAATGAAATGAATGAATAATTGATGGATTGTGTATATGGTATAAAATGTGAGGTTTAGCTGTTGTCAATAATTTGCTGTTGAAGTTGGTCGGTTTGGAAAAAAATTTAATATTGGTATTTGTTTGATTATGAAATAATTTGTTACTGAAAATGATTTGAGTGACTGAGAGGTGTTTGGTTTGATAGTTGGGACCCTTGAAGGGTGGCAGAAATTTGAGTCTTAGAGGAGATATTGCCAAAATTTCTATAATAATTGGAGTTTTGATTTGAGGTATTATTTTAAAAGGGAAAGAGATTATTATGTGGCTTGTATATTTGAGACTATTTATTGACCCTCTGTCGCAAGATGTGACCGGGCACTTTAACTCCCCGGATTCTCCCATGGGCATGCATATATATATAAATATTAAATATTATATTTGAGCTTGGAGTTCGACTCCATGGAATACTATATTATTGAGCTTGGAGTTTAACTCCATGGAATACTATATTATAGAGCTTGGAGTGTGACTCCATGGAATATTATATTTGAGCTTGGAGTTTAACTCCATGGAATATTATTGAGCTTGGGGATGCGTGCACAGAGGGACTGTCCAATGGTTAACTACCAGGACTTATCGGGTTGGCTGTATAACCGACAGATGAGACTCATCAGCCATAGGACAGGCATACATCATATGCATTTGTTTGTTTGCTTGAGTGTGCATTATTTTGGTTTGCTTAACTGTTTAATTCTGCTTATCCGCTACTTGTTCTACTTGCTGTAAATACTTCTCTATCTGTGTGTTTTCCTTGTTTGAACTGTATGTGTATGTTTTCTTAGAAATTCCTCTTGACGAAGGTGTGAGGAGAGAGGGTTGTTCCACCAATGTCTCGGAGGATTGGAGGAGTCAGAAAGTGAAGTATTAAGTTAAAGTTAGATTCAAAACTAGAATACCTTAGATAGCTTACCTAACTTTTGGTTTAGTTTATTTTCCTTAAGAATGATTCTGAGTGTCGGAGTTCTAGGAATGCCTCTGGCTTTCCCGGAACCTTTTATATTAACTATGTGGGCACCTTTACCATACTGAGAACCTCCGGTTCTCATTCCATACTATATTGTTGTTTTTCAGATGCAGGTCGAAAGGTATCTCATTAGGCGTCTGGATACCTGAAGCGAAGTGGTTACTGGGTTATTTTGGTGTGTAGTGATGTATATATACGTACTTAGCTTTCTCTCCACATAACTTATTCTTTTTTATCCTCCTAGAGGTTTATGGAGAGGCATGGTTTTGTTTATGTACATTTTGGATTTTGGATATGTATATATATATGTAAATATTCTCCGGCCAGCCTTGACTTCGCGGACTGAGTGAGGAGCTTGTTATTTTGTACCTTTGGCTTTCTATTCATACTTTTATTATCTTACGTTTGATACTTATAGTTTGACTCACACGCAAGTTGTTCTGTTTCCGGAGCGTAGCGCTTTTCATTTTGCGATTTTGTTTTACCCATTTTTCAAGGCTCCTAGTCTGTTATCTTCTTTCTACTACTATAAGTATGTATTTTATTTTTTTTAGAAGTCGTAATACCTCGCTACCTCTGCTTTACGACTTAAGCGTAAGGCTCTGTGTGGTAGGGTGTTACACACGCTCACCGCACCATATTGAAGGTGTGTGAGGGAAGAGGTAAGTAAGTTTAGATTCAGAGCCAATGAAGAGAATGAGCCAAAAATGTTAACTTTCATTATGACTTTCTCTTAAAAAATGTTTACAGCAACTAACTGCATATGTATATATACTACGCTAACCTGCACTAACAAAATTAGGGAGAACTAACTAAGGCTAACACATTATAAATATAACTAATAGTAGTATGTTATATTAGGTAATAGTGTATATCAAAATTAGTTATTAAAGTCAGCTATCAATATAAAATACATGCTAGAATATAAATATACATTGAAAATAAATAAAACTACACATGTATTTATACACAAATATATTAGTGACTGATTTTAGTGACTAATTTTGATGTATAAATAGCATTTTTCTATATTAAATTGATAATTTTGACAAATGGTCAAGTTGATAAACATGATAGGTTAATAAATTTAACAAGATATATATATATATATATATATATATATATATATATATATATATATATATACTGACATAGAATTAGTATAAATAAGTGACTTGACTAGTTTAGTTTATTATGATAAAAGTAATAATGTAATAACGATTAGAGAGAAAATTGTAAGATTTTTTTATGTGTTGTGTTTCTATATATTTTGTGTATTAAATTATTAATTATTTTTTATGTTAGAGAAAATTAATTTTATATTTTTAATATATATTTTTTTGTATTTTAATTGAGTATTTACACAATTTAACTTAGTATTTCAGGTATAATTTAAATTTAGTTTTTGATAAAATATTACAAAATACCACTTTATATCTCTGTATTAGAAATTTAATTTGGAGATAATAATTATCCGTTTAGTATCTCTTTAAAAAAAATTAGTTATTAAAATAAAGTAGCATCATCAATTATTATTTTGTATATTATTAGAGATTTAATTAAAATAGAATAACTATCTAATTTTATAATATTATTATATTATATTATATTTTTTAATAACATATTTTTTTTAAGACACCAAAAAACAATGTTTTTTTTTTGTAAAATTGTGTAAATTTTCACACTTTTACTTGTTGTACGTCTCGTTTTTTAGCACAATCCACGTGTATTACATTTGAACAACATAAATTTAAATTATTTTGGAATTTTAAGTTACCGGAATTAAAAGAAAATAAAATAATACATAGGAAGAGAATCTCTTGTGTGCTCTTAAGAGTAAATGAATGTTTGAGCATTTACTTTATTCTTAGTAATATGGATCGATTTAAAGTTAATTTCCATTTTATTATTTTTAAAATTATAAATTAAAAATTAATAGTAAATTAAACCTGCAATATTAGCGTAAAAGACAATTAATGAATCAGAATAGGATATTAAATTATTCTCAGAATATCTAAAAAGTTTTCGTTATATAAATTCGAATAATTTATTCAATAATATATTAAATTATTGTGACCTGACCATCCATGTCATTAATTTGGTAGTTTTTTATATTCAGTCATAGACAAAAGCTATTTCTATAAGGTTAAATAAAAGAATTTATTTTAATGTATGTGACCTGACCTGAACTAAATAAAAAGTTGGATTTATGGAAAGAAGCTCTAGAAGTGTATGATTTGTGCATAAGTAGTAGTAAGACGGAATATATGGAATGTAAGTTCAGTCTGAGAAGGAAAAACCCTAATATAGAAGTGAAGATCGGAGAAAATATCCTACCAAAAGTTAAAAGTTTTAAGTATCTTGGGTGCATCATACAGGATAATAGAGAGATTGAACAAGATGTAAATCATAGGATCCAGGCAGGTTGGTCAAAATGGCGGAGTGCATATGGTTTTATATGCGACAAAAAAGTGTCTTTAAAACTTAAAGGTAAATTCTATCGTACTGCTATAAGACCGGCTATGCTTTATGGTACGGAGTGTTGGGCGGCCAAAAAGGAGCACGAACATAAGTTGAATGTGGCAGAGATGAAGATGTTGAGATGGATGAGTGGTCGTACGCGATTGGATGAAATAAGGAACGAAGATATAATAAGGGAGAGAGTTGGAGTAGCACCCATTGTGGAAAAGATGGTTGAATCGCGTCTCAGGTGGTTTGGACATATGAGAAGAAGACCGACAGAACATCCAATCAGGAGAGTGGATGAGATGGAAGATGGACAAGGGGTGAAAGACAGAGGAAGACATAAGAAGACCATCCATGAGGTGGTCAAACGAGATTTACATGTAAACGGTCTCTCTGTAGACAAAGCATAATGGCATCGTTTGATTCATGTAGCCGACCCCGCCTAGTAGGACAAGGCTTTGTTGTTGTTGTATGTGTAAAGCGCCAAGTACGTATCAAATTCGTTATTATATGGAGCATCCACGGGTGTTTTTACTTAATATTGAGGATGTGGATATTTTGTGGGTATGTCGCTAGAGGTTCAACACGTGAAAGGCGTAGTGATTGAGTGCGTCAGCGACGTGGCCGTTTTTCGACAACACAGGGAGGATGTGGTGATTTGGCGGTTGCAGATGGGTGGCAGTGCTCTGCCAACATGTGGGAGCGTGTTGCCCCAGAGTCCGTGAAACATTGTGTGGTTTCTAGCGTTTTCGAAGAACCTGCAGCAATACAAGGACGTGTTGCAGGCGGTCTGCATTCAGGAGACAGTCTCTCTACCTCAGTAATTAGCAATAAAATGGTAAAGTTTTATAAATTGAGCTTCTTTGTGACCCATTCATGCATCATTTGCTAGTGTTAGCAGAAGAAGAAGAAGAGAGTGTTAGTGTTAGCAGTGTGTTAGCAATAGTAGTGTGAGTAGTGTATTGAAAGAAAAAAATTATATAAAAAAAATTATTAGTTTGTAGTGATTAAAAATGCATGGTATGTAATTATACAACACCCGAAAAATATATTATCAATTTTTTGGATCATCCAATTTATGTAAGTTGATATTTTTTTATGTATTTAAATATTTTTAATTTTTGTTATTTCAGTATCATATAAAAATATAGTATTATTATTTTAGTATTATTATTTTTTGCTATTTTATTAATATTTTCAAATAATATTTTTATGTGTCTAATATAATCGTATTTTATTTTATATAAATATGAATATATATATATATAAAATTTTTTTCTTATAAGCCAGTTGCACCCACGCCCATACGTCTTGTATTTTGTATAGAACGTCTGTGGCTCGGACGACTCATAAACATTGTAGTCGACTCCTCTAGAGATAGTGTAACTTCTGATTGCTGCAACGACAGACTTTCTAAAACTATATTCCATTCCGATTCTGAACTCTCTGTCTTCAGGATTAGCAACACCTATAGAAAGTAGAAATCATCATTCATTGATCCATCCAAAATATAAATTAACAAAAACGTATTATTCATTCATCACGTACCTATGTTTGCATATTCCGGGAATTCCGATGCATTCATGACTTCAAGATCCAAGTTACGCATAAAAGGTGGGACATTCATCAGTTGACTAATTGTGGGATGAACCACTACATTCTCCGCTGCTGCTCAACTCACCATCCTCGTCTTCGTCGCCAGCTTCATAAGTGGCTTCAAAATCCTCTACGCTCTCACTGTTCATTCTTTCGTACACTGCAGCTCTATCATCCTCTATATGTAAATCATTTTGAATCTCATCTGCCTCTACATTTTCAAAATTAACATACAGCTCAATCTGTGGTTGTCGCATCTGAGTCTGCCGATGAATTTGAAACATATTCTGCATACTCACTTCATCAATGATCGGCATAATATCAAACTATAGACTACCAAAAATTATAATCGGATTCCGGTACAGAATACTACTCACTCTCCTCAATATACCATTCTCTATACTTTGACAGAAACCGTTCTGAAGCTCCATAAATGTTATGGTGCATGGATCCACAAATAAAAACGAATTCTAACACACAAAACTCACTCATTCCTGAGTATTCTATATCATCTCACTGTTATGATACACTACCAAGTTTGTGATACTCTCTATCACACTAGAAACACACTTAAACAACTCTTCTCTTCGCAATGAAATAGTATCGAGCTTGGCCATATATAGGCAGAGCACTCAACAAACCCCACGTGTTATATTACTATTGAATCACAAAACGACACGTCAGCAACGCGCCTACGTGTTAATGCTACCGTCCAATCATACTTCGCCACGTCATCAACATGCCCCCATGTGTTGAGGGTGTGTCAACTCACGCATTGCCACGTCAGCAACATGCTCCCGCGTGTTGAGGGTGCCTCGAATCACGAATTGTCACGACAGCAATACGCCTTCCACGTACTGCGTCAGCACGCTCCTACATATTGGTGATATACTTCTGATACATTTACTAATGTGTAAATACACAAAAAAATGTCTATTTTTTCCTAAAACACCAATATACTCTCTATATTAAAAAAAATTAGCCTACTTATAATTATTAAAAGAATTTAAAAAATAGAAGATCATTCTAATTTTATTTAAAATAAAATTTTGAGTGATGTTCCTATGTGGCTAATTCACTGATTTGTCCAAGGTATAGTTTCTTCCAAATGATGTTGAATCGGCTTATTCTTTCATGAATGAAATATACGTCGTCGCATCATCAAGAACACAGTTTGATAATTTTAAAAGATGCTCAAGTCAATACAAATGTATTTCTTATTTCTTTTCTTTTTCATTTAAAAAACATACTTCTCTTGTCTGTGGAACTCCTTTTTTATTAGTGAACTATAAGAGATATTCATTGACACTTTCTATGGCACAGTTGGTTATAGGTGTGTATTTAATTAATTATAATTAGGGATGTCAATGGGGCAGAGCGGGGGCGGGAGATGCCTTCCTGCTCCCCATCTCTGTCCCCAGATTTATTCTCCGTCCCCGCCTCTATTCTCCACCGTAGGGGAATATTGCTCCCCATCCTCATTCTTTACAGGGCCCCATTTTTCGCGGGGACCCCATTCCTCATCTATCTAATAGTTCTAACTAATTATTAATTTCCATATGAATAGAGGTGTAAGTATCCATTCTATAAAAAAAATAACAAGATTTTATACAAAAAATCTAAACGACAAGATGGTGACTTCTTTCAAAATGACGCAGTGGGGGAACGCAAACGGCAAGCCAGAGGATAGAGAAGTGGACAAGGTGGGAGACGCGACAACAGAGAGGAGAATGGACACGACGACAAAGTTATGGAAATGAACGCCACAAATAGAGAGCACGACGCGATGAGGATCATGACACATTGGGGTGTGACGATGCGGTGAGAAGGGAGAGCGGTGAGAGGGTGGCTACAGAGAGGTTGGATGGAGTATGGACAGCGTTAGGGATTTTTGAATTGAAGAAGAGTTATGCAAATGAGAATTAGGAGTTTTGGGTTTCTGTGTGTGTGTGTGTGTGTGTGTGAAATGACTAAAAAAAATATGAGAAATAAACTATTAAAGACAATTCAGTAAATTTATGAACTTCGAGGATTAGTGGGGATGGGGCGGGGATCCCCGCTCGAATCCCCGCGCCTGCCTCGGAGGAATTTTGTCCCCCGTCTCCATCTCTATAGGAAAAATTCCCCACAGTCAGATTCCCATTCAGGGTAGTCCCCGCAGGGATCTCTGCGTCTCGGAGAGTTTTGCCATCCCTAATTATAATAATGTACATAATCATTATATGCAAAACCAAGAATTATAACGGCGTATAGAGCAGATTGTAATCCAAGTTTAATATATCGAGATCAACATAAAAAAATCTTTTAAAAGTAAAATAAGATTTTTAGGCAATGTTTGTTTATAGGAACGAAACACTGAGTTAAAGATATAGATTATATATAGAAACATAAGATTGTATTTGACAGATGAGATATGAATAGAGATATTATATTTAGAGACATTGAATTAATATATTTTATATTTATCTTGACAAAAAAAATATAGAAACACTAATAAAAAATACAATTTATTTTTTATTTTTATTATTTTTGTTAATCTTTTATAATTATATTTTTTATTATTATATTTTTCTTAAATTTTTTGGATAAAAAAATAAAAATAAATTAAATTTTTATAATTTATCACTAAACAGAATATAATAATACAATTTTATATCTCCATCTTTTACATCTTTTTTTATTTTATTCTTAGAAACAAATACAACTTTAGTTATTATATTCTCTTACAAATAAAAAATATATGTTTGGAGAGTATAATAATTGTAGGAGTTAAACTATAATTAAATAAAAGATCAGAAACACTATATATTAAAATTGGATCCGGTTCGCCTTTTTTTTCACCTAATTTTCCCCATCACCAACATGAAAATGTGTATTTTATTGATATTTAATGTGGCTTTTATTGTTTTGGGGATATAATGATTTTCTTACTTATTTGGATTAAAAAACTAAAAAGAATAATATAAATTAAATGAGTTTTATTTTGAAGTTTCATGTTTTATTTTAGGATTTTGTTTTTTGAAAAGACAAGAAAAAGGATAGAATGACATAAACATGCAAAATACATGATTGAGTAGTTCACAAGTTTAATAAGATTGACATGAAACCTCTAAAATACAACATTAAGCATGTCTTTAAATACTATCCGTTAAACACTTATATGTGCTACCTTACACTCAAGCTACTTGTCTAATATCAAATATGTGATAATCTTGTTCATGTATTGATTTTTTTTATTTCAATTATATTAGATATATGATATACATTAAAATTAATTATTGATATATATAAAATATATATTAAAAGCCAATGAGTAATAGCTCAAATGACATAGTCTCTCCATACTCAATTAAGAGGTTGCGGGTTCGAGTCTCCTATCTTTGGTAATATATATATATATATATATATATATATATATATATATATATATATATATATATATATATATATTAAAAATAAATTAAATTACATATATTTATATATAAATACATAATACAATTTGAAAACTAATTTTTTAAGTGTATATAGTATTTTTTTATGGTACACCAAGACCAAATAAAAAGAATATTATGTGGTAAGATTATAGAAGTTTTAATTGTTCTATTTATATGATAAAAATATTTATATAATATTACCTAAGTGTTTAATTTGTATACTAAGAAATAAAAATAATAACCATTGGACTAATAATGTTCCTGTTACACCAAAAATTAAAATTAAACTCAAAAGACAAAGAAAACAGGTCTAATAAAAGGATCAAATTTTTAGTAAATATTTTTTTTCTATGAAAGCTTGAAATTTTGGTTCTTGTGACTTCTGCATTGTCTCTACCTTGTGATGTGACTCTTGATTAGTGGATTTCTGAAAACTCTTGTGTGATTTTGACCCAAAGAGAAGCTTTCCAGAAGTCGTAGATGAAACATTATTCGATGAAGACTTGCAATCAGAACTTTTGTGTTCATTTTCACCTTGGTGTTTTGCCGTACAAGAGGAAGAAGAAATTTGTTTATCTGATGGTGTGTGAATGACTTATCATCTAAACGCTTTGTAGAACTAAAAAATGGTAAACTCTTCCATCTTTGCTAGAATGTTAGTGTCATCAGCTTCTTACTGTTGTTTAACTTCTTCATCATCAAGAGGTGAGGTAAAATCAACTTCACAGTCTGTTTCAGTGAAGCTAATAATATGAGATGACTTAGTTTCAATCACATCAATGTAATACTCTTTATTATTGTATGGAATCATTATTATGTCACCAGTTGTTACACATGAGAAGCTCCTTAAATTAATCTCAAGCATTGCTTTTAAATTTGAAAGATCCATGAAATTCTTTGTGTGAGGCTGTAGCTTGAGGTATGTTCTTTTTTTAAGTGTGGTGCTTTTCAGAAGCACAAGATCTCCATCTTCCAACTGTATATTTTTCATTATCCAAGTCGGTACAAAAAAATTTTTCTCTTCAGCGGTGAATTCTAGGATCCCGCAATGAAAAAATTTTCCATTAAAAATGTCTCATTTTAAATAATATAGGGTATTCCACTCCAGCATACAAAAGTTTATGAAGTGCTGAATCAGACATGATAATTTTATTGTCCAATTCCAAATTTAACTTTTCAATGGAAGAAACAGAATGATAGTGGTAATAATTTTTAAAAGTATAATCATCCTTCTCTTCTTCTTTTTCGCCGTCCTCTTCATAATAACTCACTTAGACTTCTTTATTTTTCTCATAGATATAGTAATCACCGATGCCAAATTGATCCATTAGTATTTGATAATGCACGATTATCAATATGAAACTGTGAACCCAAAAAAAATTCTAGGAGTATGTAAAAATAAAGAACGCTTTATTACGAAGAATAGGAAAAAACAAAAGAAAAAGATAAAAAAATTATTAATTATTGATTGATTAAATTTTGAAGATAAAATTAAATATATATAGAATATTATTTATAAACGATAAAAATAAATATAAATAATATAATAAAGACTAAAATTAAAATAGAATTTATATATTCTATTTGGTTAAATTTATAAACCACAAAACTTCTTTATTATCGTCATATGTTAAAATAAAAGAGTAGTTTAATAGATTTGATAGACTTATAACTCTCTCAACATGTTCTCACTCTGGCTTCACTTCTCCTAAGCTTCCCATCGTTGCGATCTCATAAGCTAATCTGTGAAAGAGCCTAGCAGCGGAAACGACAACAATGTCCAACACAAGAACAATATGGAAGCACTCACAATACAATATGGCAGCAACTATAACAAGCAAATATAGCAAGTAAAGCAATAACAAGAACACACCGAGATTTTAACGTGGAAAACCCCCTCAACGTGAGAGGTAAAAACCACGGGTCGTCCAGACCAATGAAATAGCTCCACTATAATCAAATGAGGTACAAGAGAGTCTCAAACAAAGCACAAAAACGTGCATATAACCAGCCAAAATATCAATGCACCAAAGCTCACAAATAATAGGCAAGAAGATGAAATATATCCAAAAAACAGAGCTGATGTCGAAGCCAATTTCTCTCTCTGCAGACCTTTAATTAAAATCTTCACCGTTCAGAATGAAGAACAAGATGTGAAGAATCTACAGTTTAAATTTCACATCGATCCAACGGTGAAAGAATGAGAAACTTTCGTTCCAAAATTTCTGCTCTGTGTAAAAACGGGAAACCTAATTTTTCTCTTGCGAAACAAATTTCTCCTACTGCAAACTTCCAATCAACATCTTCACCGATCAGAATGAAGAACAAGATGATAAAAATACGCAGTTTAAATTTCAAGCCGATCCAACGGTGAACAACTGAAAAACTGCCATTTGGAATTTACTGCTTTGGGCAAAAACGAGAATTCTGTTTTTCCCTCTTCTCTCTCACTTGGTGGCTATTCTCTCTCTCTCAAAAAAACCTCAAAAAACTGAATTAGGGTTGTGACACTAGGGTGCAAGAATACACCCCCAAAATGTTGGGCTTGGGCCTCACAAAGGAGAGAAAAAACCAACAAATCTCCCCCTTCTCGACTAGGTGGAGGCCCTCGCCATTCCGGCGATCAAACACATGTTTCAAACTTTTCTCTTGACAATGCTTTTGTCATCATATCAGCACCATTGTCATCAGTGTGAACTTTCTCAAGTTCTAACAACTTGGAATCTAACACATCCCGTATCCAGTGATACCTAACATGGATATGTTTAGATCTTGGATGAAAAGTAGAATTCTTGGCAAGATGAATAGCACTTTGGCTATCACACAACAAGACATAACGGTCTTGCTTAAAACCAAGTGCTGCAAGAAACTTCTTCATCCACAACAACTCTTTACATGCTTCAGTTGCTGCAATAAACTCTGTCTCTGTGGTAGAAAGTGCAACACACTTCTGTAACCTTGACTGCCATGAAATAGCTCCCCCTGCAAACTTGACCAAATAACCTGAAGTAGACTTTCGAGAATCAATATCTCCTGCCATGTCTGCATCAGTAAAGCCAACTAGCAAAGGTTTCTCACCACCAAAACTCAAACTCAAGTTAGTTGTACCTTTGAGATATCTCATAATCCATTTAACAGCATTCCAATGTTCTTTACCTGGATTAGAGAGAAAACGACTCACTGTACCAACCGCATGAGCAATGTCTGGTCTAGTACACACCATAGCATACATCAAGCTTCCAACAGCTGAAGCATAAGGAATTTCATTCATTGCTTGTTTCTCCTCATCAGTGGTTGGACACTGCTTGGTACTCAACTTAAAATGAGGAGCAAAAGAACTAGCAACACATTTGGCATCATTCATGCCAAACTTTTGAAGCACCTTCTTTATGTACTTCTCCTGTGACAAATAAAGCTTCTTGGAATCTCTATAACGAGTAATAGTCATGCCCAAAATCTATTTGGCAGGACCCAAGTCCTTCATAGCAAAGAACCTGCTCAACTGTTTCTTCAACTCATTAATCCTCAAAGCATTCTTACCCATAATCAAAATATCATCCACATAAAGCAAAAGAATGATAAAATCATCATCAAAAATTTTTTGCACAAATACACAATGATCTGAAGTTGTCTTACGGTAACCATGCTTCCCCATAACAGATTCAAACTTCTTGTACAACTGTCTTTGAGCTTGCTTCAACCCATAAAGACTCTTCTTAAGCTTGCACACAAAATCTTCCTTTCCTTTAACAACAAAGCCCTCCGGTTGCTCCATGTAGATCTCCTTATCTAAATCACCATGAAGAAAAGTTGTCTTCACATCCATTTGCTCAATCTCTAAATCAAGAGACGCTGCTAATCCAAGCACAGCACGAATGGATGACATCCTCACAACAGGAGAAAAGATCTCCTCATAATCAACACCTTTTCTCTGGCTAAAACCTCTAACAACCAATCTAGCCTTATACCGAGGCTTAGAATTGTGTTCTTCATTCTTGATTCTGAATACCCATTTGTTCTTCAAAACTCGCATACCCTTCGGTAGCTTCACCAACTCATAGGTATCATTCTCAAGCAAGGACTTCATTTCTTCTTGCATAGCTTCAAGCCATTGAGCTTTGCTTTCATCTTCAACAGCCTCTCCAAAGCATTCAGGTTCTCCCCCATCAGTCAACAAAACAAACTCATGTGGAGAATACCTTGATGAAGGCTTCCTCTCTCTTGTAGACCTTCTGAGTGCATTTGCAGGAATTTCCAAAGCTGGTTCTTCATCTTGATCATCATCACCAACTTCATCAAGTATCAGATCAACTGTTCCATCTTCACCTGCACTTGTATCATGCTCATTATTTTGAGCTTCAACTCTACCATCTTCTACCATAGGCATAGAGGGAGTAATATCCATCTCAGAAAAATCATCACTAGGCTGAACCATTGGCTTCTTCGCATGATTAACATCCTTCAATGTTTGGTCTTCAACAAAGACAACATCTTTACTCCGAATCACCTTCTTGTTAACAGGATCATAAAACCTGTAACCAAACTCATCCATGCCATAGCCAATAAAAATACATTGCCTAGTCTTTACATCAAGCTTAGATCTCTTATCTTTAGGAATATGAACAAAAGCTTTACATCCAAAGACTCTTAAATGATCATAAGAAACATCATTACCTGACCATACCTTCTCTGGCACTTCAAATTGCAAGGGAACACATGGTGTCCGGTTCAAGACATGAACAACAGTACTCAAAGCTTCAACCCAAAAGGATTTTGCCAATCTAGATTGTGACAACAAGCACCTAACTCTTTCAACCAGTGTTCTGTTCATCCTTTCAGCCAAGCCATTCAACTGAGGAGTCTTTGGAGGAGTCTTCTGATGTCTTATACCATGCTCTTTACAATAAGCATCAAATGGACCTGAGTACTCACCACCATTGTCAGTACGAATGCATTTCAACTTCTTCCCAGTTTCTCTTTCAACAGAAGCTTGAAATTGCTTGAACACATTCAAAACTTGATCTTTGGTCTTCAAAGTTTAAACCCATAATTTTCTAGAATGATCATCAATAAAGGTTACAAAATAGATAGACCCTCCACGTGTTCTTGTCTTCATCGGCCCACATACATCAGAATGCACCAAGTCAAGTATCTCCGGCTTCCTTGAAGGTGGATGGCTCTTAAAAGAGACCCTGTTTTATTTTCCAGCAAAACAATGATTGCACTTTTGCAAAGCAACCTTACAACCAGATAAAAGATTCCTCTTGGATAACATATTATGTCTTTCTCACTCATATGACATAATCTCATGCCATAAATCAGTTTCATCAACAAACTCGGCAGCATTAACAACATCTTTCATAATCTTTGCTTGAGTTAAATAAAGAGTAGAGTGTCTTGTACCTCTAGCAACAACCATGGAACCCTTGGTAAGCTTCCAGCTATCACGAGAAAATGAGCTATCAAAGTCTTCATCACACAACTTACCAACAGAAAGTAAGTTCAACCGAATATCTGGAACATGCTTCACACGCTTCAAAGTCAACTTGGTACCGTTGGAGGTTTCTAAACAAACCTGTCCAACACCAGCACATTTTGCAACACCTTGATGAGCCATTTTCACATCACCAAAATCACCAGGAGTATAGGACGTAAACAAACCCCTCCTAGATGTAACATGAATAGAAGCACCGCTATCAATCACCCAACTAGTGCTATTATCAACAAGGTTAACAGATTCAAACTCCTCAACAATAAGAAAATCATCATGAGTTACATTAATCTTGTCTTCCTTGTTACCATCATCTTTATTTGTGCTCTTTTCTTTACTTGCCTTGACTTTCTCCTTCTTTAACTGCCAACAAAATCTCTTCACATTTCCCTTTTGACCGCAATGATGACACTCAATATTCTTATACTTTCCTCAAGACTTGCTTCTGCTTTGATCTCTACCTTTAGGACCTCGACTTTTGCTTCTCCCCCTAGACTCAGAAATAAGAACATCTGAATGTGTAGTCGATGTACCTTGTGACTTTCTTCTCATCTCTTCATTCAAAACACTGCTCTTGGCAAGATCCATAGAGATTACACCATCAGGAGCAGAATTGGACAATGACATTCTGAGAATTTCCCACGAGTCTGGTAAGGAGCCAAGAAGTAACAATCCTTGAACCTCTTCATCAAACTTGATGCCCATGGAAGATAATTGATTTATAATTCCTTGAAAATTATTCAAGTGATCTGTCATTGATGTCCCATCTGTATACTTCAAAGCCAACAACTGCTTGATCAAAAACATCTTGTTATTCCCAGTTTTTCGAGCATACAACTGTTCAAGCTTAATCCAAAGGGTTCGAGCATGTGTCTCTCCAATAATATGGTTCAACACATTATCGTCAACCCACTGCCTAATATATCCACAGACTTGTCTATGCAACAAAGTCCAATCATCATCAGACTTATCATTAGGCTTTTCTGTACCAAAAACTGGTTGATGAAAATTTTTGACATAAAGCAAATCTTCCATCTTTGACTTCCACAAATCATAATTAGGACCATTAAGAGTGATCATCCTACTAGTATTAGTATTAGCTTCCATTGTTCACAGAATCACAAGCCCAGAAAAATACCAACAAGCTCTGATACCAGTATGAAAGAGCCTAGCAGCGGAAACGACAACAATGTCCAACACAAGAACAATATGGAAGCACTCACGATACAATATGGCAGCAACTATAACAAGCAAATATAGCAAGTAAAGCAATAACAAGAACACACCGAGATTTTAACGTGGAAAACCCCCTCAACGTGAGAGGTAAAAATCACGGGTCGTCCAGACCAATAAAATAGCTCCACTATAATCAAATGAGGTACAAGAGAGTCTCAAACAAAGCACAAAAACGTGCATATAACCAGCCAAAACATCAATACACCAAAGCTCACAAATAATAGGCAAGAAGATGAAATATACCCAAAAAACAGAGCTGATGTCGAAGCCAATTTCTCCCTCTGCAGACCTCCAATTAAAATCTCCACCGTTCAGAATGAAGAACAAGATGTGAAGAATCTACAGTTCAAATTTCACGTCGATCCAACGGTGAAAGAATGAGAAACTTTTGTTCCAAAATTTCTGCTCTGTGTAAAAACGGGAAACCTAATTTCTCTCTTGCGAAACCAATTTCTCCTACTGCAAACCTCCAATCAACATCTCAACCAATCAGAATGAAGAACAAGATGATAAAAACACGCAGTTTAAATTTCAAGCCGATCCAACGGTGAACAACTGAGAAACTGCCATTTGAAATTTACTGCTTTGGGCAAAAACGGAAATTCTGTTTTTCCCTCTTCTCTCTCACTTGGTGGCTATTCTCTCTCTCTCAAAAAAACCTCAAAAAACTGAATTAGGGTTGTGACACTAGGGTGCAAGAATACACCCCCAAAATATTGGGCTTGGACTTCACAAAAGAGAGAAAAAAAACCCAACAATCTATCCCGTACAAATAATAATTTTTTTTACAGCAGTATAATATTTTTTAATATCAAATATATATCTTTATATGTAATAACAAATTAATTAATGATTAATCTTTTAGATACATTTAAGATGATTGTTTAAGAATACGTAACACATAATCTAAGGAATTAAGGATCACATTAAAATGGTCAATTAATTCTAATTCAAATGACATATTTTTTTTTATTTTTACATAAAAATTTTGAATTTAAATTTTATTTTTAATTTTTTTTAAATATATTAAAATAAAAAAAGTATATCTCAAATGACATAATTTATTTAAAAAAATGTTATTTGTATACTAAAATCAGTCACTAAAATCAATCACCAATATATTTGTATATAAATACATGTGTAGTTTAATTTATTTTCATAGTATATTTATATTTCAGCATATATTTTATACTAATAACTGACTTTAGTGACTAATTTTAATGTACACATAACATAATCTATTTATTTATCCTCACATAAAAGTCTCAAATTTGAACTTTACCCCTAACTTTGGAAAGAATGATGGCATTAAAATGCCTAACAAGGAATTACGAGAATAATTCGTCCTACAAAAAAGGCCATGCACAATTTTGTACATTACTTTGCCGCAAAAACCAAGAGGAATCCAGGCAATATTTCCCTTTTCAGGGACCTCTACGAAATTTCCCAAGGAAGACTATGCTAATTGACACCCACCCCTCAATTTTGACAAAATTAAAACAAGATGCATATGATAATAGGATAATTCTATAGCGTCTTTTGTTTGGTGTCTAACTTTTGTCTAAATTACCTTTTATAATAACTTTAAAATATTTAAATTTTTTTAATTTTTATATTTTTAAATTTAAAATTAATTATTTTACCTATTTTAATAATTAGACAATACTTTTTAAGCACCATAACCAATTATTTACGTACGTTACGTATCTTTCCAAAATTAGAGTTAACATAACTACGTTTTCTCTCAGATACTTTTTCTATTACCTAATATATAGGTCTGTTTTATAACTTTTAACATATAAAATAATCATATATTTAATTGATTCAATATATAGTTAATGTCTATATATATATATATATATATATATATATATATAATTAAAATTTTCATCAAAATTATGCAAATATGTCTCAAGTTTTAATTTTCAAAAAATATAAGAGAAATTGGCATGATGATTTTTATGACGCATTGAGTACCCACAATCCACAAATATATACCAAATAATTTCACAATTTCAAATTATTTTCAGCAAATAAATATTGAACAACAAAATGTGACAAATGTGACACATAATCATCAAGCTCAAGAACAACCAAATTAAAATCTATCCCCACAAAACACAAAATAAAATCTGTTACTGCCAAGTAATAACCCCAAGTGTATCCTAAATCCAATTTAAAAATCTGATATCACCTCTTTTCACAAACTTCTGGCCAATATTAAATCTTTAATTTCACCATTTTGTTTAATATCCTAGTAAAACGGCTATTATAATTACACCAAAATAAGATGCATGAGTTTTCAGCCTCAAACTCATCCTAATCAGAGATGCCAACAATTCTTGAAGCTCATGTTTTGCCACATGAGACACATCAATTATAGCAAACCTATGAAAACCGTTAATAAATAACAACCTTTTTTTTTTCGGTTACTACCATGTTCATGCCAAACTCAACCAAGCTTACTACTATACTAGCTAGCATCCTCAACACTACAATCTTTTAACACATTTTGCTCGTGCTAGTTAACAAAATGTTCGTATAAGAGATATATTGACGATGATGATGATGATGATGATGCATGTTGAATTTTGTTCCGCAGGTTTGGCTTAATTTTGTTTTACAAAAGAAAAAAGAAAAATTGGTGCTATGTTATTTTTGAAATGATGCTTTAATCTCGTTGGTTGATTTCATTGAAACGGTAAAGGATTAGGTGCTGCATGGTTCTCAAGTTGGAGGATTAGATTAAACAAAAGCTGAATTGCCTCTATTATAAAGCTTTGTTAGTTTTAGTTTAGTTTAGTTTAGTCTAGTATGAATGAATGAGTTACATTATAGTTATAGGATGATCATGGAACCCCTATGTGAATTTTGTGGGGTTGTAAGAGCTGTGGTGTATTGCAAGTCGGATTCTGCGCGCCTATGCCTGAACTGTGATGCGTCTGTGCACTCTTCCAATCCCCTGTCAAGCCGGCACGCGCGCTCTCTCCTCTGTGATCTCTGCTATTGCCATGCAGCTGTTGTTTGTTGTGTAGATCATAACATGTGTGTGTGTGAAGCCTGCGAATGGAACCAGAATGAGTGCTTATTGAAGGGACACGGCCGCCTGCTGTTGAAGTTCTATACCGGTTGTCCCTCTTTCGAGGACTTGTCTAGGCTTTGGTCCTTTGTGTTTGATGCTAACTCCTCATGTGGTGGTGGTTTGGAACCAATTAGTACAGTGTGTGTGGAAAAACCTGATAATGATGATGGTTTATTTGATTTGGTGAGTGACAAGTTGAATGAGATACAACCGTGCTTCAAATTCAAGCCTTGGACGGATCTGTCTCCCATGATTCCATCAAATCAAGATACCATGCAATTCTGCAAAGATCAAGCACTTTTTTTCCCTCCAGAATCAAACCAGCCAAAGGTAGGTATCATTCATTTTGATTGAGAATTTGTAATCTTCTTTGCATGCTTTGATTAGTACCACTAACAATACTTATGGAACTTAATAGCTGCAGGGATGCTCTAATTTCAACTCTTGTTTCTTGTACTCCTCATTGATATGCAAACTTAATTGTCACAAATGAGATTGTTTAATTTTAGGCATCATCATCAGTCCAACAAGATTTTGTAACCTTTCAATCTCCGAGCATGACGCCGACCTTCCACAGTAATGTGAATTGTGCTCTTGTGAGTCCTATTTACAACAGAGACATGAAACTTGGATTCCCTCAGGGTCAAGTTCATTCCAGCATATCGATGGAATTATCCAACATTGCTGGAGACAGTAGTGCTACTGATCTAGCTTGTGAGTTGTCCAATGAGATACAATGCCCACAGAGAAGGGCCAAAGCTAAAATGAGATACAATCAGAAAAAGAAAACCCAAATGTGTGTACCTTTAACTCTTTACACTGATACATAATGGTTAAAATGTGATGATTAATTGATTATTTTTCTCTTAACTATGCAATTTGCTGATCTCATCTGTGTAGGTTTGGCAAACAAATAAGATATGCATCTAAGAAAGCGAGGGCCGAGGCAAGAAAACGAGTGAAAGGTAGATTTGTTAAGACAGGAAGAAGAATATGATTATGACCCTCTGCTGCAGAATAAACCTGAATAAGCATCCAATGTGCAATCACTATTTTTTCATGCAAGATGTGGTTCTGTTTTGCAAAGTAGTCCTTAAACATTGTGCATAGATTGTTTTCGTTCTGAGTTCTCAATGGAACAAATTATTTAATGCAACAAGATAATTGTTCAAATCCTGTTAGAGCTTTTTAACAGGTTTCGCAATTTGGAAAAAAGGAGTTGCATACATACCATGATATTCCATTTTCTTTTATATGTAATAAATGTTAAGAGGTACAGGCATGGAACATAGAGGAGCATGAGGTTTGAGGTGAACAGATTCGAATTGCATCACAAACAAGCAAAGAAGGTAAGATAAGTACCTCTATATATCAAACAATCTTTTCTTCTTTTTGTTTTCAAATAAATAAGGAAGCCTCTTTTGTTGCATAAGCATTAGAGTTGAAGATAGCATATGTTTTCCCTTCTTTAAATATTCATTTGAAGGTAAATGTTTTTCAAAAATAATCTTCTGCCTTCTCTTTTGACATTTGCATTTTCATCTATTATTAGCAGGCCTATATATTCTTCCTTGGAAAGTAAGCACCAGATTTTGGAAAATCTTGATTCTGTTTTGATCAGACACTAAACATTGTCAACTGTAGATCGAAACATTTTTTGGAAGCCAGTTTCAGCAGCAGCAACTTTGAAATCTCTCTGTTGCCTCAATAATCATCATCATGCTTTGTACTTCATATTTTCTTTTAGGGATTGGTAAATATTCTTTCAACAATGATTCGAACATTGTTTGAATGCCATCAAAGAGCTTTGTTTTTGTCACTTCTTTTTTCCAATGAAATTGGAGATATTAATGACTATTTGCTTGTTTTGACAAATACAGGTTTTAGTACCAGCACTGCATAAATCTGTTTTAGACCTCAACCATAAATTAGGAAAAATGACTCATCATATCATAAGCTTCTAAGTTGTTAGACATTAAGTTAAAAAGCCATAACAATTTTATAGCATAAATTCATCTTGATTAAGATTAACTCCTTAAAAAAAGAGAACATTCAGATAATATCATCAGGATAGTGTTGAATTAAAGATTGGGAAAAAAATGTTTAAAAAAAATGAACATCCCATGCTGTTTTGAATAGTATTTTAGTTCTCATGCCAATTTTAGTTCTCATCCTAAGACTCTGATGCAATGAATCAAAGGAAGAATCATTGGAAGAATCTGATCAGCTAGGAAAGAAAGTGATGTTTTCATGTTGCCTTCTAATAATTGGTTGCTGATGAATCTTTAATTGTTTAACTAATATATAATTATGACTTTATCATTCATGTAACTCTGTATAGAATTAAACTTGGTAGTTTTTTTGAACATATAATTCATGATACAAGCAACTGAAGCAAGATTCCATATCATAAAAACCAGTTCACATTGATTTGGTATATTGAAATCTACAAGAAGTTAAAGAGATCTAAATTAACATTTCACATCATTAACACCTTTCTTATTCTGTGTCATCATGATATATATTCAACTAATACACCAACCTATAAATATACCTGATACATTATGATTAATTTATATTATATGCTGTCCACTAAACTCTCTCTATCTAAGAACCTGAGGATACAAATTAAATCATCCCCAACACAGAAAATCATATCTAAAAAGGAAGAAAAAGATGGAGAATTAAATCAAAGAGACAAGGAAAGACCAATATCATCATCACCATCATCATTGTTATCATGCATTATTGTTGAACATGTTGTTGTTGTTGTGTTGGTGCTGTTGTTAGGAAGATTTCCATTGGCCCAACTTACATTAACAGGAAGAATAACCTCTGATGAAGAACCAATAACACATCTTCTTGTGAGATTGCTGCATGTGTTGCAGAGAAAGCATCTAATGTGTCTAAGGGCCAAGAAATTTGCTTCATGAACCCATCTGTCACATTTTCTACATAGATATGCATCATCAGCATGGCAATACAATGAAGCCCTTAATCCACATAACTCACAACAACATGTAGAAGAAGAAGAAGAAGCTATTCCTCTTGTTGAGGCATGCCCTTTTCCTTGTGGACCTTTGCACATGTTGAGAAAACTATATGGTAACTATAATAATCTTTGTAATATGATTTTTTTTAATAAATTTGTGTATATTGGAATATATTGAGAACAAGCCTTTATATTCAGTTTGAATCACATACATGTTCTTTGGACATATTCTTTAGGACAAGGACAAGGATGCCACTGCCTCACGTAATCACCTTTTTTTTAATATTACAAAAAAAAATTGCCCCACATTTGTCTTATTCCTATGAAGCCAAGAGGGTCAATTTGGTCATTTAAGATATAAGGGAGAAAATATGTGAATCCTATATAGTTTTGACAAAGTAGGAAAATTGATGAACACATGATTAAGCTTTAAAGTTCTTATAAGATTCTTCAAGGGTTGTTATGAGCCATAATTTGTGTTTGTTGAGTGGTTAGGATTGAAAAAAAAAATGAGGTTCCTAAAGTAGAAAGGTTTATTGTATGGTGTAGAAAGCACCTTTTAAAAACTAGTGACCCATCAAAGGGGTTCCATTTGATTCAATTGCACCACGTAATGCCACTTGAATTGGAAAAACATTATTATTTTGATTGATTGATTGTGTGCTACTTGGCATTGTTTGAGATTTCAGAACTTCTTTTTTGTGTAGTTTTGTGCCATTCTTTTTTCTTCCTCAATAAAAAATCCTATGAAGTGTCTTTTTGTGAGGCATTGGAGGAGAACATGTCCTTGTCCACAAAAATGTTCTTGAGGATGACACATTATTATGACTCCACATGTTTGGTTCAAACTTCAGGTGCATCACCCCATTATCTGCCATATCAATAATAACAAAATTAATTAAGAGTTTTAATTTGTCAAATAATTCTTAAATTATATCAATTGAAAACATTTTATAAATACTAATAAGTGTTAGTGATGATTCCAAAGAAACAGGAAGCTAATGGACGTGGGAGAGTGCAAACCAATTCATTTCGGATTTGGATCGCCTAAAATGATGCATAATGCATGCACTTTATGGATATGATGTACCATATGTATAATCATTGGGTTAACTAACAAGACATAATTGAATGTTTGAATAAATTAAAATTATTAGCATATTATATGATATTTTTTTTCTATGAGTAAGTATTATTAATAAATTGATTGAGTTTGGTGATGATGGAGGAGGAATTTTGTTATGAATTGTAACCGTTGAATTGGCACAACAGACAACCACAAAAGAGGCTATCAGATTGGATGGGAAGCAATCATGTTTAAATTATTGGACTGAGAATATTAAATGAAGGGGAAATTGTTTATGATTTGGCACAGTTGAGGTAATGGGAAAGATTTTCATTATTATGAGGTAATTGAAAACTTGTGAATTAGTGCAATGATTGATGATTGAAGCATAAAAAAACAGATGACATAAACATATGTATAATGGAACGTACTAAATGGCCACCGAAAATGTTAAAGCAGAATCCACATTGCAAATATTTCACGCCACTCTGAAAAAGGTAAGGAAATTAAATGTATGTTGTTTTAATTTGAATGAAACTTCGTTTGATATATATATACTTGTGAGTTGTGAATAAAAAATTAGTTTCTACAAAAATATTAATTTCTTAAAATATTAGATGACATTGTGATTTTTTAGAATTTACTTAGTCTAAAGAAATGCATCATTTTAGTACAATTTGTTAGACGGGTAATAAAAATAAAAGTTACAATATTATTCTAATATTTGGAGGAAAATTATGTTGAAAATTATTTTTTTTAAAATACCAAAATGATAATTTATTATTTATATAGTTGGAATAATGCATCTAGCAAATACAAAGAGTATATATATATATATATATATATATATATATATATGGCTGCGTCTCTGGTGGCCACGTTAGTCATGGCTAGCGGTGGCTATAAGATGAGCATCTAATGGGATACTGACACGTAATTTTGGAGTTAGTTTCCTTAAGGCATGTTTAGCAAATTAAGCACCGATCAGATCAGAATGAGTGAATTTAATTTTCACAAGTAGTTTTTTTATTGGGATTTTTTAAAAATAAATAATTTAAGAAAAAATTTCAATTTCCTCTTCTACGAGATGTTGAAATGACATTTTTCTCCTTCCTATTTTATAAATGTATATTCTTCTCCCTTCTAACTTTTAAAAAATCTCCTCTTTAATTTAATTTAAAATTTTTATATTAACTAATATTAACTTTATCTATTTTTTAAGAAAAAAATTATTTTTTTAAAAAAATACTCATTAACAAAAAATTTATTTTTTATTATTAATTTTGCTTACTAAAATATATTTTAATAAATTATTTTTTTATTGACTAAATTGTATTTTTATCAAAATACTTTTAAAAAATTAATAATTAAATTATTTTTTTCTAAAATATCTACCCTTCAATAATTTTTTAATTATTAAATTATAATTTTATTAAAATTTTTGTTAACAATTATTTTTATATTTTACTATTAATTTTTTGATATCAATATATATTATTTTAACATTAAATAAAAAAATATTACCACTGTTAATATGTATAACAAAATATATATTGATATTGAAAAATAATCTTACTAAAATTTTTATTTAATATTAAAATAATATATAGATATCAAAAAATTAATAGTAAAATATAAAAAAATTGTTAACGAAAATTTTGGTAAAATTATAATTTAATAATAAAAAAATTATTGAAGGGTATTTTAGAAAAAAAATAATATAATTGTTACGTTGAGTAACCGGAGGTTAATAGGCTGGACTCGTAAGGTTGGCCCAATCGTATGAGGGGGGAAATCTTTGAGCGGGTTTGCGCCTTTTGAAACTCCTTCCGATTTGCGAGCGTGAGTGAATGGGGGGTGGTACCTGCAAAGACACTCCGATGCCTAAGTTAGCGAGAGTGTGAGCAGGTCTTAGAGAGTATTGGGACTTAGAGATACCTGAGGGGTGTCAGTGTATTTATAATGGTGAGCCAATAACCACCGTTGGAGTAGTTCCACCTTTTAAGGTGGATAACCGTCCCTTTATCTTAGGGAGGTTACGATATGGCTCCTGGAAGTGGGTTGAGAGATTTTAGGGGCAGTTATCATCTGCCAGCTAACCTTTGCTCCCGACTTCCTTAGAGCAAGTCGTGTGGACTGTGGAGCACCAACTTCTTAGGAGAAGGTCGGTGTTCTGTGAGGCTCAACCCCGTGAATTGGGCCTGTCGTTTGGACCTGGGCCTTAGCGTTGCCTGCGTTGGGCCAGGGTATGAACAATAATTATTAAATTTTTTTAAAAATACAATTTAATCAATAAAAAAATAATTTATTAACGGATATTTTAGTAAACAAAATTTAATGATAAAAAATAAAATTTTTGCTAATGAGTATTTTTTTAAAAAATAATTTATTTTTTTTAAAAATGGATAAAGTTAATATTAGTTAACACAAAAAGTTTAAAAGGGATTAAAGGGGAGGTTTTTTAAAAGTTAGAATAAAAAAATAATTTATTAACGGATATTTTAGTAAACAAAATTTAATGATAAAAAATAAAATTTTGCTAATGAGTATTTTTTTAAAATAATTTATTTTTTTCTTAAAAATAGATAAAGTTAATATTAGTTAACACAAAAAGTTTAAAAGGGATTAAAGAGGAAGTTTTTTAAAAGTTAGAAGGGAGAGGAATGTACATTTATAAAATAGAGAGAAGAGAAGTATCATTTGAGCATCTCGTAAGGGATGAGAGTAGAATTTTCTAATAATTTAATTATCGAAATATGTAATTTATAGCGTATTTATCAATTTACTTCACATTAATTTATCAAGATAATTATAAATATATTTTGTTTACCGTGTAAAGGAGATATATATATTTGTAAATATAAAAATATAATTTTTGAAAATAATTAAAAATTTTAATAATTTAAATTGTATCAAACTCTTAAAAATGAAACGTTTCAAATAATAGAAAAGACAAACAATTTTAAATAATAGAAAAGATAGACAATTTTAAAATACCAGACAAAATAGGTGATTTTAATTAACTGATTAATGAAGGACTAGACGCATCATATAATTTAAAATTTTTCATTTAAAATCAGCATACTATTTTCTTAAAAATTAATTTATTTAAATTAATATTTAAAAAGAATAAAAAATGATAATTAAAATAATTAAATTATTTATTTTAAAAAAATCCCTTCCATTATTTTTGTGAGTTTAACTAAATGGCAAAACTAAGCATGGACCACGGACATTCATAATTACCGTTCTCATTAGGATGATAGAGAGTTAGGTGGTTCTTTAAAACCTGTAGCAGTCAACCTAACACGTGTCGTTTTATCATAGGTCAGACTCCTATAGCTACGCTAGTCACATATCGCAGCTAGCCATCACAGAACGCACATATATATATATATATATATATATATATTAGTTGCCAATGATGAGATTATTGATATTATTAATAAAAATATGTTACTACGTACACACAGAAAGAAGGATAATATAATGAGTTATAATAATAAGAAAAAATTTAGGAGATTAGTATTTTTATTTTTTTTTTTTAAGATGAGAATATATTTTGGTAAATATAAAGATGCAAACTTGGCTTCATTTTACTATTATATTGTAAAGATTATTTTAGTATATGCAATATCAAATTTAACTAAACTCTTTCGTTTTTCTTTAATAGAAGAGAGAAAGAGAGATGTATATGGTGCAACCCATATATATAATTCTATATACCAAACTTCCTAGCTTTGAAGTTTCAAATTAAATAATGCATTAAGTCGTCTAATCTTGGAAGAATAATGATCTCGTACGTGATTCTCTTATATTGCGTATACCTTTGGAAAATATAGTATTATTCAATGTTTTGAAGTTGGAAGATGAGATGAATCGAATCTAATTCGAAGAATCATCTTATTAGGAGAAGTTTCAATAAAAATTCCAGTAAAATCTAATTATATGGATATCAAATAAATAAGTATATATATAAGAAGTTGAACAAAAGAGTTTATCAAAATTGCTTTGTCTTGTATTATCTTTGGTAATAAAGTCATAAAAATTAGATGATAAGAGTGGATGAAAATTAGTCATATAAGTTACTTTATATTGACTTGCGACACAGAGAAATAAAATGTATGATGGTATGAATTTTGGGTGTTTCTTTCATTGTATGTGGTCTTAGTTGTCACCTTTTATGGGGATATTCCTCCTATTAAATTTCCAACTAATAGCAAGAATATGTTCGAATAATAATAATTATTGTATTTATTTTCTATTCACCTGTTTTTGCCTTCATTTTTTTTTTTTTCTAGTAGTTGAGTTACATTTGGTTTAAGGAGAACCTTGTATATATTAGTGATGATGATTATTCGTCACAAATAATAAAAGTAAATCAAATGAAAGGAGACATTAATTTCTTTAGAATCACGTCACTCGCAAAGTAGCAATAATACGTGGTCATGCATAGAGAAACGCATTAGAGTAATAGTGAAGATAATAATAATAATAATAACAATAATAATAATAATAATTTCGCTAGAAAATTAATTAGGGTATAGTTAATTATAGTTAATTAGTTGAAAAATATATTAGTTATATATATAAAAAATAAAGCAAATTCTCACTACTCTTATTGTCTGAAATTTTAAAATTGAAAAAAAAATTAAGTGAGTTAACTTATATTATAATTAGTTTCCTAGAGTTTCTCTAATAATAATAATAATAATAATAATAATAATAATAATAATAATAATAATAATAATAATAATGGATGGGAGCAAATCACGTGGAGCAAACTCATAAAGCTAATCTTATGCAAGCATTGACACTTTAAGTGTTGGAGTGATTTCATCACATATTTCTATACTAGGAAATCAAAGATATTAAGGTTATAAAATTTCATTCCTCTATTATTTATACTCACATTAGATTTTCTTAATTTTGTACAATAAGATGGATTCTTATTAAGCAAGTTAGTTACTTAGTTTAGAAAACGTCGACTAAGACTAAGGATGAGTTTACTTATTTTTTTTCTAAATTGGGAACTCCTTTTATTTTTTTATCTTTTGACACCGAATCATTAAATATGATAAATTTTCAATATTTTTCGATTCATCGATTTTAGTGTTCAATCTTATAAAGTACAGATATTTTTTTATTTATTATATCTGTGTATTGGATAAATTTTAGATATGACATTTATCAATATTTATTTGACACGTGTATTTTTTGTGTCTAAATTATATTTTGATAAAAAAAAAAATTTTCGGACACACTTAAATAATATTACGTATCAATGTGTCCAACCTTATTCTAAACATATATTCTGAAAATGAATTTAAAAATAGTATATATTATTAATTATTAAAATAAAAAATATTTTAAATATTTTATATAATTAAAAAAATATTAAAAACTTAATTTATATTTTAATATTAATAAAATACCAAAATATTATTACAATTTATTTAAAAAAATTCTATATTTTATATATATGTCATGTTTCCGTATTTTACAAAAATTTTAAATTCACGACGTGCATATCTGCATGTCCCGTATCATGCCATGTTGTGTATCTATATCAATATTCATGTATCATAAATTTAATCTAACAATGCAATGAATTTATAATGAGATTTTTTAACAAAATTCAAGAGTTGTGACTTAGAAATAATAAAATAAAAATAAATTATGAATAGAGATAATAATCATGTTGATCTCTTACTTAACAATTACTAAATAGAGATAATAATAATAAAAATTATTAAAATTTAGTGTTCTCTTAACTGTTAAGGGGATAATTTGATCATAATAAAAATAAAAATCGAGAAAATTATTTTAATTATTATCTCTATTTAGTAATGATTTTTAAAAAAATTGTTATTAAATTTTAATGTTATGTTTGGACAACTACTATTAAAAGGAAAAAAATTAATCTTTTGTTAGAATATAAATTGATTACGTGATTATTATATTAATACAACATCTTAGTTAAATATTTTTTTTTAATTTAGAGCTCACATCATTATAATTTTTATATTTTGATAACAAAATCTTTTATTTATATTTGCATAATAACCAAATATGTCATGAACAAGTTTCTAAACCACTCTTTTGTTTAAGTTTAAATATTTGATTATATAAATAACAAATTAATTATTTGTGAAAGTGTTGACGAGATGTTTTGTTATTTTGTAAATCAGAAGTGCTACACATATAAATCAGTTTAGTTTACAAGTTATATAAATTGGGTCAAACTCAATAAAAAGAATGCTCACCCTACGAGCGTGTAAACACGCACGTTATTTAATGTTTTCATAGTGCGTTTCGCGTTCCTCCTCCTCCTCTTCTTTCTTCTTCTCCTTTTTCTTTGTGTTTCTCCTCTTTTTTCTTCGTGTGTTTCATTTTTATTGTTATTTTTTGTTATTGTTGTTGCTGCTACATTTTTTTCTCTTTTTCTTTCTATTGATTTTGTAACATTATATATTTTTTTGTTTAATTTTTTCCAACTAAAAAGAATTATGAAAATATAAAATAAGAAGATAAAGAAGAAGAAGCAGCAGCAAAAGATGAAGAGGGAGAAGAGAAAGAGTTTTGAATTATGTAGAACTTAATCAGCACACATACACCAAAAGTTCTTAAAGAATACACCAAAATATATTCGTGTTACACCCAAATTTGTTGCAAATACAAAAAAATGTTTCTTATAATGCTGTATTTTCTTCTTCTTTTTTTTATTTCTTTCTATCTTTCTTTTAGTTGAACGAATGTAAGTTCATCCTCTTCTAAATAATTTTGTATCATTACGTGTTTCTTTTTCTTTGTTTGTTTGATTTTTTTGTTTTTTATTCTTGTTAAAAGAGTAAAACAAGAAGAAATTTGAGAAGATAAAATAAGACAAAAAAAAAGATGATGATGAAAAAAAGAAGAAGAAGCAGCGAAGATGAGGAGGAGGAAAAAGAAAAATTTTGAATTATGCAGAACATATCAACACACATACACTAAAAAATTTTAAAGAATACATTCAAATATCTTTGTATTACACTCAAATACAGAAAAATATTTTCTTTAATGCATAACTTTTACATTATATTCAATTCAAACCATCAACGATGAACAACAATTTTTACAAATAAAAATAATATTATTTACTTATAGAATCATAAACTACTAACAAAAATATTAATTAGAATCAAACCATACCTCACCTACTCGATTGGATTCAAAATAATAATAATAATAATAATAATAATAATAATAATAATAATAATAATAATAATAATAAAAATAATGGATCGGAGCAAATCACGTGGAGCAAACTCATAAAGCTAATCTTATGCAAGCATCGACACTTCAAGTGTTGGAGTGATTTCATCATATTTCTATAGAGAAAATGCCCAAAAGGATTTTTGAATTTCAAATTGGTATTCAATTTAGTCCTTGATTTTTATAAATGACCAACTAAATCCCTTAAATTCAGAAACGTGCGTCTCCGATCCGTTAGTCTCTCGGAGAAGTGCCGTCTAAATGTTGCTGATGTAGAACGTTAACTGCCATGTGGGCATTCCATTAAATGACGTCGTTGAAGGAGTGGATGCCCTAAGTGTGTAAAACAATGTCGTTTCAAATAACATCTTCTCCCCCTTTGCTAAACAATTCTTGTTGGTCATCCTTTCCACTTCAACGTTTCCCACCAAAACTTCAGAAAAGCTTTCTTTTCTTCTCTGTCCGTTCATTCTTCCATACTTCCCACTCACATTTGTTCGCCGAGGATCATCCTTAGAATCTGTTCTCTCCGGTCAGTGAAGGAGTTATCGACGAAGCATCACCTTCGTACACTGCCGACGGTGAGAGGTAACAGTTCAAGTTGATCATTCTCTTCTATTTTTTGTATTTCATTGAGAGTTCTTGATACTTATGTGTGAATGCGTTGTTGTATATGTAAGGGAGTGGTTTAGAATGTTGTGGTTGTTGATGGCGCAAATGTTAGGGTTTAGGGTTTCTAATATGAAACTTGTAACCACATAAATCATAATCTGGTTTAAGTTATAGTCAATAGAGTGTAAATATATGCATTCTTATTACAAATATAGTTGATTTCTAGTTCTTTGCAATATGGTTGTTTTGCGACAAAATGATTAGTCCTGTCTGTTTTGTGCATTGTGCTATAAACTTCAGATGCATGATCGATTGAAACTTGTTTTTCACCATGGTGGAACATTTGAGACAGATCCTGGTGAAAATTTTATCTACACATCTGACTTGTATGATGAATGGGTTGGAGTCGATGAAGACTATCTTGACGTGTTTACGGTAACATGTTATTATAGAGAATTGGGGTATGATAAGGCTAAAGCATATTGGTTTTTGGACCTTAAAGATGGGTTGGATTTTGGTCTTAGGAGATTGCAAGTGGACCAGGACCTTGTTAGTATGATCAAGCACTGCCATGAGAATAACAACGTCATCCACATCTATTTTGAGCACGGACCTTCGATTTTTGATATAATTGATGTAATAGAATTGTCTGACGAGGATCATGCTATAGGCCAGAAGGTCAGAATGGAAGGCATGGAAGAAGATAGAGTAGAAGGTGTTGAATCTGTGAAGAAAACAAGCACAATATTAAGTCAACTTGAAGAACCAGTTACCTTTATCTCAGTTAAACTGAAATCCACTGCACCAAGTCCATTGTCCCCTATCCATTGCCCCCCAAGCCATTGCTCCCCAGCCCACTGCCCCCCAGCCTACTACCTCCAAGCCCATTACTCCCAAGCCAACTGCCCCCAGCCCACTGTGACATAGCCCATTGCTCCCAAGCCCATTACCCCCCAGCCCACTGCCTCCAAGCCCATTGTTCCCAAGCCCACTGCCCTCCAGCCCACTCCATCCAAGCCCATTCCACGAAAATCAACTGTCCTCAATTTTAATGTCTACGAATCATGTTCACAGATGAAGTCCCCTAAATCTCTATCCTAACCAAATCCCATTACATCTAAATTCATATCTCAGATAATTTGCTTTCAACCCACTCTCTCAACCAACAATGCACAAATAAAAAAAGACAGCGCATCAAAGAAACAATCCAAGCCTATTAACTTTAAATTTAACACATCTACAAAAATGCCTAGAAGGTATATTACAAGATCACAAGGCTGGAGGAAACAAGCAAACAAGGAGACAGTTCACTTGAATGTTGATAGTTCATCTGATTCTTATGAGTCTGCAGAGGACAGTTTATATAAGCCACACATGCCACTTGACTCTGTGGACTCAAGCAGTGACAACAATGATGATGTTGGTCCTATCAGCGATAGGAGAAAAAGGAAGACTGGCAGTGACAATGACAAAGACAAGAAAAAGGTTATTAATGATGAAGATACTTCTCGTCTCCCTTCAATGGATGCATCTGATTATGAGAAGGAGGTAGATGATGATGAGAAAGAAGAAAACTTACAATGTATGTAACGTATATTACAATTAATGTGCATATGTATTGATTTTATTCTTTTTCTATTGGTGATGTAATGCATGAATCTGTATGTCAATGTCTTTTTTTTATGATAGCTGGAAATCTGATGAACTGAAAGCTCCACCAGACTCTGAGGATGAAGCAGACCCAGCTGTAAATCCCATCTTCAATGATACTGCCAAGTTTGGACATGTGAGATTAGAGCTAGGTATGGAGTTTACCACTAGGGATACTTTTAAGAAAGGGGTTAGAAATTATACATTGCAAGAGGGCAGGGGTGTAAGGTACAAGAAAAATGATACTACTAGATGTAGGGTGGTTTGCAAGAATGAAGATTGTCCCTGGATGATTTTTTGTTCTTATAGCAAACCGAATGGATGTTGGCAGATTAAGACCTTTAATGATGATCATATATGTGAGAGAACTTTCAAGAATAGATGTGCAACTAGGTCTTGGGTAACTGATGTACTTGTTAAGAAGGTTAGGAAGTTCCCAACATTTAGACACTGTGAGGTTTTTAATTACTTTAAAGCAGAAACTGGAATACAACTATCTACGACTACAACTACAAGAGCTTTGGGTGATGCAAGGAAAATAGTGAAGGGTGATGAAGCTGCAGAATATGCTAAACTCAGAGATTATGCAATAGCTGCAATTTCAGTCATGAATGGTAGACCCGAAAATTATGTCCATGCATGGCTAACAATGGGCTCATACAACAAGACTTATGAATACCATATCAACCCGGTAAGAGGCCAACAGTTGTGGGAAACATCAGAATACCTCTATTACTTACTACCTGTAAGGAGCAAACCCCATGGCAGACCATCACATTATGCAAGAAAAAAGATGCACATGAGGCACCTGTTCGGGGGAGCCAAGAGCGCACTGCAACAAAATTGAAGAAAAAATATGGCAAATTCACCTGCGGGACATGTGGAGATGTTGGTCACACAACAAGGATTTGTAGAATAGTAAAGAAACAAAAGGCTGATGAGCTAGCAGCTGCTACAAAGGCTGCTGAAGATACTGCAAATAAGGGTGACACTGGTTCTAAAGGTAACGAAGGTGAGGTTGGTGCTGAAGGAGGACAAATTGATACTCAAACAAAAATTGCTGCTGAAAGGGGGTCTAAGAGCTGAACAAGAACCTGCAACTCAGGTAATAATATGATTAAAAACATTAATCAAAATTAGAGCTTGAGTTAATAAATCTGGAAACAAACAAATTCATTTTCTTGTTAACTTGAGAGGATATGTTTTTGGTCAGCTAATATGATTCTTGACAGTGTCATCATCCATATAATGACACTTTTATTGTTATTGATATCATAGGCTGCAAAGACTACAAAGAATGCCAAGAAAGGGCATCTAAGAATTAAAAGTTAGAGACGCATAGACAAACTCCCTGTCAAGAGGACAACTTCATCCACTGCTGCTACTGCTGCGGCTGCTCCACATCCAACTGAGATTTCAAGAGAGACTATTCAAGGAGTTAGTGCAGCAACCTCTGAAAAACTGGCCTCCTTCTTGAAATTTGTTCCAACTCCAGGATTCAACCCACACTACAAGAAAAATACCCATTCAGCCACACTTTTTTTAGGCTACATTTGAAAAGCGTAGCCTATTCATAGAATAGGCTACGCTTTTCTTTGTGTTGCCTTTTTATAAGAGAAAAGGATACACAAATTCAGCATCATTTAAGAAGCGTAGCCTTAGGTATTAAAGATATCACTTAAAAAGCGTAGCCGTAGGTTGATATCTATAGGTTCACTTTTCATATCAAAGGAGACGCTTTTAAAGCATAGCCTATTTTTTAAGTTTAGGGTGCGTTTTAAAAGTGATGCCTAATGTCTCTAGAGCAAAAAAGTTAACACTTAGTAATTTTTTTCCTTGTTTTTCCTGAAAGCAAACTGATGATGATGACCCTTAGTAAAACTTAACACTTAGTAAAACTTAGAAAGTTATGAAACCCTTTTGAGTCTCAGTCACCTTCATCCTCGATAGCTCAGTCACCCTCCATAGCTCACCGTCGTCGCCCCCCACTCACGCTCGCCGTTGACCCTCTCACTCTCGGTCTCGCCATTCACCCTCTCACTCTCGCCATTGACCGCCTCACTACAAGCGGAAACCCTCTCACTCTCGCCATTGAGAGTCGTCGCCTCCCACTCACGAGTCACCTGCACTACTCTACACATTGACCGTCGTCATCTCCTCTTCGCCGTCGCTTGCACTGATCGTCACTGTGCGGCCCTCACCATCGTCGCTGCGCCGCGCTCACCATCGTCATCTCCGTGCTTCTCGTCATCGTCTTTGCTGTGCTCACATCATTGAATAGGTATGTATTGATTTCTAATCGCTTCTGAAATTGATCAGTGGCTTAGGGTTCCTATTTTAGGGTTTTTAATTTGGGGCTTTTAATCTCTGAAATATGGGTCTGTGAACTGTAATTTGGTAACATGCATGCTGTTATTGATGAAGATGTGTGGTATTTTAGGGTTTGTGAACTGTGATTTAATATACAGCTTGTGTATTTTCTGTGTATTTTTGTTACTGAGACTGAATCCAAATGCAACGTTAATAAGGTTTTGTTTCTGTGATTTCTCAATGAATAAGTTGGCTTTCGTTTCTCTGTTTTTAGCTTCCTGTTTTCAGCTTCCTGTTTCTAACAGAGTTCTTGCAGTTTGAATTATTTCTTGGTTAGCCAGAAACAGAAATGGTGTGAAGAATGTAAAGAATGAAAAGAAGACAAGGAGTAGAGAAGAAGTAGAAGAGGAAGAAGAAAGGTGAGGTGAATTGTAAATTGAATTGAAAGAAAGAAATCTAATTAACATGAAAACCAATCATATAATCCTGTTTATGTAGCCATATCAGGTGAGCCTTCAACAAAGGCAATAACCTTGTAAATACCAATAAATAAAAGACTATGTTATTTAAGCTATATATATGTAATTAAAAGCTTTTTTAAATTAATAATTAATACAGAACATAGTATAAGAAATTAATAATATTAATAATAACAATTCCTGTTTTTATTAGAAGTGATACAAAGAGTTTGTGGACTTTGTTAAGGTAATTTTATGATTCGTTGCTAGTTTTATGGTGTCCTCATCAGAATAAATATTATCTCAGGTGCTTGTCAGCAATAAACCCAAAGAGAGTTTAATTTGTCTTCTGCAACTTCTTCATCTTTTTCAAGCACAGGATCTTCTACTTCAGGTATGAATTGGGTTTAGGATGCCTCAGTTCTAGAAATCTGATTGTTTGATCCTTTATTTTTTTCATTCTTAAGAAGCCATCAAAGGTATATCTCTTTCTAATTACAAACTCTATCTTTTGTAAAACTTCTAAGAATATGATGTGTTGATGGATAAATTAAAGGAAATCAGGCAAGCCATCAACACTTTAATTTGGAGGATTATTCCTTTTTCCTCGTAATTACACTTTGTAATTCTGTAAATTTATTTTTAATCAACTACTTATAGTAATAAAAAAATAAAAGAAGAGGAAGAAGAAGAAAGAAGGTATAAAGTAGAAAAGTAGTTTCATTTTGAATTTGTCCCTTGTTAGTTAGGATTATCTATAAAAAAAGTTGCTTAAATTTCCCGTTATTTGCTGTTGCCATATATTTGTCTTCTACAAAGAATTGAGCCTCCACTTTCTATGTCTAGTTGAACGTCTATAGTGTCTTTAGGCATTTGAAGCTGGCACTATCTCCTTTAAACTATTAATACTACACGATACTACAGTCTGTGGATTGTGTGAGTGCATAAATCTTGAAAACTGATTTGAAGAATGCACATATACTCTTTGATTGGCTCTTAGTTATAAACTCCTTTCCTTTATAATTCTTGTTGAAATATCTTATTAGTTTAAACTCCTTTCCTTCATGATTCTTGGTGAAAGACTAAAGGATTCATCTTGTTGATTTGATGAAAATGATTTTGAAGGGAGACAGAGAGCCTGTGTGATAATTTGCAATATATATTTGTTTCCATTTCTTTCTGATTATATTTGTGTGATCTTCTACTTGATTAAATGTTTCTCTTTGATCCTTTATTTTTTTCTTTTAAACTGTTAGTGCAGTAATTGGCTTTCTTTTAATAATATACTGACATAGAGTTGTCTTACTTCATTTTTAATAATATACTTTTGTAATTCAGTTCTCATTAAAATATCATTTTTCAGTTTTCTTCTTTTTTACTTCTTTCACTTTTTGGTTTTGTTCAAACACTCAGTTCATAACTTTTTGTTGTGCAAGATTCATTAAAACTATGTCATGGTATTAGTAGTTTAAGGTTCTAATCTATAAATGGCTGAATCTGCAAATAATTCACCATCCTCTTCAATCAAAATATTTTCAACTCAGATCTTAATCAAATTACAATAAATTCAAGATTGTTAAATCAAATTTTCATTGAGGATAATTTGGGAGAAAATAATCATAGAACTTAGTAATTGGGTGATTAGATAATTTGACTTTAATAATATCTTTATAAATGGAGATCTTAAATAAGTTATTTATACAAAACAGCCCAAAGGCTTTTAAATTAATGTTCAAATTAAATTTTATAGGTCAAATAGATCTCTATAATCTTAAGCAAGTCCTAAGAGAGTGATTTGTTAAATTAAACAATATTTTATCGCAATTTAGTTTTAAAAATACTCAGTCTGATACATCTCTATTCATTAAGCAATCTGCCACTTACACTATCTATATTTTATGTTATGTTGATGATATCATCGTCACTAGAAGTAATACTTTTGAAATTGAATCTATGATTAAAGAATTGAATTATATTTTATTCTAAAAGACATTGGAGAATTAAGTTATTTTTTAGGCATTGAAGTTCGAAGAACAAGTGCTAGATAGTTACATATGTCTCTAACAAAGTATATTACTGATTTGTTGTCTAAAGTAAATATGGGAAAGGCATCAGCTCTGTCAATTCCTATAGCATTTTTTCCACAATTATTATCTACAGGTTCTGAAGAATTTCAAAACCCTAAGCTGGACAGATCAATAGTTAGTAGTCTCCCGTATTTATCCTTTACAAGGCCTCATATATCCTTCTCCATTTGCATTCGAAGTCAATTCATGCATAAGCATTTGCTTAATCCTTGGAAAGCTGTTAAAATAGTCTCGAGATACTTGAGTGGAACAAAAGAACATGGCTTTGGCTTTTACAACAACATAAACTTCAGAATCTATGGTTTTTTTATTCTAATTGGACGTGTGACCTAGAGGATCGAATATCAATTTTAGAATTGTGTGTTTTTCACTCTAATTTAGTCTCTTGGTCTTGTAGAAAACTACACGTAGTAAGTAGATAATCGACTGAGGTAGAATTCAGAAGCTTGTCCTCTTATGAAGCTAAATTTATATGGATTAAAAACTAGCTGATGGAGCTAAGAGTGATTTTTTAGACTGCACCTATGATATTGAAATGATCTTTTCTGATTCAAATGCAGTTACTATCCAATTCCCATTGTGTTTTCTCAAGCAAAGGGCGTTGCTGTGTGGGATCCAGAGGGAAACAAATATCTTCATTTCTGCTGTTAATCAGGTAACATGCTTGTAGATCTCAAATTTTGATTCAGAAATGGTGCCCAAATGAGTTATAGAAGTTAATTTCTAATTATTGAAGTGCCTGTCTTTTCCTTAGGGACATTGTTATCCTAAAATTCTGAAAGCCTTAACAGTAGTCATATCTTAATGTTCTACATTTTCAAAGGTTATGGGGTTGAAGTAAATGTTTGCTTAGTGTGGGACTATGGCCTAGTACACAAGGAATATCTCATGACATGCTAAGCTGAAATCCACAATACTTTATGACTTTATTTTTCCTCCCCCAAGCCCTTTTCTCTGTGGATATTAATAGTATTTGCAAAACTAAAGGGAGAAACGCTTTAGCTATGGCCTGAAGAATCTGTTTTGACATAGATTCATATATATATATATACAAGTTTAAAGGTTTCTATAAGGTATAAAGTTACAGATTTTACCATATCAGCTTGCATAAAGTTAATTAGAACTGTTTCCCTAAAAATTACTATTATTACAGCTCTTTTCATTATTAAAGACCACCTTCGTGCTGTTTATAAAATAGTTTTACACAATAATATTTTGTATTTTTAATCCATTAGATTGCCGTTATCTGTTGAATGATTTAATCGCTGCTGCTGCTGCTGGGTCTCAAATCTGTTTGATTATATCAATTTAATTTTTACAGTTATTCGTCGTTAAGGTTGAAGGCGAAAGTTTTTGGTTAAGGTCTTCGAAGAAGAGTTTGTCAAAACATTGATCGTGTCATGGCAAGGTACAATGCATACTTTAATTCTTTTGATTTGTTAGTTTTGAAGTTGCAATTTAACTTATTATATTTGTACTATAAATTCTATGTTTCTCTTCATTTGTTTTACCTCAATGGGTTTCTAGAGAATTACTTCTAAGACTAGGAACTATTTCCCAACCTAGTTACAAGTCTTTGAATGTCCTTTTCATTGCCCATTCCCTTTGTAGCGAATAACACCCTGCCTCCTCTATTCTTCTAATCTTCACTTTGCGACCCCTTATAAATTTTCCGTCTAAAAAATTTAATAATTATCGATTAGGTTTTGTGATATGCCAAAGGATTGGATGGATCTACCGAGGTATAGCGAAGAGTATATCAATGGTGTTATTAGTTTTTTAGACTTTGCATACTCTGAGGGAGAACCGGACGGACGACAAATTCAATGTCCTTGCAAGAGGTGTTGTAACATTAATTGGTATAGAAGAGATGTGGTATTCGACCATTTAGTAGCCGACGGATTTGTTAAGGGATATAGAACGTGGATTAATCATGGCGAATGGGCAATTCCGATGGCGGTTGACGATGACACGGATGATGAAGAAGGTGCACGCGATGACATCGAAGGTCTGCTTAATGATGCATTTGGAGATGTATCTCATGCTGAGGGTGTTACTGTAGGTCAAAATGAAGAGGCTAAAAAGTTTTACAATTTAATAGATGGGGCCAGTCAAGAGTTATACCCGGGTTGCAAGAAATTTTCTACGTTATCTTTTACCATCCGTCTGTACTTGTTAAAGTGTTTGCACGGTTGGAGCAATGCCTCCTTCACTTCACTTCTTGAGCTATTGAAAGAGGCAATGCCTGAGCTTAACATACCTTCATCTTTCCATAAGACAAAGTCTATGATAAGAGATTTAGGTCTGGATTATAAAAAAATTGATGCTTGTCCTAATGATTGCCTCCTGTATAGAAAAGAACTAAAGGATGAAAAACAATGTCGTGTGTGTGGAACTTCTCGATATACTGAAAATTCCAATGATAATAGCGAGATCCAACCTGACAAGAAAGGTCGTCCTATTCCTGCAAAGACTCTGAGATACTTTCCTATAATTCCAAGACTTCAGAGATTATTTATGTGCTCAAAGACGGCAGCAAGTCTGAGGTGGCATGATGAGGAGCGCGTAAAAGATGGGACGTTAAAGCATCCTGCTGATGGCTTGGCATGGAAGAATCTTGATGAAATCGATGAAGAATTTGCAAGAGAATCTCGCAATATTAGACTAGGCTTGTCAAGTGATGGGTTCAACCCATTTCGTAGCATGAACATTTCATGGAGCACGTGGCCCGTGATGCTGATGGTATACAACTTGCCTCCGTGGATGTGCATGAAACCCGAATATTGTATGCTTTCTTTGCTTATTCCTGGGCCACAATCACCTGGTAAAGACATTGATGTGTATCTACAACCATTGATAGAAGACTTGAAGTTGTTGTGGGAAAAAGGGGTCGAAACCTATGATGCGTCAAAGAATGAGATCTTTCAAATGCGGGCAGCTCTTTTGTGGACAATCAACGATTTTCCTGCTTATGCTATGTTGTCTGGGTGGAGTACAAAGGGAAAGTTGGCTTGCCCTTGTTGCAACAAAAATACCAGTAGCTTACAACTAAAACACAGTCGGAAGACAGTTTATATGGACCATCGTGTCTTTTTACCCATGGATCATCCGTGGAGAACCAATACAAGGTCTTTTAATGGGAAGCAGGAATTAAGACCCCCTCCACCTGTTATAGAAGGACCCGAAATTTTTGAGATGCTACAAGATGCTGATAATGTCTTTGGAAAGAAGCAAAGTACATCAAATAGTTTCCCATGGAATTGGAAAAAAAGATCAATTTTCTTTGAATTGCCTTACTGGCACAAGAACCCACTGCGTCACAACTTAGATGTCATGCACATAGAGAAGAATATACTTGACAGTGTAATTGGAACTCTCTTGGATATCCCAGGCAAGACAAAGGACCATTTGAATGCTCGATATGACTTAAAAGATTTGGGTATCTGGAAAAATCTTCAACTAAAGGAGGTGAATAATGGCAAGAGAACAAAGTTGGCAAAGGCATGCTTTTCTATGACTGCTGCAGAGAAGTCAGTTTTTTGTGGTGTTTTGAAGACAACAAAGCTACCTGATGGCAGTGCTTCGAATATATCCCGCTGTGTACATCTAGGAGAAAGAAAAGTTTCTGGTTATAAGACCCACGATGCTCACTTTATGCTTCACTATTTACTACCAATACCGATTAAAAGCATCCTCCCTGATCATGTGGCCATTCCGTTGATTCGACTAAGTTCCTTTTTTCGTCGCTTGTGCAAAAAGTTCATCACACTGGAAGAGATAGATTTACTGGAGTTAGAGATTGTGGAAACATTATGCCAGCTTGAGAGGATCTTTCCCCCGAATTTTTTTGACATAATGGTTCATCTTCCCATTCATTTAGCAAATGAGGTGAGATTGGGAGGTCCGGTGCAGTTTCGTTGGATGTATCCTCCGAAAAGGTACATGTGTACATTAAAGTCATATGTTCGCAACAGAAGTCGGCCCGAAGGTTCTATTGCAGAGGCATATCTGGCTGAGGAGTGCTTAACTTTCTGCTCAAGATACTTGCATGGAGGTGTGCAAACAAGACTTAATAAGCGGCCTCGGAATGATGATGATCCTAACGAAGACGAAGTTGTGCCATTAAAGTTGTTTTCTAACAAAGGTCGTTCGTTAGGCGTGGGAAATGGAGAAACAATTAATCTAGATGACAGATCAATTTCTCAAGCCCATGTGTATGTATTACACAATTGTGAAGAAGTGGCAGATTATGTTAGGTAACTTAATTAAACTTTTTTTTATTCTGATCAAGTTCACCCATATTTTTTAGATCAAACCTAACTATTATTAATTATAGAGAGCATGAGGAAGAGGTTAACAATCAGCGAGGAACGAAATGGAGAAAAGCAAAAGTTCACAACAAAACGTTCGCGCAGTGGTTTGAAACTCGTGCGAGGGATCCAAATGTGCCTTTCTGGCTAAAAGAATTATCTCGAGGTCCAAGCTCTGTTGCAAGAAGATTTTCTGGATATATAATTAACGGATACAGGTTTCACACGGTGGAACGTGAGGCAAGGAGAAAAACACAAAATAGTGGTATCACATTAACTGCTTTAACTTCAAGCTTTGCAAGTGCTAAGGATCAAAGTCCAATCCAAGACAATGTATCTTACTATGGCAGGCTGTTTGAGATAGTAGAGTTAGACTATTTTGGGCGTTTTAAGGTTGTCTTATTTCGGTGTGAGTAGTACGATGCTGGGAGAGATAAGTATGGTCTTACATTTGTTCACTTCCATAAGAAATGCTTCCAGGATGAACCTTTTATACTAGCATCTCAAGCACATCAGTGTTTTTATGTGCAAGATCCATATGAACATAACAAACATTATGTTATGGAAACTGTCCCAAGAGACTTATTTAAAACAGGTGACGAATCTGAGTCTGAGGCCCGTCAAGCACACTATAGTGAACAACACGAGCGTATAACGAGCCCTGCCATACCAGCTGATGACGGTGAACTTATTCTGGAGAGGACTGATTTACGACCCACGGTTATTGAAACGGTTCCCCAAGTGACTTCTGCCCAAGAATATGAGGCAGACTTCATTGGAGATTCTGATTCTGATTGGTCATCCTAAGCAATTTATTTGCTTAATATGTACATATGTATACTTAAGTTTTCTGCTTCACGGTTTTATTTGTAAGTAATACTTATTTTTTGTTAATTTGTCAGTCTCTTACATTTTTCTTATCTTGATTTTGATGTGTATATTGACTTTACTTAACTAATTTATTTGTGTAGGAATAAGGAATTTATTGATCTTAAAGCTACATCAAGTAAGAATTTGCTTAGACAATTCGAGGCTAAGAGACAAAGGATTGTAACTGAACGCAAGAAATATGAAATGGAAGCTGCAGCTGCTAATGACAAGGAGAAATCAGAGCGAAGGGTGGATGAACCAGAAAGTCAATTGGAGATGCGTGCAACCAAAGGACAGAAGAAATCCACGTCAAAGAAGCTGGATTTTAGTCATCTGCAAAGCACATTCGACTCTATTAGCAAAAGAACTAACTCCACGCCTAACACTTTGGAGGTACAGCCAAACATTCCACCGCAACAGCCAGAAAATAAAAAGAGAAAGGAGCTATTGACTATGCCTACTGCTGAAAAAGTCAAGAATGGAGTGCAGGGTGGAAAATCAACACAAGGCTTGAAGAAGTCTAAGCCTACAAACTTGGAGGCAGATGAACTTACAAGGAAGCTCGAAGCAATTCGTAAAATGAACAAGGACGTGTCAACAAGTCTAAGCCAAGAGCGGAGTTATCCAAGTTCTACTCAACTCAGAATCAACATAGGGCAGCAGCAGAATATTCAACTCACAGATGAAGACACTCAAACAGGGCAAGATGACACAACTTTGCCTTCTCCTGAAACTACCCCACAAAATAGAAGTGCAATGTTGGAGCAAGGAATATCAACAAAGGGTAAGAGGATGCCAGGAGTAAAGGCTACAACAATTGACGACTTCTTAAAGGAAAATGGGATAGATGTGGAAATTGAAGGACCAAGCACTGAACTAAGTGAGGATGGGGAAGAAAGCATGGCACTTGATAAAGACTATTATCAAGATGTGATGGAGGACATTGATGATGAAGAAGGTACTGTTTTGCTCTGTTTCTATTGATGATAAATATTTATTTTTTTTAAAATTGTTATAGAAAAACTGGACTGGTAGATCTAGTAGTTTGAAGCTGGTAAATATAGTGTTAGTTGATTCGAAGTTTGTGTGCTGTTGTTGATCTAGTTGATCTAATTGATCTAATGGTCCAAGTATTGAGGGCTAGTGGAGTTAGCGTTATTTGAATAGAAGCTTGTCTGTTATTTGATTGATCCAATTGTTGTGGTTTTGCTATGGTAGTTTAGTGAATTTGTTGCAGTGGTTAAGTCAAGTGAAGTTTTGTGTGCCTTGATGGATTTCTAGAATAGCTAAAACTTGTCCACTTCGTGGTATCAACTACATAGGTCATATTTATAATTTTTATAATTTTTATATTTATGTACTTGTTTGCTTTATATGCTTATTGAGCTCGAGTTAATTAAGCATAATCTGATGTTGACCAATTAATGAAACTAGGAGAGCCAAAGAAGAAGAAAACCCGTGGAAAAACAACTTGCAAGGAGATTTATGCAAGGACTATGGAACAGCGGGAAGAAGTCACTTTTGATCTTGGACAGCCCGTAGGACCAACCGACCAAAGTGTTTCTAATTTAACTAGTTTTGTTGGAACTATTGGTAGAAATAAAAGATTCGTTAGTCTTTTGTACACTAGTTGGCATGCTGTTCCTCCTAAAGCTAAGAAGTTCATGTGGGACTATGTTAATGTAAGACACTTGCTAATTATTGATTTCAGTTTTTTTATTCAGCACAAGAGCATATAACAATTATCTATAATCATGCAGACCAAGTTTCTCCTCCCAGACAGTGGAGAAAAGTGGGTAATGCAAGCGATTCGAGATGCTTGGAAGCGGTTCAAAGGAAGGATTAAGCAAAAGCACTTCGTTCCCTATGATACTATTGAAGATATGGTGAAGAATCGACCCCCACAAGTACCAGAAAGTGGTTTCATAAAATTGATCTATTATTGGAGTCATCCTCTAATCCAGGTAAAAGACTATATATGTCGAATTTTCATGTGAAACTATTTGACTGTTGAAAGAGCAATATGGTATTTAGTTATTAATGTGAAGCATCTCTACTGATTGGATCTGAATGATTGTTATTAAAAGAAAATTTATTAAGTGTTTTAGCATTATGTGATGTCTATATGCCTTTTTACTTGGCTAGCTACTTTTTTATCTCATTGATCTACTATTATTTTTTATCTGAAAGTTATTTGAATAGCTTCTGGTGAATGGCAGAATAGCTTTTTAGACCATACTGAATCTATGGTTTGGAAGTGGGGTTCTGTTTTGTTTCTTGAGTTGGGGACCTGATTCTTTAAGCCTTCAATCTGGAAACAGTTATAAATTTGGTACAGTTCTGCATAGGATGCAACTGATATAACACTAATTGTGGTGTGGACTACTTGGACCACATCTGAAATTTGCTTTTAGTGAATTGACTTATATGCATGTATACTTTGTTTCTTGTGTTATGTGTATAATTATTCTTTGTGGATCTCATAGCTATGTAGTTTTGTTCCATTCATATGTTATAAGTTCTCCACTCATTTTTTTAATTTCACAGGGTTTAAGGGATACTAGGTAATAGTTACTTGTTCAATGAGAATGCTACTATGTAGGAAATTGAACTCGACCTAGGTCACTGGAATTAATTGATTGAATGATGAGGGGTCTGGGTAAGCATATTTTACACAAGATGACATGTCCCTGGAGTTTACTTGATCATGTGAAGTGTGAATTTTTACAGTTGTGAAAAAACTGAACAGGTGCTCCAATGTATTATAAATAGATCTTTTATGCTTGCTTTTGGGTATTGTTCAGTGCTTTAGCTTAATAATGCAACCTTGCTAGTAGATTTTCCTAACTCATTACGCTGCACGTTTTAGTAACTGAATTTAAAAACTGATCAAAGGCTAAATTTGAAAAACAAGTAGTATTATTCCGATATCTTTTATACGAGAAATGCTTAAAGGAACATATTGTTGGCTGTTTTTTATTTATTGTATTTATGATACAAATTTTAATTAATGTACTGTATTGACTTACCGAAAGAAATGAATTGAAGTCACTTATCAATAGATAGTGTGAAAATTTTGATTATATTAATATCTGATTATTATGTTAAAAGGATATGTAAAACACATATAAATAAATCAATTTAATGGTGCTAAGAGTTTCCAAAGATGATTATTCACTAAACAACAAAGTCATCAATATATATTGGTACTACGTCATAATATAGACTCATCCATGTTCTTCATTTCATGTAATTAAAATGCTCAAAGAATCACACTGCTAGTAGGCAGAAATTTAATTAGTTCAGACTGAATAATACTGTCCCACCAACAAATTTGTAACAATTCAAGTATATGCCAACCATTATTTGATAATAATAATTATTAAAAGATAGTAGTACTATATATATGATATCCCAGTACTATATAGCAGCCCACAGTTTTCCTGTTGTATTTATTCTCTAACATCAAAATCTTATAACAGAAGTGCAGGATTCTTGGTTCCAAATGAATAATAAAGTTGGGGGGAGTTTTATACTCCTGCTGTATTCTTAGTTACCCATTTTTAGGAAGGGAAATATAATTAATGTTACCGTACCTAGTTGGCACTTAAAATCTTTAGATTTTGATTATGGGTATGCTGTATGCTAACTTTTTATTCACTTCCAGTCAATAAGTCAAAGAAACAAGCAACACAAGGAAAATGTGAAGTTTCCACATCGCATGGGGCCAATTAATTTCGGAAGAGTACGAGTGGCTATGGTAAATAGTAGATTTATATTTATTAGAATTTATATTTGCATAAATTGAAGGAAGAAATCGAAGTATGATCTTATTTTGCAGCGAGCAACAAAGGAAACAAAGGAGGAACCAAAAAGGTGGTTTGAGATGTTCATTGCTACCCGAACAAGTCGGAAGAGGAAAGAAGTGGATGAGGAAACACAAACTGCTGTTGTAAGAATTCATTCAATCATTCATAATTACAATTCAAATTTATGATACGGTAACTTATTACTCAATTTTAAATGTTTCTTCTATGCAGGAAGACTTCCAACACCGCTAAGCTGCTGGTGAAACAGAAGAGGAAGCATTTGAGGCCATATTCGGGAAAGAACAACCAGATCGGGTAAGGTTGTATGGAAGATCTGTGACAAAGACTGAATTAAAAAAACATGCTGAAATTAATGAAATCAAGAATCAACACAAAGAGGAAGTGTCCAGTCTGAAGGATAAACTTGGACACATGGAGGCCCAACAGCAAAAACAAGAGGCCAAACAGCAAAAACAGGACGAAGAGATTCATGGGTTGCGAAATATGATCAAGTTATTACTGCAGCGATCGGAACCTGGAATGAGGCCAGAAGAACTAGAAGCTTTATTACAAGATGCCCAACAGTCCTATTGATGCGAATAGCGGCCATGGATCAACACATTTTCCGAACTTAGATGTGGTATGTCCTTATCTATTCCTTGTTTCATAGTTTTTTACTTGCATTTACATTAATTGCTATGGCTGAAAATTTTTGTTGGCTTTATTAACACTGAAGTTGTATTGCTATGGGTGAAACTTGTATTCTGAAGTGGTATAGCCATGTTATTTTTTTAGTATATGCTTTCTTGGTTTACTATGACTACGTGTTCTATTTAATTTTTATAATTACGAATGTCATTATGAATATTTCTTTAACTACTTTTCTATATAATTATGCAGGGTAACAATGAAGATTAAGCAATGAAGATAAAGCTGACTATTATTGTGGTTTATTGGCTAAGATAGAATGCTACTTAGAATCTTTACATGTATAGTTGACTAATGATTTTTATTAGAAGATACTTTAATTTTATTGGCTAAGTGATATATTATGGTTTTGATATGGCTATGCTTACTTTAGTTTGACCATTCTATTACTTTTGGATAATGTTATAAATATATTTTGGTTAGAGACAATTTTTATTATATAAAGTAATTATTTAGTATAATTATGTCTTTATTTTTATTTTGTAATATTTAATTATTTTATACATGTAATCATATTAACTATTATGTTGTATTAATAATTATTAGATAATTATATATATATATATACAGGAAAAAAAAAGAGGGACCTAAGGCTACGCTTATAAAGAGTAGCTATAGTAAACGAAAAAAAAACAAAGAGGGACCTAAGGCTACGCTTATATACAGTAGCTATAGTATACGAAAAAAAAAAAGGGACCTAAGGCTACGCTTATAAAAAGTAGCTATAGTATCAACTGTGGCTACGCTTTACAAGTGATGCAGTAGCGTTAAAAAAGCGTTGCCTATTCTGGAAGAACGAAAGCTGAAAAGCGTAGCCTTTGGTCACGGAGAGCATCACTTGAAAAGCGTAGCCTATTCCTAAACGCCAAAAGCGTAGCCCTTGGTGCAGAAAAGCGTAGCCTTTGAGAATAGGCAACGGCCGAATAGGAATCACCCTGAAAAGCGTAGCCGTAGCCTAAAAAGCGTAGCCGTAGCCTAAGGCATCATTTTTTTCACTTTTGGCTACACTTTTCAAGTGTACCTGAATGGGTGTTTTTCTTGTAGTGCCACCAAGAAAAAATGTCCAACTAGCACAAAGTGTAGTTGCTTTTTGAGTTCATGTTGTTGTAGTTGAATGCTATGGTTAAACAATTCTGTCTTTTCGTAATGTAACCTTTGAAACCTGTATGCATGGCCTTTGAATATTGTTATGGCCTATGATATTTTGGGTTGTGATAGTATGTTATGCACAATGTACTTTAGCACAAACAACACTTGTTTCATATTCCAGAATTAGTTATGTTAAATTAATGAAGTTTTTGGTTTAGTTGAACACAATTTTAGCAGAATAAGTGCAGCATCAAGAGTTGAACTCATGTCAAATTAGTGTTTCATTTCATCTCATTCCATCTTCATCAAGACATTACATACCACTTAAGAAATTTAAAATTTTATAACATAATCATCATTTGTTGAATATAAACCCCACCCAACAAACTAAAATCTAAACACACACCAAAAGTAACTACAAAAGCCAGCAGCACCACTGTCATCATCTTCATGGTCTTAACATCACTCTCCAAACTTGTCATTCTCCAACTTAACTCATGCAAAACTTCTAGTAGAATGGGTGTTGCACAAACTTGTTCTTCACATCCATCAGCCCAATGAAAAAAATTACAATGAATTCCATACTGCAAAGTAAAAAATGCAGGTGAATCCAAACTCAAACTCAAACCATCGATCTTAACATTTTATTCACAGCCATAACCTTACCTCATAGTTCGGACAACCATAAAATGGTCTACCAGGATTTTTTGCCGTTGTTGAATACTTCATCACCGTTCGAAACCCGCAATTACAGAAAACAACGTTCTTACCTCCCCTATTGCGCATTCCTTTGTTGCCATAAGGTCTGCCTACAGAGTTGTTCCTACTTGAGCTACTTTGGCTTCTCTCGCCACCACCCATCATCACTCACACAGATAAGAAATCAATTTGGGTTTTAGGGTAAAGAAGAGAGGTCGAAGAAGAGAAGGAGACTCGAAGAAGAGAAGAGCATAGCATACAGTTTGAAGAAGGGAAGACAATTACAATTTATAATTGAAATGGACTAATTTGGGTAATATTAGGCAATTCCAGATACCAATTTGAATCAAATTCAATATTCGCACACATCAGCATACAGCTGGAATGCCCATATGGCAGTTAACGTTCCACATCAGCAATGTTTAGAAGGCATTTCTGCGAGGAACTAACGGAGACGCACGTTTCTGAATTTAAGGGATTTAGTTAGTCATTTATAAAAATTAAGGACTAAATTGAATACCGATTTAAAATTCAGAGACTATTTTGAGCATTTACTCTATTTCTATACTAGGAAATCAAAGATATTAAGGTTATAAAATTTCATTCCTCTATTATTTATACGCACGATAGATTTTCTTAATTTAGTACTATAAGATGGATTCTATATTAAGCAAGTTATTACTTACTTAGTTTAGAAAAGGTCAACTAAGACTAAGGATGAGTTTTACTTATTTATTTTTTTTCTAAATTGGGAACTCCTTTTATTTTTTATATATATATTTTGACGCGGGATCATTAAATATGATAAGTTTTCAATATTTTTCGATCTACCTTAGTGTTCAATCTAACAATGCAATGAATTTATAATGAGATTTCTCAACAAAATACAAGAGTTGTGACTTAGAAACAACAAAATAAAATAATAATCATATTGATCCCTTAACTAATCATTCCTAATAAATAGAGATAATAATAAAAATAATTAAAATTTAGTGTTCTCTTAACTCTTAAGGGGCTAATTTGGTCTTAGTAAAGATAAAAATCAAGAAAATTATTTTGATTATTATCTCTATTTAATAATAATTTTGGGAAAAAAATTGTGTTATTAAATTTTAATGTTATGTTTGGACAACTACTATTAAAAGGAAAAAAAAAATAGTCTTTTGTTAGAATATAAATTGATTACGTGATTATTGCATATTAATTCAACATCTTAGTTAAATATTTCTTTTTTTTTTAATTTATAGAGCTTATATCATTATATTTTTTATATTTTAATAACAAAATCTTTTGTTTACATTTGCATAATAATGAAATAATGGTTATTCCAATGAAGATTTTATGATTGTCATTATGTGAAAATATTCTATTTTGATTATTGGATGATAAATTGTAAGGCCTGATTTTTATTTGAAGTAAAAGTGTTACTTTTATTTAAAATATTGCTAAACAAATAAGCCATATTTTTTAAAAAAAATATCATCATAAAAAGATGTTTTTAACATCTTCATTGAAGTAGTTACCTAATCAAATATCTCATGAACAAGTTCTTAAACTACTCTTTTATTTAAGTTTAAATATTCTATTATATAAATAACAAATTAATTATTTGTGAACAAAAGAATAATTTGTCATTAAAATGGAGATATAGTAACATTATATTCTCATTTTAATAAATTGAGAAAGTATTTAAAGAGAATTTATATATTAGGCGGTGGTCTGAAAGAAGCAGGCCGTGGCGGAGTACCGCAAGATTGATTTTCGGATGGCGGTGCCATGGATGATAGGAGCCACGTAAGACATGACAGTGGAAGATGCGGCAGTCGTGAAAGAGACGGTGGAGGAACAAGTGGTGGCAGAGTACCCACAAGATTAACTTAGATAGTGCCACGTAGGGGTGGCAATGGGTATAGTAGGGTAGGGTTTGGATCCAACCCTAACCTTACTCGCGGGTTGAGATTTTTATATAAACTCAACCCTATCCTATCCGCGGGTTGAGAATATCTCAACCCTAGCCCTACTTGCTCTTAACCCGCGGATACCCGACTCTACCCGTGGGTTACAGAAAAGATACACTATTATTATATAACTTGATGATAATTTAAAATAAAATTGACTTTTATGTAAAAAAATATTAAATTATCAATTAATGATTTTTTTTAGTGGTCAAGGATCTTTTACATTTAGTGAGAAGTCTTTGGTTCAACATCCACTTAAAACATATTTTTATATAAATATATAATATATACATATATAGAGTGCGGGTTGGTCGGATAGGGTTGAGACTCAACCCACACCCTATCCTACTCGCACGAGAACCCTACCCGCACCCTACTCTATGCATTGCGGATTGGGTTGGCAATCCTACCCGATCAGATGGGTTCGGATTGAATACCCACGGATAGAGTACATATTGCCACCCCTAGTACCACGGAAGACAAAAGCCAAATCAGCCAGGTGGCAGTGGTGTATTGACTTAGTACGGTGGAATGAAGCCGAACTTTCTTCGCATTTTTCAGTCCTCGCGGGTGTTGATGAGGTTAGTGGAAGTTTATTACGATATGAATCTTAAAAAAATACCTCATTTTTAGTAAGGGAAAATACATTGATAGTCACCGATATTATTTTAAAATTGGTATGTTTATGGTTGCTGTTAACGCGATTAAGATAAAGAATATATATATATATATATATATATATATATATATATATATATATATCGAATAGTCTAATTACAATTTTTTAAGTGAATATGAAAAATTCATGTCATTTAAGTTATAGTTTGTTGGTTAAGATAAAAAGTATTTAATGAAGTGAGAAAATATTAAATCAAAAGCAAGAATAAAATTATTTTTATCAATAAAAAGAAGCTTCGTAATTTTTTATAAAAAAATGATAATTTATGTATCTTCTTTAAAAATGATGCCATAGTAAAATTGAGAGAGTGCATAATAAAATGGAAAATACATAAAGAAAATTTGTGTATTTTTTATTCAATTAAAAATAAAAAAATGACTAATTATATATATACACAAACATAAAACAAACTAACACAGTTTTAAATTTTAAACTATGCTAACACACTTATAAAGTTTTGAATTTTAAACTTCTTCATGGACTTCTAGTTGATTCAATATAAATATTATCAGCCGATCCAAACCCTAATTCATATTAGCTTTTGAAGTAGTAATGTTAAGTATCTAATTTTTTTTATAAACTAAGTTCAACTAAATTAAACAATAAGACTTAGAATAATACTAGCCTTAATTGATTTCTGTTATGTTAAACTAATTTAATTAAATTTAGTTAACAAAAATTTATATGTGTAGCATTATTCATTTTGAGAAGGAAAATAATAATCAGGTAGGTTTATGTGAGATTTGCACCCTATTTCCATTTGTGCATTATGCTAGCAATAATGAATTTGGATATTTTAAATTTTGAATTTTAATTTTAGAGGTTAAAGTGTGATTTTTTACCTTTGAATAATTTTTTTTAATATTTTCTCTTAGTCTCATCTATAAAATAAATGGTGAAAGATCACACTATCATTTAAAGTAAAATTAAATATTTAAAATATCAAAATCCAGCAATAATTTACAAGTAAGTTGGCGTGGGTAAAATAGTGTAGAGTCTATTATCCTAATTCTATCTCTCAGTTTAAATTTTCTCTAAAATCAAAGTTTATCCGCAGTTGAAAATTTTTTTTTCAATCAAACATAATATTTAATCATTTTATAGTCCATAAACATACTAATAAAATAGAAAATACAATATTAAGCCCATATTAAAATTAAAAGCAATAAAATTATAATAAAATCTATGTTAAAATTACAAAAGTGAAAAGATATAGATTTAATTTCCATCAACTTCGTTATATATGTATAATAATTTTTAATTATATACTATAATATATTAGGAGTATAAGTTGGTTGGGTTGGATTAGACCTAAATTCACACCTAATCATATTTGCATATTAACCCGTTCCACTCTCAATCGGATTTGCTGAAAATCGAATTGTCAATTCTACTCGAATAGATTGGATCAGATTAGATACTCACGAGTAAATTTAGATTCAGTTTGAATAAACAACTTAATTAAACTCCTTTTGAAAAAATAGTTTAAACAATAAATGACTATATTAAAAGTAGTTTATAAATAAGTTATTTTGTATTTGAATTTTTAGTTATAAAAGTCCTTATTTTATAGAAATGTGATAAAAAAAATAGTAGTATTATGAGAGAAGTCATTTTTTGAACTTCTCTATAAACTCTTAAATAGCTTCTTAAAAAATTGTAATTTAATTTTAAAAATTATACCAGACATTAATATTACTACTTTTCATAAATAAAAAATTCAAAAAAAATACTTTTGACACTTCTCAAATAGGTCTTTAGTATTGCCAGCTTGTTTATAATTTTTGGGCCGTGACTAAAAACGTTGAGGGCCGAAAATTCAGCAACCTTCTCTTTCTCGATTTTACTATTTAGTAAGAGAGGAATAAGAACAAAAAAGGAGAACCATAAGAAAAAGAAATTGTTGAGTGGCACATTTCTCAAACAACCGAATTTGGGTTGAAATCTGGCCTTAGCCACTAGAAGTCGATTAAAAAACTATTTGTATGGTTTTTTATTGTTTGCTAGTACTATGTACCGTGACTTACCCGTTTGTGGTCGAGAGTTAAATAAAATATTAAAAAAAAAGTGGACAAAAAAAACCTCATTTCTAGCGTGCGTAGAATGGATGTGTTGTATTAAGGTTAAAAAAAGGATAAAGAGTGGCGAAACTCTAACTCTCTTTTATATCCGAATTTTCCATGTCTACAGCGAGACCAATGGTTGTACAGATTGATTGGCTAAATTTAACTTAGGTGTGGAACACCCCTCCTGCTGCTCTTGTGATGTTTCAGGGATCCTTCAACCCAATTCTTTAGTTTTTCTTAGCTTGCTTTCCTTGGGCCTCAGGCCCGTTATATATAAAAAAAATAAATAAAAGAAAAAAGAAAAAATTAAGACAAAAAGAAAACAGAAAAAAAATCTTATTGGTTTTCGAAAAGGAAATCATTTTGAAACTTGGATCAAAAAGAAAAAGAGAATGCTTATTAATTAAAGAAATTTAACATAATACATATTTATGTAATCCATAATTATTTACCTGGATTTTTGGTTGACTTGAATCAAAGGCCGTTCACCACTAAGAAGTGGCACTCTACCGAACCCATCTTACAATACACGCATCAAGCCCTCAAAGTTCTCTAGTTTTCTTAAGCCGCACATTGTGCTACCATGTTACTATACTCTCTTCTTTATTAATTGCTTACGTTTATTTCACATTTTCAACTTTTTTGTGCCTCTTTGTATATATACTTCAAACAAATAATCCCTCTTGTTTCCTTCCTCTGCATATATTCAAACAACTTCATCGTAATTCCAACCTTAATTAAGATGAAGAAGCCACCAATTCAAAACCTCACCAGACTCCACCCTATGATCAAATTCATCTTAGCCACCATCTCAACATTTTGTGCTATAACCCTCTGTGTTTCGGTGCTACTCTTGGCCACAACAAAGATAGTCAACGTTGACCATTCATCACATCATGTTTCTGACCCTACAACACTCAATCACCTTGTGTTTGGAATTGCCTCTAGTGGAAAATCATGGCCTAGAAGAAAAGACTACGCAAAGCTATGGTGGAATCACAACGATGGAATGAGAGGGTGTGTTTTTGTCGATACTCTTCCAAGCAATGATACTAATAATTCTTCTTCTTCTCCTCTTCTTCCTCCTCTGTGTGTCTCCGAGGACACTTCGAAATTTCGCTACACTTACCGGCGGGGAGGCCTCCGATCCGCGATCCGTGTGGCGCGTGTTGTTAAAGAGATTGTGGCATTGAACCATTCTGATGTGAGGTGGTATGTGTTTGGTGACGACGACACGGTGTTCTTGCCGGAGAATCTTGTGAAGATTCTGTCAAAGTATGATCACAGGCTTTGGTATTATGTTGGTGCACACACTGAGATGTATGAAGGGTGCCAGGTTTTTGGTTTTGGAATGGCCTTTGGCGGTGGCGGTTTTGCTATAAGTGCTCCTCTGGCGAAAGTGCTAGCCAAGGTTTTTGATTCTTGTATAGAAAGGTATACTCATCTATATGGAAGTGATGCAAGGGTCTACTCTTGCATAACAGAACTTGGAGTTGGCTTAACACATGAACCTGGTTTTCATCAGGTAAAAATTTATTACTTTGGAAAAAAAATGTTGAATACTATGGGTGACTTTTGTTTTAGAAATTTTAGAACAATCATGTTACGTGTATACTAAAAATCAATGCATATAAATAAGTATTCGAGTAATTTATTTGTAATGTTCTTTTGGTATATATTGTGATTATGAAATTGGATTAGGTTGATCTAAGGGGAAACATCTTTGGCCTATTGGCTGCTCATCCAATGACTCCTTTGTTGTCCCTACACCATCCAGAAGCCATAGATCCAATATTTCCCAACATGACAGCAAAAGGAGCTCTTCAACACTTATTTGAAGCTGTAAAGGTTGATTCTCAAAGGGTGCTACAACAAACTGTTTGCTATGACAATGAATCTTCATGGACAGTTTCAGTGTCATGGGGATATGCTGTCCAAGTTTTCCATAACAACTTGCCCTTGCCAGAGGCAGTGAGAGTCCAAAAGACTTTCAAGCAGTGGAAGGAAGGAGGGAGTGTTGTTGGAGGAATATACTCTTTCAACACAAGAGAGGTTCACCCTGATCCATGTACAAGACCCTCGGTTTTCTACCTAGATAAGGTTTCTTATGGTAAAGATTTCTTCATCATAAGCAATTACAAGAAATCTTTTCAAAATTGCTCACATGACATGCCAACTAAGAAACTTGAAGTGATCAAAGTGGTCACAAATAAGCTAGACCTTGACATCAAACAGGTAATCTCAAATACTAGAAACATGGCATTACTTTTGTAATTACATAATGTTATTTTATCATTACGAGAGTGATCACTCACATAAAGATATTTTTTGTGGGAAGATAATAACTAAGAATTGTTAGATAATTTAATATGTTTATCTAAACTATCATTTAACGATTTTCACCTGCTATTTTTACATAAATACAATTGCATATGACTTTTCACCTCATCATTATACAACTAATGACCTCTGTTTTTTGTGTTGCAGTTGCAGAGTCCTAGGAGGCACTGTTGTGATGTATTGCGCTCCACAACAGGTGACATGATGGAAGTTGCAATCAGAGAGTGTAAAGATGAAGAATTGATTTACATGCACTGATGGATCACAAAATAGTTAAACCAATTTTAATATGAATTTAATTTTGATAAAATGCCAGTATAAAAAAGTTTTACATGTGCATTTAATTACGTAAACGGTACATTAATAAAAATAATGGATATAAATAAGTAATTGCACGATTATATAAAATATTTATACTGTGAATATATCAAAATTAAACTCTTTTAATATTCTCTAGCAGAAGGAATTTTTTTGAAGGACCTTGCTACTTGCTAGTGTACTGTGTACATGATGGGATTGGAAGAGATTGTTGTAAAGGGACATATATTAATTCAATACATAATTTATAGATATTCTTACATTGAAAGTATAGATTGTTGACAAAAATTAAATGCAAGAAGTTTGTTACGTTATTTGGATTAATCTCTACATATAAATGATTTTGTTATACAAGTCTTACAAGTTTTCTAATTGATATTACGCTTAAATACGCTTGTTGTGCACATATGTTTCACGCGCCTCTAACAGATTTTTAATTTTTGAAATGATTCTATTTCCTTTTTTAAATTTCTTACCTTCTCTTTCTCCTTCTTTATTTACGTGCTTTTCTCTCTCTATTTTCTTTTTTCGTTATTCTCGATTTCCAATGTTTTTTTGACATCAAGCTCTGAAATTATTTTTGAAGATAATGGATAATTCAACTTCAGATTGTCAGATGAACCAGTGCGTGAATCTTATCTGTAAAATTTGCTGTTAATTCTTTCTTGTTTGAATTAAATCTAATGTACTAGTTCTGATTAGAATTAATACAATCTTGTCCATTTTATATCAGATGTTCGGGTATAGATCATGAATATTTGGGTGTATTTTTATAAAAGTTTGGGTGTATTTACAGTTTATGACTTTTCATCTGACGGAAGGTGAATTGTCTTATTCTTTTAGTTGAATTGTTTTAGTTTTTATTTAGTTATGATTCATGAATCTCGTTTTTGTTATTTTTTATGATGGTTTTATAGTTGTATTTGCATTCTATAGTTTATGCTTGTTTTAATATGGTGTATTTTGAGTTTATTTTGCAGCTCTTGCTGACTTTAGTAGCTGATTTTAGTGTATACGTAACATAACTCATCTCTGTATCTGCAGAAAATTTGGGTGTAAAAATAAATATATTTGGGTGTAATACGAAGATATTTGGGTGTAAAACGAAGATATTTGTGTGTATTTTTATTCTGATAAGTCCTGCATGATTCAGAACTCTTCATCTTCTTCCTCCTCATCTTCTTATGCTTCTTTTGCTTCATCTTTTGATTTCATATTTTCATAATTCTTTTTGGGAGAAAAAAATCAAACAAAGAAGAAAAAAATACATAATATTGCAAAATCAAAAGAAGAAGGAAGAGAAACACGATGACGAAGATGAAACACACGAAGAAAAAGGAAGAGAAATACAAAAAAGGAGGAGAAGAATAAGGAAGAAGAGGAGAAGGAAGAGAAATGCGAAGAAAAATGACAGTTGTGGTTTTCATCGAGGAAGAAGAAGAGTCATTCATAATGGTGAGTAGCACGCTTTAGAAACAGAAAGTGGTTGAGTAACGTGCGTGTATTTACTCTTGAATGTGGGAGTGTAATGTACATGTATTTTATTAGGCTTGTGCCAATTTATAAGATTTGTAAGACATAAAAGCTTGTATGTGTAACATACCTGAAGTTATTTATAGGTTCGGCATTTTCAGCTACAAGAGTTGGCTCACAGGGTTCATCATAGCAATTCCTGCATTTAATAATAAAAAATACAAGAACTTTTGGGACAAGAAATGAGATTGAATCTAATAAATGATAATTAGCAGCTCAATTAAAGTTATTTGTATACAGAGATCTTTATTATCGGGTTAGGTTCCTTGCATCGCCCTTGTTAATAATTATTGAATCTCTAACTAAATTACTTCTTAAATACTTGTTTCCTTTTCCTTATATTTTTCACGAAATAAAAGAGTGCATTTCACTTACTCAATATATTAAGATAGGAAACACTTTTTTAATTTGTACGGAAAAAAAAAGAATGGCAATGGAAGAGATATTTAAGTACTCATATTCGTTGTGAACATTTATATATTACTCTTTTTTCTGTTTCATTATTCACGGATATAGGAAATTTGATTAAAAAAAAAAAACAGTTAATATTAAGCTACTGTTAGGATAACTAACTAAATATGGGATCATAGAAGTAAAGTTATATGATTTTACTTTTGGGTCCATTGCAAGAACATATTAGCTTATAAAAAAGAGAGCATATTAGTTAAAGTTAGCATTGCTGCTCAATTATAATCAACACATTATTAGAATAATTGTAAATTAAATTGTGAATAAATCAGTTGAGTCCGAATAAATTCATAAATATCTATAAATCATTCATACGGGACAAAAAACAAATTTGTAGAAGAACAAAAAGTCTAAGAATCACATATTATTAAATAGATTTAAAACTTATATATAATCAATGAAATTTTGAAACACTTTCCTAAACAATATTCATGGTTGTACCTTTTGACTTGAATAAATTATTCTCAATTAATATCTTTAAATTAGTTTTGATTTTATTTTTGAAATAGTAACGTAAAGTTGTCGGTGAATAAAAATAGACTTTGACAAATATAATTCCACAATTATGAAATTTGACTTTGAGACTCATTAATAATTGTAGAAAATGAAATAACTAATAAAAATTGGGAGTCACTTAGATAAAGGTGTTAAAAATCTCTTTTTATAAAGATGTTTTTTTAATAATTAAAATTTAATAGATATAATCAATTAAATCGTATTATTTTGTCAAAATTAGACTAGACAAATTGATTTGACCTAAAAATGGTAAATCAAATCTTGAACTGGTATAAATTAATATTATTTTTTAAAGAAAATGACTACAATACCCTATTATAGAAAATGACTAAAATACTTCTATTATATATATTAATTTCGAGAATCTTAAATTTTAGTCCTTTATTTTTCTATCGTAGGGTTAGAATTTAGAATTTTTAAAATTAATATATATATATATATATATAATAAGAGTATTTTAATTATTTTCTATAATAAGGGTATTATAGTCATTTTTTATAAAAAAAAATATTAATTTAGACTAGTTCAAAACTTGATTCACTATTTTTCCGGTTAAATTAATTTGTTTAGCCTAATTTTGACAAAAATAACATGATTTAATCGATTATATATATTAAATTTTAATTACTAAAAAATATTTTTAAAAAAGGACGTTTTAGACGTCTTTATCTACATGGCTCCCATGAAAATTATTTTCTTTAAAACCTTAATGAAATATTTTGGTTATTGGATATCATATTTATGAGTAGTATTAGAATTACCTGAGAACATACTCGTCCCATATTAGAATAAGCATGTCTTATCCAAATTTATCATATATTGGATCGAATTATTAGATCAGTCTAAATTGTCATCTCTAAGAAAATATATATAAATTTTTACTGTATTATTAAAAAAATTGATATGAATTGAATTCAAGAGATTGTATGAATAAAAATATTCTATGTATATTAAAAATTAATGATTATATATATATAAATATTGATTTGTATATTTTTAAATTAAAATTTGTCATAGTAGAATAATCAAAATTATAATAGACTAATAAGTAAACTTATTTATAATAGTATAACTAAAAATTTTCTGAGATTGATATCTAATATATCTCTATGTAATGGGTAATATTTTTTATATACACTTAATATGATTGATGCAATTTTTTTCCTTGCCCTTGTTATAAGCTTTCTTTAATTTGATTGAATCATATCTTACACTTCCTGTGTTTGGCAGCTCTGATCTCCTTTTAGACCGTACCATATGTTTAGTTAATGGCTTTGAGTGGAGTAGAATATAGCATAGGTAGTATGATAACGTTTTCTTATGTTTGAATTGTTAATTTGGGATTCATCGAGTTTTATTGTATTTGAAACACATATTTCATTTTACTCAATTTATCGTATTTAGGATCAAAATTTAGTTTAATAAAAAGAAACTAGAATGACAGTATTACTTTTTAAACCATTTCACTTGATAAAACTACTAAAATTGATCTAATAATAAATAATATAATTTAAATTATATTCCCATGTAAGTATATAACTAAAATGACGTTCACTCCATTCATGTAGATGGATCTAAACGTAGCGTTAAGATTCGATTAGTGTAAGCAAAAAGAATCAAACGCCGACATTAGTCGTCACATGATAGATCCACATAGAGGATCCGGGAGTGAAGGAATATGCTCACTTTTCATGCATTCGAGGCCCAAAAATCATCCCTATATTTCAGTGCACAGAATCATACCACGAACTTTTTGTTTTTGATGTTGGAGTTGTAATGTTATTTTTTTTTAAATTGTGTACAGTATTCGATTTGTAGAGATACATTAATTGGACCATTCGATTTATAGAGATATAGAAATTGAACAGTTCGATTTGTTTAATTTGTCTGAGACATAAAAATCAAACCGTTCGATTTGTGTTAAAAAAAATTTAAAATACAGAAATCGAATCCTCTAATTTATATACTTTTCATCATTTTAAAAAACACACAAAATTACATAGTATATTATTACTTTTACTTCCATAACAAAAAAACCCCTCATATCACACCTGCTTCTAGATGAATTCTTCACAAATCTTGCCTTACATAGACACCTGTCCTTTCTTCTTTCATCTTTCTAAGCGGAGCAAAGCATGCTTTTCCCTCCTGTGAGTAAGAAAGTAAACACATAATCCTAAGCAAAGGTTTAATTCCGTCGTTTATTAAGATCTTATTTAATTATTTAGTAGAAATTTAAAAGGTTTAGATTAAATTATGACATGATTATAAAACTCTGTTTCATCCGCTTTTATATCACTCCATCATCTATCGTTTTACAAATTTATTATTAAATTATTTTCGTACCTTCTACTTTAGTATTTTTGTACTCAAGTTACTAAATGGTTTAACAACTTTGGTAACGCAAAAAAAAAAAAAATGCCACCCTTAATAAAACAGTGGCATATAGAAAAATAATCTGAAAATAGTATTGTATTTAGTAATAAATTTTCATGGATTCTTGACCTATACAAGGCATGTTGCAGTGAACAATAATTTGTTAGAACAAGGGGCACGTGGTTCTTATTTCTGTGGAAACAAGCCAACCTCGTGGACCAAATTAAAGAAGAAAGAAGTTACTATTACTCCAAAGAACGAAAAGTTCATACAATTAAAAGTCTTCCCAAAAAGGATTTTTTACGCCGAGTTTTCTGCTACCACTATTCATTTGTTAATTTCTCACTAAATAAGAAATAATATTCTTTTAATCAAGTTGCAGTTACACCTAATTTTAATTTCTTTCCCTATATAGATACATACATACACTACTCTTGAATGCTATATGCAGAACAATTAACATAAAAATGCAGCAGCATCTGATGATGATTCAGAAAAGCACTAACAAGAACAAAAGCCAATCTTTGAGAAACCTGATTTTATTACTCTCAACTTCATTTTGTGTCACTTATTACATCCTTGTATCAACTCAGCTTCTAGACACACCAAAGCAAATACTACAACACTTGAATAACAACTACTCTTCAAAACTCTCATCATCATTACAAGAACATTATCCTTCAACCACTATTGACCATGTCGTGTTTGGAATCGCCTCCAGTGGAGATTCATGGCCTAAGAGAAAACAATACACAAAGCTCTGGTGGAACAATAAAACAATGAAGGGGTGTGTATTCGTGGACAAAACGCCAATCGAGAATGATAATGACTCTTCTCTTCCTCCTCTGTGTGTCTCTGAAGACACTTCCCGGTTTAAGTACAGTTACAGGGGCGGTCTTCGATCGGCGATCCGCGTGGCGCGTGTGCTTAAGGAGACAGTGGCATTGAATCATTCGGGTGTGAGGTGGTATGTGTTTGGTGACGACGACACGGTGTTCTTGCCGGAGAATCTGGTGAAGACGCTGTCCAAGTATGATGATAGGCTTTGGTACTACATAGGGTCGAATTCGGAGAGTTATAAACAGAAGTGGTTCTTTGGTTTTGACATGGCATATGGTGGAGCTGGTTTTGCTATAAGTGGTTCTCTAGCGAAGGTGTTGGCGAAGGTGTTTGATGAATGCATTCAAAGGTATCCGCATGTGTATGGGAGTGATGGCAGAGTCTATTCTTGTGTCACTGAACTTGGTCTTGCTTTAACACTTGAACCCGGTTTTCATCAGGTACTTTCCTTCTTTATTTTTATTCAATTTTACGTTAAATTAATACTTGAAAATTATTAAATAATAATGGAAAATGTTAGGGAGACAATGATTTTGTTGAACAATATGAACAACCACCAATCAAATAAAAACACACTACACTTCCAAATTAACCCTCTAAATTTTAATATTAAAATAACCATCCGTACACTAGTAAAATGAACATCCGATATATCTATTGTTTACATTGTTTAATATTTTCATTGTTCACTTATACTTTTCTAATAATTTAATAAGAAGAAGTATAGAAAGTCAATGAAGTATTTATAATAATGTGTATAATGAAGTATAGAGATGTTCAATTTATTAGGATATTAGATATTTATTATTACTAGTACTCTAGATAGTATGAATGTATTGTGTTTGAGAAATTAGTAATATTTTTTATCATAAGATTCATTTTTTAATTCATATTGAACCAAATAAATAGATCATTATACACATTATACAAATACTCCATTACATTCCTAACAAAATTCATCTAATAAATTTAACTAAATTGTCTTTTAATGTCTCTCAACTATAGAAAATTCATCGTCCTTCATTGACTTTCTTATTCCTAAATATCCTCTTGCATAGAGAGAGACACAGATTCTCTTAATAAAAGAATTTGTATGACTTATTTCTTATGTGTTTTCTTAGTATTTATTATCATGCTTTCTATATTTCGTAGTAGTTATAGAATGAATTATGACTCTCATTTTAATAAATAATCATATTCTCTCTAAAGTTATAAGATTGTTCGGATGATTTTCTGAATGAAGTTGCGGACGGAACTTGCTTCTCGTCCAATTATGAATTAGGTCTTTCTAGAGAGCAAACACATTCCGATATTTAAACTAAAGAATATTTCGGATATAATTAGTATAGCTTTTATTATCTATTTTCTGGCTTATTTCTCAGTTTATATAAGGTGATCAGTTTCGTTAGTAAGGTAACAACTTTATTAATTAATGGTCTTTATGACTTGCTCGTTATGCTCATTACATAACATTTTAGATTTATTCCCTCATAATTGGGTGTTTATTTTAGGAATCCAAGGTTCTATTGCTCTTAGAGTAACTGTTTTTTTCTATCCCATCCTAGATTTATTTCATTATACTATTTGGATTTTTTTTTTGTGCCGGGTTATTAAATCTTCTTGGGCCAAGTCGGTGTCCAGCAAATTTGGGTCTAATCCAGAACATAGATTATTATCCACAAATTTTTCGATACCTAATGTCTATCTATATATTTTATTTATATAAAAATTGATATACAAATTTTTTCACAGCTAAAAATTAACATCTCATCTATTACTCCATTGCCATCTAGATTTTTTATTTTTTTTATTTTCTCTATTTATTTAAGAGTTTTCACTTACCACAATTAAAAATTAACATCTCATTTATTACTCTCTTGTCATGTAAGTTTTTTTTATGTTGTAATTTTTAAAAAAATTATTTTTTTATTATCTCTATTCATTTAAGAATCTCCATTAATATTACTTTCTAATTAATGTTAATAATAAATTTGATCAATAACCTCCATTAGCATTATCTTCTAATTTTTGAATTTAATATCATTATTAAATTATTCTTTAAGAAAATTATCCTATTATTCCTTTGTCATTAATTCTATTTATTAAAATATTATTCTATTTTTATATATTTTATGTTATAGATCAAATATATATTATATCTTTTTCTAATTTTAGGAATAAATTATAAATTATGAGGTCAATTGATATTTAATGATATTAAGAAGAATTATTACAAAAATATTTGAATTTCTTTTCATTTTTCATAATTTTATTTTTTTAATTTATATAAATGATTGAATTTTATTTGACGATAAAAACTATTTTTTGAAGTAGAATTTATATGACTCAAACTTTGTTTGATTGCCATTTGTATTTAGATGTTTTTTTTTGTTTAAATCTAATTTATAAAAATCAAATAGAAAAAAAAATGATTTTCTTTTCTATACTTTATCAAAAAATTCTACTTAATTAAATACTTTAATTAATATATATATAATAGATAGTCGGAACTAGTTTTCATTACTATACTATATCATTGAATTACACTATAAAATTGTTTATATACTTTTTTGTTTTAAGAATTATATAGACTATTTTAGAACTAATTATAAAACCAAAACCTCTTTTATTATCATTTTAATTATCTAAAAAAATATGTAAAAAAATTATAGTAGAAAATTTTCCCTCGTTGCACGAGTATAAATCTAGTTTAGTCTAACATTTCAAAAACTAAAAAACGTTCATGTTTTTTCTCTAGAGTCTAGATTGAAGAATTTGAATTTTATTGGGTTATTATTTTTGAGTGGCAGTAGTTTTGCTTAATCATGTTCAGGTTGATTTGCGAAGAAATGCATTTGGGCTATTGGCTTCACACCCCTTAACTCCCTTGGTGTCTCTCCACCATCCTGATTACATTGATCCAATCTTTCCCAACATCAACACCACGCGTGCAAAATCTCTTGAGCATTTATTCCAAGCTGTCAATGTTGATTCCCAGAGGATCCTACAACAAACTGTGTGCTATCACAAGCGCTTTTCATGGACTATTTCCGTCTCATGGGGCTATGCTGTTCAGGTATACCAGCATCCTATGTTACTAACAGATGTTCTTAGAGTCCAAGGAACATTCAAACATTGGTCAGGTGGAGATGTTCTCTCACCACTCTACACTTTCAACACTAGAGGATTTCACCCTCATCCGTGTAAGAGGCCTACCATTTTCTATCTTCAAGATTTGTCCTATGCTAATAATAGTAAAATGAATGGTAGCATCGTAAGCAATTACAACAAGTATTTCCAGAATTGCTCTTACGATGAGGCATCACCAAGGAGATTGGAAATGATCAAAGTTTTCTCAAACAAGTTAGAGCTAGATATCAAACAGGTAATATAAATTGTTACTTTGTTCAAATAAATCTCATTTAATTTAGATTTAATTGTTCTGCTGGTCCTTTACAAAATTTTTAATTAAGTCTATATTTTTTTTGTTAATTGAGTCTTTATATTATTTTTAATTTTATAATTAGATCTTTTTTAATATAAAACATATTATAATTAACTGAATATTTTTTTTACAAATTGAAGATATCTATAATTAAAAATCTGATTAGATATTTGATCACATATTTTTTGAAAAAAAATATTTTATTAATTTTAACATGTTTGACATAGAAATAACCTAATTATAAAACTAAAAATAGTGTAGAAACTTAATTGAAAAAAAAATATAAAAAATTTTATTGTAAGTTTTTTAATAAAATTATAAAGATTAATAGAGTAATTAAAATTTTAATTTAATTTTGGCATCTTTTATTAGTGTATTAAAAGTGACATTTGTTTTAAAATGAATGTAGTGCAATAGGTAACTAATCTTTAATTTTTGTATTGCAGTTGCTGAGTCCAAGAAGGCAGTGTTGTGATGTATTGAACTCTAGCGCTAGCAACATAATTGAAATTGGAATTAGAGAATGTAAAGATGATGAATTGATTTACATGCACTGATGATAGATCATATATATTTGTTCATTAGTATGGATTTCATGTTACATTTGGCCAAGCTAAAGGCTTCAAAGATACCTTAATATTACTCAAAATTTTGAGATTTCATGTGTAGATGCCGACAGAGCTTCAATTCAAGCTGAAAAAAATCAGTTAGTCCATTAATCAACCCAAATTTTTACCGACACCGCTTCCTCTGTCCAAAGAAATTCAATCATCATTGAAAACCATGAGCAAAACAGAGAGAGATCAAGTGAACGAAGAACACATTGTTTTTGTAACGTCATAAATCGTAAAAGGTGATTAGGTGAATACATTGTGTTGGAAATTTGTTGTTCTTCCATTTCATATATTTATTAAAACTTAGTGATTATGAAATGGTGATGGAGATATTTATTAAAAGAAGAATGTTCTCTATACTAATTTCATATAATAATAACATAAGATTAGTCAAAAAAACTCAAAATGATAAGTATTTTGAATTATTTTAATTAAAAAAAATATATATATATATATTAAAAATATTATTTTATTATTTTTATATACTTTTTTTTATTTTTTTTATTTGTAATATGAAAAGTAATCAATATGAAACGAGTGAGTATAAAAAATTTATTTTTTATATAAGAAAAAAAAAGTATATATAATATAAAAAATTATCAAAAATTATTAGTTTTTATTATTATTTAATTATTAACTTAATTTTTTTATTTAATAATTTAATAATATATTTTATCTTATATTTTTTAATATTAATAATAAAAAATAATAAATTCCGATAAATATCTAATATTTTTTATAAGATATGCATATAAGAGAATGACACAAACATATTATTTCTCTGATCATAAAAGGTGTTACACCATCCACGTTGGAATAATATAAGAATTTCAGTACTCAACAATAAAACAATGTAGAGAAGATAAAAGTACATATTTTTTTAAAAATAAAATTATTTAATATAATTACATATGTATAAATTTTGTATTCACATTCTGACAGTGTGCTGAACATTTATAATACTGTATTCATTTCAAATATCAATCTTCAAGTAAAACATTATCTTTATTTCCATAATAAAAATAATTTGTGACATATATGACTCTTCATTATTTGATCCTTACAATGTAACCATTCTAAGGTTTAGTGAGAAATGGGTAGATCTCATATCTGATGTTGCAGCTTCCACCAACAACTCTACCACCTTGTTTGCCATCGCAGCAACTGGGAAGCTGGTGAATTGCGTCATGAAGGCAGTTGTTGCAGTCAACGCTAGAAAGGTCTCTGGTGCACTGAGCCAACCCATAAACTCTCTCACACTCTCCAACCTTCAAGTCTCCGCTAGCATACAGTCTAGGATCCTCAGAAGCCTTAGAAGCAAGCAAACTCAACAACTCCTTAACCACATAGTTGAATGTTGCAGCATCACTCACGTTTTGCACGTTCAACAAATAGAACCTATTAGTGTTATCAACTTGTCCAAAGAAATCTGTGTCCGAGTACTTCACCTCGCAGTTATCGTACCATATCACGGCACCTTTGTTGTACGGACAGAGACTGCGGAGTTCTTTGGCTGCATCGGTGACACAAGTTTTGCAGTCTCCAACGGAGGCGTCGCCGCGGCAGAGGGCGAGGCCGTAGGCTTGTTGGTTCTGGAATTGGCCAAAACCCGTTGAAGGGGTTTTGTAGATGAGTGAGTTGATGAGAATTTTCAGGTTTGATTCGTAGGGGGTGTAGGGTGTGTAGTTTCCAGTGTTGGAACAGAAATGGAACAGAGGAGAGTTGTCATTGGCGGCTCCATGACATGTCTGGACAAGAAGAAGAAGAAGAGTATTGATTAGGAGAATAAGGGTTTTGGGAGTGAAGATTATTGATGATGAGGACGAAGACATGTTTGTCAGTTTGTGTTTAAGTTTTGAAGTAATATTATTTGATGACACGCTCAATTTATAGGGAAATAATCGTCAGTAATTCTATGTTGTGCATGTTTTAAAATTAAAGGTTGACATTTTCCATTGACGACTTCTGACAGTTAATTATTGTATACACAATTTGACAATGTCACGTGATGATTACTTTATCAATGCATAAGAAATTGACATAGTTTACCAGTTTGGATGTAGAAGTTTTCAAAAATCTAGTGGCTTAATATGATAGGAATGCTAGATAGAGGGCAACATGTTCTGTTTGGTAGAAATTAAGTTAATTATTTGATAATGCGCCAAGCTACGTAAGATCCAGTTCTTGAATAAACTAAGACCTGGAATAATTTCTAGAAGAAGAAAAAAGCTTGTGATGATATTTTTAGTTATATTAGTTAACTTTTCTTAATTTTAATTTTTTTTTGAAATTTTAATATTTAAAATTTATAATTTAAAATTCTGAATTAAAAATTTATAGTTTAAGATCTAAAATTTAACATAAATAAAATAATTTTAAAAAAATGAGCTGATGTTAGTTGACAAAATTGATTCTCTAATATTATTTTATTATCTTACACTTATTAGTCAATTATTTATTTATTTATTTATTTATTTAAGTAAAAAAAAAAACCTATATTACCCTATTTACAATCACACATTAAAAAACCCTATATATATATATATATCCTATACTAATCACACTTTTAACATATCTAACAAAGGAATTTAAACATACTCTTATTACGGATAAACATATTAGTTTTTTACTAATTTATTGTATATTATTAATTTCAACTAAAATATATCACATAATATTTTTTTATTATAATTAAATTAAATTTTTTTAAATTTTTTTACAAAATTAAAAAGATTTCTCTTTTTTCTTTTTTTATTTTTATATTTTTTTCTCTATTTATTTTATCTCTCTTATATATTATTATTAATTATTAATTTAACAATCAAAATATACTGTATAATATTTTCTCATTATTACTAAAATTAAAATATATTATATATTATTAATTTGATAATCAAAATATATAATATTACACTTATATCTCATTGTAATTAAAATAATATAATTTTTTCCAAAACTAAGGAGTTCACTTTCCTTCCTCTACTCACTTTATTTGTTTTGGTCTTTTAACCAATATGTGCCAAAATTTTTAAATTTATTATTAAAGTATATCATATGATATTTTTTTAATTAAAATAAAAAAATTCTTTAAAATTAAGAATCTTTTTCTTTTTTTTTTCTTTTTCCTTTATTCACTATATCTTTCTGATATATTATTATTATTAATTTATCATATCAATTATATATTATTAATTTCATAACCAAAATATATATAATATTAGTTTAATTGAAATCAAATTGAAATTTTTTTTTTCAAAATCAAAGAAATCTCTCCTTTCCCTTCTTTCTTTTTTTATCTTCCTCTATCTTCTACCTATTTTTGTCTCTCTTGTATATTATCACTAATTACTAATTTGACAAACAAAATATATCACATAATATTTTATTATTACAATTAAAACTAAAATATATTATATATTATTAATTATTTGATAATCAAAATGTATTGCATAGTACTTATTTTTGTTGCAATTGAAATAAATTTTTTTGTTCTAAAATTAAAAAATTCATTCTCAAATTTTTGCTCATTCTATTTTTGTTAGCTTTTTAATCAGTAAGTCATCATTTCTAAAATTTATTACCAAAATGTCATTTTAAACTATTTTTTCGTATGTCGTCATTTTCTATAACATTTTTTTTGTGGTTGTCTTAACAGGAAAGCGTTTATCCGAGATGCACTTCTAAAAAAAACACTAATTCATAAATTATTTATCATGTAAGAGGTGTTAAAGAAAAATACGAATCTCATTTTTTTTTTGTCATTTGATAAAATTTTTAACATTTTTTACAAAAAATGTAGTTATTTTTTATTTTTAAAATCATAACAAAGATTAAATTTTGAGATATAATTTACTTTAAAATATATAATTTTATAATATTATTACAGACAAAAATACTAATCACAACTAATTTAGAGAATTGAACATCAAATATTCTTCTTTAGTGTCACTTTTTATATTATATGTAGGAGAAAATAATTATTCGAACTATCTGACATTATGTTAAACATACATCAATATAAAACTTTTTAAGTATAAATTCGAGAGTACTACGCATACAAGTTTTTTAGTATACAAATTTATATAAATTAATTCTAACCTAATAAAACTCATTTTTATAAAACATTAAAACGCACGTGAAATCATAACGTTTTTTCTCTAACGTTTATATCCTGTATTTTAAAGGATTACCATGTATTTATAATACGTAATGGAAGAAAAGAAAGTAATCCTAAAAATCTATTTTGTGCTTAAATTTTATTTTACAAATAATATAGATCAGATCTAAATACCTTTGGACGCTTTAGTAAAAACTTTATTTTTCGATTGTACGAAAACTCTATGCGTATCCATACCGAGACCAACATTTACTGTCAACTCCTTGACCAATAGATATCTGATCTAAATTGAGAAACCTCTTGCAACTCTTTGCACGCCATAAAATTTTTCTCCAAGAATTAGACTCACATACGTTTATGTATCTAGAAGTAAAGGAATAAAACTCTTGTGTTTTATTCTCATCTCTTTCCTCTACTCTAGGCATACATATATATAATATGAGATTTGTTACTGATTTTAAATTTATATCTCAATTCAAATTCAAATCATATCTTATTATTTTAAACTTGAATAATCTTTCAAATTTATAAAACATATCATAACTCAATTTAAAACAGAATCAATTAGGATCTCATCCAAATTTATAATTCTAAGTTTAGAAATAGAATAATTAATTATTCTCAATTATCATATTATTATTATATTCTTGGTGCTAGCAAAGAATATAATAATATTCTATTTTAATTAATATAATTATTTATTTGATCAAATTAAAATAATAATTAAATAATTCTATAGCAAAGATTAGAACACTCGTTAGTATATGACCTTATAGGTTCAATACTAAGCGGGTAGTAAATTAGTCATACTAAATTTACTAATCAAGGTTAGCGTCTAGCAACACTTCTCAACGACCTGATAGTATGAAGTAATAATAATATATATTTTTACTAAGAACCTGATAAGAACAAAGTATAATTCCTTCTATCTTTTTAGCTCTTGGTTAACCCTTAAAGTATGGTTTAATTGTCAAACTTTAACTTATTACCATTACTATAATGAACTGTGAATGACTTAAGAAACTCATTTCTTCATTCATTCAATCTCCTTGGCCAAGGTTTTATTCATCTCAATCATTATAATCATAGAGTTCAAACTCTTTACCGAGAGTTGATGGATTCTTTATTGACTAATCATTAAGTCTACAAGTATTTAAATCATACCCAATATTCATTCAACTACAATCCTAGGGTATTAGGTGTCCAAAAACAAAGTATAATAAATACATTGTTAATTACTATGACCGTCGCAGGTCAAAGGAAACTTTATTACCATGTTCATTTTGAGAATATCCTATTGACAAATATGTGGTAATTATAACCATTAGGAATTTTCAAAGTGAGCCAATTCAATGGTCATATCTCTATATACACCATCTATATATATATATAATTTAATAAATGAGACCTATTAATCTTCATCAAATGAAGACTATATATATATATATATCTTGATCTTTCTGGATTATAATGTCCTTTTTAATAATCCTATAACCAAAAATAATTTAGATTAAATTATAAAAAATTTATCTCTCAATATTATGATCACTATCACAATGATAAATCTCTAAATTTAATTAAGGATATTATTATATTAATATTTTAATATAATAACAATAATAAATTATTTAATACATGATTGGTTGAATTGTGGTCATACTATTATTCCTAACACATTCCTCCTCCTCCTCCTCCTATTTCTTCTCCTTCTTCTTTGTGTTTCTTCTCTTTTTTCTTTACGTTCCTTCTTCTTCTTCGCGTGTTTCATCATATTTGTCGTTTTTTTATTGCTGCTGTTGTTGCTGCACTTTTGTTCTCCTCCTCTTTTTATTGATTTTGCAATACTATGTATTTTTTTAGAAGGTAAAATAAGAAGAAAAAGATGAATAAGAAGTAGTAGAAGATGAGGAGGAGAAAAAAATAAAAGTTTTGAATTATACAGAATTTATTAGTACAAATTCACCAAAAATTCTTAAACAATACACCTAAATATCTTAGTTTTATCCCGAAATTTACTGCAACTACATAAAAATATTTTCTCTAATGCTACATTTTTTCTTCTTCTTCTTTTTCTTATTTCTTTTTTTCTTTTAGTTGAATGAATGCAAGTTCATCCTCTTCCAAGTAATTTTGCAGCATTATGTGTTTCTTCTTCTTCTTTGTTTGATTTTATTCTTGTTAAGAAAGAGTAAAATAAGAAGAAATTTGAGAAAGTAAAATAAGAAAGAAAAGATGAATTTAAAAAGAAGAAAAAAATGGTGATGATGATAAAAAAAAGAAGAAGAAGTAGCAAAAAGATGAGGAAAAATAAGAGAAATAACTTTGAATTATGCAAAATTTATCAGTACAAATCCACTGAAAATTCTTAAATAATACACTTAAATATCTTAAATTTACCTCAAAATTTGCTGCAACTACACAAATTGAGAAAATTCTATAGCAAAATTCTATGGCAATAATTTTGGAGCAGGCAATGTTATCAATATGGCAAAATTTCTACGATAACGATAACAATAATGACAATAACGATAATGACGATATATATAAGAAGAAGACGACGATGCTATAACGATGATGATCATGATAATGAAGATGATGGAGGAGAAGGAGGAAAAGGAAGAAGGAGAAAAAAGTCCAACAAAAAAAGGAGAAGGTGACAACGATAACGAAAGAGAAAAATAATGAAAAGAATGAGGAGGAGGAGGAGGAGGAGGAGGAGGAGGAGGAGGAGGAGAACATGCTGAGCGCGTGAATGTAAATGACTTGTATGAATTTGTATGTGTAAATGACTTGTATGTGTAAAATAATTGTAAAAAGTAATTATCTATTTCTCTCTATTATCCTCTCATTCGATTATCTATTTAAATCAAGAATAAATGACCATTTGTGCCTCTGAAAGATGAATACGCTGACATTTGTATCTATACTAAATCAAAACTGAACTTGTATCCACACTAGATGCCTTTCGTGTGACAAAAATGCCCTGCCTTAGATCTGCATTTGGTTCATGGTTATCCGACCATACGTGGCACTCCAACCCTCCAAAACCCTATCTACGTGGAAGTGAACGTTGGTATATGAAAGTGGATAGGGTTTTATGCATCAAATCGAAACTCTAGCAAGTTATCTTCTCCAATTCGAACCATACCCCAAAAATGGAATCTTGTTGAATTTCATATAGTGTCAAGTACACCCACGGTCAGAAAGAATTATCTCGTAACCCCTAGAATGTCTTTGCACAGATTTAACTCTGCTGCAAATAATGGAAGTCGCAGCAGTTCTTCAAGTTCAAAGAAGATGAAGGAGAAGAAGCTCGGCGACAGATGCTTCTGTGGGGGGGAGGTTGCGTTGATAGAGTCTGGCACGATAACAAATCCTAATAGATAGTTCATCAGATATCCTCTATGAACGGTAAGGGCTATGCGCTGTTGTTGTTGAGGTGAGAAATTTATTTTTGGATTTTAGTTGTCATTTGGGTGCATTTTTTTTTCAGACAAGAGACTACAAATACTTTATTTTGGTGGATGAAATCGAAGAAGGATGGGAGGGACCAGCAAGATGTTTAGCCAAAAGAAATTCGAAGTATTCTTATGTAAGGCGTGATGATGGATTGACTGTCATTGAAGTTGGAAAAAATTAGCAAGCATCCTCAATGTTGGCTAAGAAGATAGACAAATTTAGGATTGAAATTAAGGGTGAAATTAGGGAAATTAGAGTGTTGCTTTCAACCATTGCGTTGGAGGTAGTGTTTTGTTTATTGTGTGAGTTGTATTTGGTGATGAAAATATAAGATTTGTATAATTCGGGATCTTTGTTTATCACGAGAGAGTGAATGTTTTTTTCTGATATTGGCATGACATGATATGTTTCTTGTATTGTTCTTTTTTTTTTAATTTCTAATACATTGACATAGACACGCATGCCTTCTTCTGACTTCATAGGTTTGTAAAATTTTCTCTCGTTGATTAGTATATCATACCCAGATCTGAAGAATTGGTCAGCCTCTTTCACTGTCAAGTTTGTCTGAACTCTTATCCTCTCCTCTAGCTCATCTAACACCCATTTTTTGTCTGCTGACTTACAATGATTGTCTCTACTGCAGGTGTATTCGTTTACAAAAGTCTTTATTTGATAACTTTCTGGAAATGTTCTCTTGTTACAGTATATTGACCAAGGACAGTCCTCATCGTAGCATATAGCCTTAGATCTTGTGGAGTCACAACGTGCAAAGAATATGCTTCTTTCAATATTGATATTAAACTTTCGGACTGCCTTCCTAATCTAGTTGAGAGTTTCAAACTCCATACCTAGCTCCAACCGCATCTGGCTAACAGGGGCATCGGCATTACTCTGAGAAATAACTGGAGTCTCGTCAGAATCTTCATCACTTGCTATGCTATGCAAGTCCTCTAACTCATAGCAATGATACTCAGCATTTTCATCAGAAAAATCCTCCCCATCAACCGAGACATAGAAGGTTGGAGGTTTGTCCGAATCAGGGTTCGGGATGAAGGATTGTCCTGTAGAGGGAGACCTCTTTGTTGATCTTTTCTTGTTCCTCTTTAGCCGTCCCTCAACCTCATCTGAGGATCAGTTTTATTATTTTGGGGAGTCCTATTGGAGTCAGAGGGTGAGACTGACTCAGGGATCGATTGTGAAAGTGAATTTCTATACGACTATGGGATGTGTTGAGTTAGTTGTTTAGGTGCAAGAGGTTCAAAGATATTGGCTTCAGAAGGCGGGACTGGGTCTGAACCATCAGTATGGGATGGTTGCTGGTCATGCTCAATAGGTGGCTAGGAAGGTTGGGACTGAGTTAATAGTGGCTTATCTGGTAGGACAAGTGTTGGAGGAGGCTGAAAAATCTGTCTTGCTTATTTGGATTATGAAGGTGCTGGATTTTCTGTCTGTTGAGGAACTGTGATATTGTCCTCATTTTGGGCTTCAACATTAACTGGGTTCTTTCTTGCTGGGCCTCTTTCCTAGGCTGGACCTCACCTTTTTTTTTGGTTCCTTCACAACTTGGACATGACCTACTATTTTAGCATCTTCATCATCTTCCACTAATATCAATCTTCTTTTTGGACTCTTCTTTGGAGTTGGAACCCCTTTTAGCACAGCTCTTTATTCTCATCTTTGATGGAGTCATATCTTTCTCCTCAACTAGCACAGGATGATCCACCGGATGCTCTATATAGACATTAATTTTGTTACCATTCTTCACGGCTGGCTCATACATTTTAACTATGTCCATATCAATACTTAGTAACCTCAACCCATTATCAAGATCATTCTCAGGTTCTAGTCAGTAAAAATCAGCAATAGACATATATCCAATGTCCTTAGCAAATCAGATATGAAAAAATCATTGAGGGTATCAACGTTAACCCTCTCAATTTCTGTTACTTATCCACCAATGTATCTAACCTTTCCACATGGCCCTCTCTCAAACCGTCCTCTATGATTAATGGACAGAGTTATATGGATGGTGGCCATTCCTGAAAATAAAATTAAACAATACAATAAAAGAAAAAAATATTGTCTGTAACTGCAGCTAACACAAACTCGCAACTAACTATTCTATAAATTCTCAATCACATAAAATTAATCACAGGATTTGATAAAGTAACAAAATCTGCCTAACTAGTGGCAACGACATATGAAATTAATCATTAGTGGCAACGACATACCTCTGTTCTTCACGAATTAAATGGAGTGACATCTTCGCTGTTGACGATGAAAAGCCTGGTATGAGGCTCTGCTCGCTAATCTATGCACGATTCTTTATTACGTCTTCGTGGTGATCAATTGGGAGAGTTTCGGTCGTCTTCTCTGATTTGGGAATGGAGCGACGGCGACAATGAACCTCTGCTAAGGCACAGCAAATTCTCCCACGAAGTGTACTTCTTTTTTCCAAACGCTTAGTGAAAAACAACATTCACTTCCACGTAGATAGGATTTTGGAGGGTTGGAGTGTCACGTAGGGTCGGATAACCACGAACCAAGTGCAGATTTAAGGCAGGCCACTTTTGTCCCATGGAGGGCATTTAGCGTGAGTACAAATTCAGTTTCGATCTAGTATGAATACAAATGTCAGCGTATTCGTCTTTCATAGATACAAATAGTCATTTATTCTTAAATCAATGCATGTCTGTCTTCACTAAATTAAACTAATATAATTTAATGCTTGATTGTTTGTTTGTTAGAAAGATTAAAGATTTAAAGTTATTACATTGTTGTTCTTAAATTTCTCCAACTCAAAACGGTTGGTAATATAATATTTTAACTACAAAGAATTTAGCGAGTATGCACCCATGCCAAACATGTAACGAATGTAAGACTATCAATGTTGGTAATTAAACACTAGTAGTAAATACTAATTGCAACTTCTTTACTACTTTTCTTAGATTCCTAACTGATAAAAGTTTAATATTCTGGCACCTTGGGTTGGTTACATACTTGGATTAGGTGCCTGCAACACTAGGGAGATAGGATAGGAACCCCTCTCACATTTGCTCCACAAACCACAGAAATTATTAATATTTTATTTCCACTTGAATTGTGCTGCCATATTTTGATTGGCTATTAGACCCGAGAAAGATTCCTAGTGAAAATTAATGGCCAATTGATGTGGTTGCAAGTAAACTAAATCACAAAATTCTAATATAGTGGAACAGAGAAAAATTCATTTTTAAAATTATGTATCTAGGAAAAAAGCCAAACATAAATTGTTGTTAATTTAACAAGTCATCAACAACTATCACCTGTTAATTCTCCTTCAGACTTGAAGCAAATAATTATAAGATAGTTACCAACTCCAGCTATTGCATGATTGAACCAAAATTATACATCATTCTAAAGCGACTCCTCCAAGTTCCTCTATGGTTCCCTATATATATAGACTTGTATATACTTAAAGCCATGTATCAATAAAATCTCTTTAATCAAGTTTCATCAAACCTTAATACATCCTGTGACTCTTCCTCTGACATTATCAAATATGGGTGTACTTGAAATCATAGTCAGAGTAACTTTGGTGACTGTACTTATCAAATTGGTCATGGCTACAGATCACATTGTTGGAGGACCAAATGGAGGGTGGGATACAAGCTCAGACCTTCAATCATGGGCATTATCTCAGAAGTTTTCAGTTGGAGACAATCTCAGTAAGTCTCTTGCAATGCATTCATCAACAAACTACAACTTTAATATAAATTCTACTTAACAACTGTCTTTCATATATTTTTGTTGTGCAGTTTTTCAGTATCCACCAAATCATAATGTGATTGAAGTTACTAAGGCAGATTATGACTCTTGCCAATTAACAAAACCAATTCAGACCTACATTGATGGCAAGACAACCATTCCTCTTACTTCACCAGGAAAAAAGTACTACATTTGTGGAACAATTGGACATTGCAGCACAGGAATGAAGGTTGAAATAGACACTACTCTAGCCACTGGTTCATCATCACCAGTAGAATCTCCTTCACCACAAGAAATTCCCATCATTCCCTCTCCAGGTCCAGAGGGACTAACACTAACCCCTTCACCATCAGCTGAATCACCAAGTTTTGGTGTTCCATTGGCATCATCTCCATTGTTGGATACACCTCTTGAAACTCCTACACTCTCACCAATGGTTCCTTCCACTGAATTTACTGGTTCTGCTGCCTCACCTCTCGAAAACCATTCGGTAGACCAGCAAGATTCATCATCAGCCAGCAAAGTCATGCAAGCGGCAGTGCTAAGCTATTTAACAATGATTGTGGCCTTTTAAGGATGAGAAATGTTCACTCTCTACCATTGTTTGCTGTTATTTGTGCTTATTATTCTATGTTAAACTATTGTGTTTGGTGTTTTTTCTTTGTTCTATTGGTTATTTGCTGTGGTTGAAATTTCATAAAGATTAATCCGTAATCCATAATGCATCCATCAGTAATACACAACAGAAAACCATTTAATTATGATAGCATCACAAATTCAAAAGTAATACAAGACAAGTTCACCTTATTGAAATGCTTCACGACACACTTTTAGGCTTACATTATTAGTAAGCACACACACAGAGTTCACAATCCACACAACTTAGACATTGATATATGTTTTAACAAACATAAAACAATGAAGTGGATGCTCTAACCACTCTATTATGCCACTGGTGGACGAAGGAGATGATCCTTTGATGTATCAACTGCAGCTGGGGGCATAAACTGCCACATGGCTATGCCAGGGTAACCTATGAAGGGTATCAGCTTTTGGCTAGCACCTTGTGCTTTCGTGGCGGCCGGAGCATGATGGAGGAAGCTTGGCTGAACATTTGTCATCTTGAACTGCTGCTCCAACTTCTCTTTCTCTACCTTGAGCCTATTTTTCTCATCCCGAAGCTCATTCTTCTCAGCCTGCAATGATTCTATTAAGTTCTTACTACTAAGTCAAAAGCTATAATGGTTCAGTCATATCTAACCCTTTTTCTGGTTTTTCATCAAGAAATTCTTAGAGGTTCTTCAAACAAGTCATACTCTAAGAGCACTTAAACAATAACAACTATAGTCTAATTTTATGAAGAAGAGCATGTTACTTGAAAGTAACCATTACAAACAGAAAATCACCCACCTTGAGCTCTTTAATTTTTTCAAGCATTTCATCATTCATTTCCTTCAGCTTCTCTGCTTCATCTCTTAATTGGTTTACGACTCGGACAGCATCACTTAATATGGCAACCTTGTCGGTTTTGGGCTGCATGCTACCAGGCTCCAAGATGGAACTCAGTTCCAGAAACCTTAAAACCATGCCAAATTTTGAGGACATGAGATTCAGAGAAGACTATACTCAATCACACAAATTTAAAATAATAGCATGCCTCTCATTCAGTTTGTCCCTTCGCAATTTCTCTCGACATGCCTTGGTTCCAGATGCACATGATTCAGTCCTCAACCTGAAGTAACAGTTGCAAAATTATAGAGGTGAACACAAGTGAATCACAAGAGAGCAATTAACACTTAGTTCCGGATCTTAATTGACTTATGAATGATTTCAGAAACAGTTTTTTTTGGTCTAACAATGTTAGATCTTTTCATTAGCTATTACGATCAATATTAAACATGATATGTAGATACAATGCAGAATCAATTATGTAGGAGCAAGCATCGCATTTCCATGACACAGCTAACATAGTCTTCTTTGCTTGATTCCTTTTTAATACCTTAGAAAATTTCAAATCCTTCCTCATCCTACTAATGATAGATTTTTTCAAAATTCAGTTTATATGATCAAATATGTCCTGTACTATTCATAAACCACATTGCCTAATATGCAAGTCATTACAGTTTCCCCTCACAACTGATAAAAACAAATCAGAGACCAGGGCCAAGCTGCATATTATACAAAATTTCTAAATATTTGATGTTATCATTACATGATGAAAATGCCAAATTATGAATAATAGTGGTGGCTAAACTGTTTAGAAGAAAAGAGATATTACCGCTTTGAAGGGCCACCTTCCAGCACAATTGAATCCACTGAGTATTCCATTTCCAAGCTGCAATCATGAAGCAGTTATGTGATGATCCGGTAAAAAATCCATAGAATTCCCTGCTTTTAAACTTGGGTTGAAACTTGAAACAAAAAGAGAAAGTTGAAGAACAAAACAAAACCCAAAAACACCCACCTGATATTGGAAGAAGGAGGCTTGAAATTGGTGTGAGGCTGAGGTTGAGGCAGCCAGGTGAAAGCAGCAGAGTCTGGAGCCATGAAGTCAGCCACAGAGATGTTATCAAAGCCATAATCGTAGAGCCAATTGGATGTGCCTCCTGAAGAATCTATGTCCATAGTGAGAGGGAGTGAGAAGAAACAACAAGTGTTTGTGTGTGAACTGAAACCAAGTATGAAAGGAATATGTTACTATGTATATATGTTTTTCATTTTGTTTTTGTTGCTTTGGATTTGGTTTACTTGCTTGTTCTATAGAAATAGAGAGTAATTAAAAAAAAAAAAGGAAAGTCATTGTGGCTATGAGAGGCTGTGACGGAAGCAGCAGCACAACAAAGAGTGAGTGTGTGTGTGTCATGCACAGTGATAGCCAATGCATTTGCATTACGTTGAAACAGTGTTCAGACTCCGGAGCCAACTCAACGGAATCTCTCAGCATTAAACATTTTATAACAAATATATAGTTTCTTTTTAAGCATCAAAATTACCTTATAAGTAAAACTCTAAGGCTCAAAATCATGGCTTAAAAGAGAGTGAACATATTCCTTCTTTGATGCCTTTCCTGGGAAATGAAATGGAATTACCACTTTTAAGCAGGAGGACCAATTATGAGGACTGGGTCATTGGGTGGGGCAGCCAGCTACTGTGGTTGTTTCTAGAATTACGTTATTGAAATTGACATCCTAATCATAACGATTAGTATAGTAGTGATGACAAATTGAGAATAGATTAATAGTGATTAGTTCATTTATGCAGAGTAGTCCACTAAACTAATATTCTTAAGTCCTGTTATATTTGCGCATAATAAAATCCAACTAGGCTTCTTTGGATGGCTTCTTTCATGCCATAACATGACGTAGTACTTGATGTCCATCGACAACAATAACAATACATCTCAGAATATTGTGACGCACTTTATTATCCAACATTCCTACTCACCCATGAAATTCAAACAGTTACCGCTGCAATATTACGCAGCCTTTCAAAGGCTAAGAGCCTAAGATCACTCTTTTTCTCATCACCCCTTTCCTACATTTTGCTACCTATTTCTATTTCGGGAAAAGTCCCCACACATAACTCATTATTTTATAGGTCTCGTCAAGAAAGAAACTAAAAAAGAAAAAAAGAATTGTGGTCTGTGTTCTTTATTAGAAAAAAGGAAATTAATATTTAAAAAAATAATTAAAAAATATTTATCTTTTAAATTTCTTTTTTTCTCATTATTTATGCACATTTATTATTTTATTGGCTCAAAATCGTTGTAATGTTATTCAATTACGTTACTGGTTAATTAAGTTGTAAGTAATAATCAATAATTTTAGCTAAGAAACTCACGAATTAATAATCAAAAACGTTAAATATATCCTAAAATCAGTTATCATATTTTTGTGTATAAATATATGTTATTTTTAATATGTATGTTATATTTTAATGTATATTCTTTTAACGACTGATTTTGATATTTGTCTAACGTAGTTACATAATAATATATATAATAAATGAATGTTAATTCAACTATAATCAAGAATTGATCCTTTTAATTTTTTCTTTTCATTGATATTATCAAATGTGATTTTATATCATTTAATATTTTTTATCACATATTTTTTTTTCCTAATTAAAAAGAGTATAGCTGGAGATTATACTTTTATAACAGAGAGAAAAAATTAAGAGGATCATTTCCACTATTAAGGACCGAATCGCATCTAACGAAAATGCAACTAAAGGGAAAAAGGCCAATGGGTTAGTAATCCTGATGGACCAATGAATGATAATTAGGGCTACTATCTATTGGGTTACAGTTCAAATTGTCGCCCAAACTAATGAGTTTGTGGATATTAAGCATAATGATTTCTCCCCGTCCGAAAAATAATATCTCATAGATGGACAATAAGACATAAGTGAAGTGTACTATAAATTTCAACCTTGTACTGAAATAGGGGGCCCATGAATCATGATCCGGGCCTTACGGTGATTGTTCACTCGCTCCTGGGCCTGAGAAGAATCAGTCAGCGTCCAGCGAGGACCAAACGAAATTATTATTGCATCGATTTCGGCCTAAGGAGGTGGGTGAGAGCTGTAGCACTAGTAATCACGAATTAAATATAATTGAGTAATTGACATCTTATTTGTATATACGGTAGAAATATAATTATTTATTTATGTTTTTTTAACCTAAATTTTTAAAATAATTAATTTTGTAATATTATATAAGAAATTTTATGATTAAAAAATTTAAAATAATAAAAACTTAGGTATAATTAATTTTATGTAAAATTGATAATTAAATTTTTTTAAAATAATTTATCTAAATTATTATTTAACTATTTTCAAGTATCAACTTTAGTAGACCAAAACGAGAAAATCGGAGATAGATTATATCACTCTTATGAATTTAAACTTCAAATGTTTGAGATAATTATTTTGACAATATCTAAATTTGGAATCCGATGGGTTGGCTAACAGACGAAGGGAAAAAAAGGTAAGATAAGTGCTTGAGCAGTTGAACCTTACGAATTATGATGTTGCAAGAGTCCAAAGACAACAAAAGAATTTACTCTAATATAATGTAAAGGGTCGTTTGTGATCATTGATAGACATACATAGTAAAAGGTGGAAACTCAGATAACAATGCATAGGAAAGTTAAACAGCAGTGTCATGAAGTGGAAATCAAAGTATACGGCAGGGGCGGCACCGTAAATTCACTACTAAACAAGCTTTACAGAGATGCTCGTCTTCCTTATCTCACGGCCTCATTTCTCAACTCTCAACAACCAGCCATCATTGAAAAGGGGGAAAAAGATTAACTAAATGTGAAAATAATTGTAACAGGAAAAAAAAAAATATGAAGACTCAGATCCACCGTTGCTTCCACGTACATTGTCTTCTATACAACGATCCGGAATTGAACCCAAAAATAGAAGAAAATAAATTAAAAAACAATTCCATGAGAAATGTTCTAGAGACCTCTTAATTACTAATCAGTATCACTTAGCCGATCCTAATTCCTGTGTCGCGAAAATGCATGTACGGGACCAGGAGCTACTAGAGTGGAACCTCCTGGTGTAGGTGTACCCGTGGGTGGTGCTGCTACACTTGGAGGATTTGGGGTGGTGGTCGCCGCCGGAGCCGGAGGCGGCGGAGGAGATGAGTTCGAATCAGGAGGTGGAGGAGGAGGGGTTGGATTTGCGTTAACGGGTGAAGGCGGCGGCGGCGATGTGGCGGTGATGGGGGCGGCGGTGGAAGCTGGAGGAGAAGGAGGAGTAACGGGATTGCCGCCATAAATGGGGGAAGGAGGGTTGGGAATGTTGAAATTGGGAGGTGGAAAACCTGAAGGAGGAGAGCATGAGGAATCATCATCGGAGCATTTGGTGGCGGCGTTGTGGTGGTGGCGGTGGAGGATCCCAAGTCCTAATACGAGGCCAATAACAACGAGAAGTGTGACAATGAAGATGAAGATCTTCGTTGCTTTTCCAACGTAGCAAATCATTGTGTGTGTGTGTTGTGTGAATCTGAAAGGCGATTTTGTTCTCAGATGCAGAGACTGGCGGTGTGGGTCTTATTGGAGTCTTTTTCGTCTTTTTCTCATGGTTGTTTTGGGGGAGAAACAAGAGTGCTGCGAGAAGCTGCTTATAAATAACGACATGGATTGGCAAGTGCTGAGAGAGAGAGTTAACCGAAATGGTTTTTGTGTTTAAAGAATACAAGACTAATTGAGAGTTAATGTGAGCACGTGAAGGCTACCTTAAGTTGTTAGAAAGTTAAATTTGCCAATACCAAATTAGGACCAAGGTCAATGTTGCTTTCGCTTTACTGTCATGCTGGCTGCTACTAACCGCTTAGAGGTTTCTTTATTTATTTAGTTTAGTGAGTAGTTATGTACTATATAATATAACTGATGCTAACCATGCTTTTTGGCTATTAGCATTAACCATTAGAATAAGCCGCAATTACAAATTAAAGTGATGCTTTTGCTACACAAAGATATCTCAATGACTGCTAACGAAATAGAGAGTCAATAGAGCATTATTTATGTTTCTTTACTGCATAAAGCTCCTTTTTGAATAGTTTCTGAAAATATTAGCTGTAAAAATGGGATTGGAGTAGATGTGGAAAATAAAATAAAATAATAATAATTGGACATTCCTCGCACTCGCAGGGCTGTGTAGGATAGGAATTAGGAAATACCGAAATAGGAATCAATCTACAATGAACGAGGATGGGTCACAGGGTTCAATTGAACCGTTAAAAGAGGGGAATGGTCAATGATATATCATAGAGAACCGTGCTCGACAGACATGCATGTCTGCCACGTCGACCTTCCTAGCCTGTCTTCGATCTTCATCCTCAAATTTCACTCAAGACTCAACCCCAACTTACTCAGCTTGTGAACTGTGAAAGGCTGAAAAGCCTATAATATCTGATTAAAAAGTTGTTTTAAATATGCAAACAAATAATAATCTATTTCAAAAATTTATTAATAACTTACATTAAATGCTTTTATTTTGTCAAAACTTACAATAAAAATTGGACTCTATTTCTAATGTATGTCAAGAAGTTGGGCTTCCTATGTGGTTCTTTGTGGCTTTGCTATGATCATGTGATTTGGGCCATCCCCTAATAAAATGGCCTATAAAGTATGATTAGTCCTTAAGTAAAGTTATGATTTAATAGAGCCCAATCATATCCATCCATTAGTCTATCTACTAGCATTATATCCGTGCAACATATGTAAGAAGAGAGAGTAATTGAGGGAGGGAAAAGTGGGAAACTATATATATTGGACTCATTCATTATTATTCATAGATTGTCTCTTTGTCATCATTGATTTAATTCGTTTCGATATTGCCATGCATCAATTGAGTTTCGTGTAATGTAATGTAACAAGAAAACATATATATGTAGATGAAAGTGAAGAGGAAATGGAAAGGTTAGTACAAGGTGGAATTGGTACGAGGAATATTAGGCTTGGGATTGGAGGAAGGTATGTGTATGAGGGAATCCCATGGTGGGTTGGAGGAGCCAAACGTGTAGGCACAGCAAAGAAGCCAACGGCAACAAAGCATGCCTTCAAATTGGATTGCGAGTATGTCAAGAAAAACAACCCAGGCGGTGGTCGACGTCGTGGTCGTGGTGTTGGTGTGGCATTCAAAGCGGCAATTGCTGAACCAAAGGTATATAATACAAACCAACCATTTATTCAGTCTATCTTTTCCCGTAATAAAATAATACCGTAGAAAATAGTGCTGTGTATACGTCTTCAAGCTCTGAGTTTTGAATGGTTCATGTTCATTATTATCAACCTTCCCTAGCTTGCACGTGCAATTTTTTTTTTCCTTTTTCTTCTTATTTTGGTTTTCGTTTTTTCTTTTATTAATTATTTATGTATCCACTCAATCAACTCCAACTCTAAGGTTAACTTATCTTCTCGCTTTATTTCGTGACCAAAGAAAATTTCATTAAAGCTAGCCCATAACATATCATGTTTGATTGACCATTATGTCCCCACCTCATCATCATCTTATTCCCATTTATTTGGTTTGTTCTACTTTTGTTTTCATGAAGTGGCTAATTTGTAGGTTGCGTAGGTGAACAAAGAGGATGGGGTCATGTTATGAACCAAAAATAGCTCGTCAATTCTATGTTAAGGCTAAAATTATGAAAATGGAAAGAAAATGCTGAATGATTAATTTCTTTTCTCATATTTTCAAATGATAAAAACTAAAAAATATAAAATCCTCGGTTCTAATGTTCTATCAGCTATTGACACTATCTAAATTGTAAACTACTATCCTAATAATTATCTATTTATCCATAACAAGTTACATTGACCATTTTAAAATAGTCCATCTTTAATATCAAATGTTTAATGTTATCCATAAAGTCCTTTGCACAAGATCCACTAGATGAATAAGTATCAAGAAATGTGAAAATGGTTAACCCTTCGTATTAAAAAGTTAGACTAAATTCTTATTTTGTCCCTGAAATTCATGCTACCATTTATTTTAGTTTTTGAAATTTAAAATTATCTATACTATTTTTTTAAATTTAAATTTGGGTACCAATGTAATTCCTCAGTTCTTTTCGACTATAACTAGACAAACAGATTATTGAGATAGCACTCTTCCTATTCTGTTAGAAGATGAGTAAATAATGTAGTTTATCTTTAACACCTAAACAAATTAAAAATGTTGTTACTTTGTATATAAAAGGATGGAAATATAAAAAAAAAAAAATTCTTCTTCTTCTCTACCTCTCCCATTTTTCATTTCTGACTTGTGTTGACTTCAAGAGTAAATGACGTCATTATTATATTGATATCCAAATTCAAATCTAAATAACTAGTATAGATAATTTTAAATTTCGAAAACCAAATCGAATAATAACATCAATCTCAAGATCAAAACCAGGATTTAGTCTAAAAATTATAATTAAGGTAGTATTGGTTTAAAGCTATTTTATCGGGAGTTGTTCCATAATCCATAATAAGAATAATACATTAATTCTTATATTAATTTCGACAGTATAATTTGTTATTAAGCATATCAAATAATCCCGATATTCAAAGAGATTTTTTTCGGACCATAGAAAATAAAAATGACATATTCTCTTGTTAAGCTAACATAACAAGTTTTAAATGGTTTTTATTTTCTTAAGTTTGGATTATTTTTCAAATTTATTAAAATGCGTAAAAAGATATTTTATTCCAAAAAGTGCCGTTTCAAAAAAATGCAACATCCATAAATATTAGGGATATATATATCTTTGAAATTTTTTAGTATTTATTTTATTTTTAATTATTTTATATTTATATTTTTGTTAAAAAATTAGTAAAATCCATAGAAATAATAGAATATTATTTTTTATCTTTTTTCCACATTGTAGAATCATAGAAATAAAAAAAGAAATATTATATGTATTACTTTTTGTGTACACTTTTTTTTTTTGGAAATTTTGGTTTACACTTCAATTTATGTGTAGATATCTTTTACTTTTGATATTAAAGTAACTAATAAGAAGTAAAAGAAAATATAAAATGTCTTTTAATTATACCATGAAAGAAAAATATATATTTAGTAGTAGTATACTAAAAACGAAAATAAAAATAAAAAATAAACCAAATACACTCTAAAATTTGAGTTTCCAAGACATGTAAGATACAGATTTTATTTTATTTTATTTTTTTTGTTGATATTGAATTATTTGAAAAAATAATCATGTTCAGTTATCATGCAGGCTCCAATACCTACTACTTACGAGGATCCAATGCTTGCAAATTATGTACCAGTATATGTCATGCTCCCAGTAAGTCATAACCTTAATTAAATGTCATCCCACATATACATATACATATAAATAACAATGCAGCATACATGTATGTTAATGTTTTCCTTTGTGTTTGTTCTTATTCTCAGCTAGGAGTTGTTACAAACGACAATGTCTTAGAAGACAGAGAAGGACTTGAGCAACAGCTGAAGGAGCTTCATGCTGCAGGTGTTGATGGTGTTATGGTTGATGTGTGGTGGGGCATTGTGGAATCAAAGGGGCCTCAGGAGTATGATTGGTCAGCATATAGAGACTTGTTTCAACTTGTTCAACATTGCAAGCTCAAGTTACAGGCCATAATGTCATTTCACCAGTGTGGTGGCAATGTGGGAGATTCCGTTTCCATCCCAATCCCTAAATGGGTCCTTGAAATCGGAGTATCAGACCCTGATATCTTCTACACCAACCCCAATGGCATAAGGAACAAGGAATGTTTGTCTATTGGGGTTGACAATAGGCCTTTATTCCATGGCAGAACTGCTATTGAGGTTGACCATGTTCAAAATTTTTGTTTTCTGACTCATATTCTTTCTATTTATTGCTAACTATTTTGGAGAACATGATTTAATAGGAACTTTTTATTCTTTAACTTGAAGGAAGAATCATTCATTTCTGTCTAGGAAATGAAGCAAACCTCTAATGCCTACCACATTTATATATACATGTTTAAATTTGTTTGGATGCAGATGTATAGTGATTACATGAAGAGCTTCAGAGAGAACATGGAAGATTTTTTAGAATCTGAGCTGATGATAGACGTTGAAGTTGGGCTTGGCCCTGCTGGAGAACTCAGATATCCCTCTTACTCAAGAAATCTGGGGTGGGTATTTCCTGGCATTGGAGAATTTCAGGTGAGTTTAGACTTTTCTGTTATATTCAATACATATCAATAAGATTAAGCTTTTAAGTTGTCATACCCTCTTTGAATAAATCTCCAAAACCATGCATGCAGTGCTATGACAAATATCTAAAAGCTGATTTCAAAGAGGCTGCAACAAAAGCAGGCCATCCTGAATGGGATCTTCCTGATAATGCTGGTGAATCCAATGACACACCTGAATCAACAGAGTTTTTTAGATCAAATGGAACCTACACAACAGAGAAAGGGAAGTTTTTTCTTACATGGTACTCAAATAAGTTGCTGATTCATGGTGATGAGATCCTTGATGAAGCCAACAAGGCATTCTTAGGCTGCAAATTGAAGTTAGCAGCAAAAGTAAACTCCGAAATATATCTACTGAATTTGCACCTAACAAGAATTGATTCTCTTTTGCAACAACCATGATTCACCTAATAACATTTTCTTATGAAAACAGGTAGCTGGAATTCACTGGTGGTACAAAACAGAAAGCCATGCAGCAGAGCTTACTTCAGGATATTACAACTTAAAAGATAGAGATGGATACCGGCCTATAGCGAGGATGCTGTCTCGGCACGACGCTCTCTTCAATTTCACATGTCTTGAAATGAGGAACTCTGAGCAAAGACCTGATGCCAGAAGTGGTGCACAGGAACTTGTTCAGCAAGTAATCTATTCCAACTACAAATGAAGCCTAATGTGTTCTTCTCTGCAGAAACCAAAAGACAACTTGTGAATTGTGATTGATAGGATAATCTCCATGCAGGTTCTAAGTGGAGGGTGGATGGAGAAGCTTGAAGTTGCAGGGGAAAATGCGCTTGCAAGGTATGATCGTGCAGCTTACAACCAAATCCTTCTGAATGCTAGACCAAATGGTGTCAACAAAAAGGGCCCTCCAAGACTAAGGATGTATGGAGTCACATACCTCCGTTTGTCAGATGAGTTAATGGAGAAAACAAATTTTGATATATTCAAAACCTTTGTGAGAAAGATGCATGCTGAGCAGGTAAGCACCTTGTGACATATGAAGTGAAGCAGTGAAAGGCTTTGTCCTAATTGCTTTGGAAAATTTGCAGGATTATTGTCCAGAGCCAGAGAAGTACAACCATTACATGTATCCTATGGTGAGGTCAAAGGCAAAGATACCAGTGGAGGGTCTTCTTGAAGCAACAAAGCCAGTGAAGCCATATACATGGCATAGAGAAACAGACATGAGTGTTGGTGGTGTTAGTGGTGTACTTGCTGATATACTAGCCATTATCTTATGTATATTTAAGCAGCGCCGAAACCAAGACTAAGGGGGAATGAAAAGGGGAAAGATATTGTTTGTTGTGTTGATATTGAGAACTAGGAACATGCAGTTGGATCTGCTTTAAGATTCTTGTAAATCTGTCAAGTGCTAAGCACGACCATAAAGGGAATAAATAACATCAGATTCATATAGCTAAGCATATATGCCAAGTGACACCAAGAAAATAATAGTTAATTAATGATACTGTCTATGAAAATTTGTGACAATGTTACTTAAATGCTCTATATAGTCGGGGCCAAAGATGCCAAATTATTTGTAACAACCACTTCGACGACTTCATGGCAAAAATAAGAGGAATAGGGAAAGAGAATAATACAAAAGAAGAAATGGAGATGCGGGGTATCGATCCCCGTACCTCTCGCATGCTAAGCGAGCGCTCTACCATCTGAGCTACATCCCCTTGTTGGTTTTACAAATTGTTCTTTAATTTAATTTAAGATTATATCATTACATTGCTTCAACTACACCAAGAACGAACTGCAAGGTTAAGAGGTATGAGCTCTTGCAAAAAAGAGATTCAATTTTTATAAACTGCGTTGAAATTTTCAAATTATAAACATCTAATTAAAAATTGAATAAAACTATAAAGTGTCGAGAACAATTTAATTTTGATACGTTGCCGTGTAAAATATATTAAATTATATTTTGCTTGAACTCATAAATAATTATAAAAAAATGAATGTGATTGAAAAAGAATACATCAAAATTAAACTTGTATTTTTATATGGGATCATTAATGACAAAAGAATTCAAGTTTTTAGTCATATTCTATTTTTTTCATATATATATATATTCTAAAATTTCTTAAATTAAAAGTGATAGATAAAAAATAATAAAAATTTTATTTTTATGTTATAAAAAATATATAAAAATATATATAAACAGAAAAATAGTGTAAATATCTATCATTTTTTTAAATATATATGTGCTAGTTTGGATTGTTTTTTTTATAAATAAATTTTTTTAAATAAAATATTTTTATTCAATTTAAAAACTTTGGATACATCTTAAAAAAAAGTACTTTTATTAAAAAAATAAATTATTTGCTTTTTTTAAGCTAGTAATACCTTACTTTTAAAAAAAATAAAAATAAAAGACGTTTTTAATACTTAAAAGAATAAAACTCTATATTCAAGTAAAATACTTAACTAAATCTAACCAAGTTGTTATAACAACTTTTCAAATCACGCGCCTCCTTCTTCTTATCCTTCTCTTTCTCTATTTCCTCCTCCTCCTCCTTCTCCTCCTCCTCGTCTTTCTTCTTCTTCTTCTTCTTCCAAATCCGCGCGGATTCTTCTTCTTTTCTTCTTCTCTCCCTCCTCCACTTCTTCCTCCTCCTCCTCCTCCTCCTCCTCCTTTTTCCAAATTCGCAACGTAGATTCTTCTTCTTCTTCTTCCCTCCTCCTCCTTCCCCAATGGTCACATCTTCTTCTTTTTCTTTTCCTTTTTCGCTATCGTCATCACCAATAACACCAACATTTTGCTAACATCTTTATTAGTTCTGATTTTCTCTGATGCCATCATTAAATAAATTCAGTTCATTTTTTAGTTTATTTTAGTTCATTTGTGTGTTAATTGAAATTCACTTAATGCTTCTGATAAGTATCGACCACATTTTTTATTTTTTAAATAATTTTTTAATTATTTTTTTAAATTTGAATCGAATTCAGTTTATTTGTGAATTGAATTAGATTCATTTGATACTACTTTTAAGTATTTACCAAATCTCTTATTCCTTAAGAAATTCGGTTCATCTCTTAGTTTAATTGAGTTTATTTGTATGCAGAAATGAATTAAAATGTGCTTTTCTTGCTAATTGAATGTTTATAACTTTTTGTTTAAATTTGGACCGAATTCGGTTCATTTGTGAATTGAGTTAGGTTCACTTGATACTATTGTTAAGTATTCACCAAATTTGAACTAAATTCGATTCATTTATGGATCCAAATGAACCTCAATTAAAAGGAGGTAAAGAAAAAATGCAACAACAACAGCAACAATAAAAGAATGATAATTGAGAGAAAACATACGAAGAAGAAGAAGGAATACGAAAAAGAAGGAGGAAGGCGAAGAAGAAGAAGGAAGAACGCGAAGAGTAAGAAGAAGGAATGCAAAGACAAAGAAGGAGGAAAGCGAAGAAGAAGAAGGAAGAATGCGAAGACGAAGGCGAAGATGAAGATAAAGACAAAAAATCGTATTGAAACGCACGTATGTACACGCGGTATAATGAAAGTAGTTTTTGTTGAGTTTGGACTGTAAAAAAATAAAACTCTTTTTAAAATGTCAATGTGAAATAAATTTTGTCTATTAAAAGAAATTTAAAAAAACAAAAAAATAAATATTTTTTTTCAAAAGCCAATCTAAACCGACCTATATTATCTAAACAACTGTAATAATCCGTGTCATGCACATGATAAGATTGAAATTATAATTTTAAACTGTTGTGTTAAAATTAATTTCAATTATAATAATTTAATTAATAAAAAAATAGCTTGTATGCATTTATTTTCTTTTCTTAATATAGTGTTAATTGTATTAACTATAAAATAGTTATTTAATCTACTTTTTTTAATAAATTAGATATACTCAATATGACCATAAATAATCTAGTAATACTTAAATCTACCAACAAAATTTTATATATTGGTTTACTGTAAAGTAATAAGAACATACCAAAATCAGCTCAAAATGAAGAATAAATTAATAGAGAATCCTAATGCAGAAAGTTCTGCAATAAACAATAAATAATTTAAACTGTGTCAATGTTTATATATAAAATTATATGATTAACGGAATTATAAAATTGTTTATTAGGAGAATAAAATAATACGAATTTTTATGATAATTTTAATATTTTCAAGCTATTAATGTATAATAAGAATGCATTATCCATTAGCTCTTAGAATTGCTAAATTTTTTTAATTGATAGTAATAAATTTTAATAAATAAATAAATTTAAGTAAGACATTTTGTTATTATTTTTTTAGTATAGGCTCTAAAAAACTTCTCTATATATCACGTGCAATTATCTTCCAAGTGTCCATGATCTTGCAACAGTACTCGCATACCATCTTTACTCGTTACCCTTGATAACGCAACATACAATTGACCATGGGTGAAAACTGACATTGGAAGATAAATTCCAACTTTCGATAGAATTTATCCCAGAGACTTATTTATTGTCATTGCAAATGACATGATAATTGGAAATTGTTTTCTTTAAAATTTGATCGGTAATATTTCACTATTTGAAATTAGAAATTCAATCTTGGATAAGAATAATATTTCCAACTTTATTATCGGTTAAAGTTTTTCATTCTATCACATAATTTTTAATTCATTGATATATACATACATGAAAATCTATAATAGTAAATTATTCGGGAAGAAGCCAAAGAAGAGATATACAAATATACATGACATTATTGCTATAAGAGAATAGACATTAAAAGATATACTCCTATAATAAAATATTACACCATGAGTAACTATATTTATGAATTAAAATTATTGATACACCACATCTATTATATTATTATATATGAAATTAAAAAATCTCACTAAGTGACGGATTCCCAATTTGTGACGCTGAAATCTAGATCTTATAAGCTGAAACATTTAACAGGAGAAAAGAAAGAAGGTTAGTTAAACCTCAAGCAAGGCTTATGCATAAAAAGACCGAGGTACACCAATAATCAATGGATTTTGCAGAATGTATAAACTAAAGATGAGGTTGCCAATGAAGAGGCCATGTAAGGGAAGTAGCATGAGTAAGGAACTCTTGATGATTGCTGAATTGGGTTATGGATTACATTTGGGTTGTATCCTTGTAGTCCACATGCATCATGGACATTGTTTAATATTATTTTTAGTATATTTTCATAAGTTTTGATTTTTTATTTTTTTGTTAATAATATGGATATTTTTTTCTTTTATGTTTATTGATGTATATTATTGTATTTTTTAATAGGTTTTTAGCACTCATTGCTTATATAAATGTTTGTAATTATTTTTATTAATACATATTTCTCTTAGAACCTTATTTTTTTATTTACCTTCGTAGATTTTTTATTTTGTGTTCAGAAATTAGTATATATTTTATATAATACTGTTAATTTTATATTATAAATTTTTTAAAAAAGATATAATTAAATTTAAAAAGAGAGTACTACAAAAAGAATACTAAAAAACTCTTACCTAAAAGAATACTAAACTTCAAGACATATATTTAAATTTCTGTTTTGTATAATTAAATTTAAATATAGTTTTGAATAATTCAAATTTATGTTTTGTAGTCATTTTTGTTTAGACAAAATCTTGAATAATATAATCCAAAATGAAAGTAACCGGAAATCATTGTAGCTCGCCTTCGTTTTGGTCAAGGTCGTAGATCAACAAATCTTTTTTTAATAAAATAAAGGTAAGATATAAAGTATTATGTCTATAATACCAATGCTATATTTGAAAAGCCTTCAATAATATACCTAGTGTATCATATAAGTAATTTGGAACTAAACAAAATCAAAATGAAGAGACTCAAAAGATAAGATAGTTTACACGGAAAAATTGTAATCTTTCTCGTCTTTGTTACTGAAAAATTATAATCTTCTCCCGCATCATGAGTTGGTTCTGAAATCCAGCTTTCGCTCTCATCAGCATCAGAAGCAACAACAAAAGTAGCTGTAGGTTCATATGTAAAAAATAACCTGGATTTGCAATTAAGTTATATTTGTCCCAGGTAATAGTAGCACCTCCATCACCAGCTTCATTAACCGTAAGATTTTTACTAGAGAACTTGAATTCTGTCCAAACATGATTGGTGTGATAAACTTGGAAGACTGGTTAATATTCACCTACTTGTGAATCAGCATTCTATCGAAAAATCAAGTAAAAGTTATCATTAGAGATAAAAATCTAATTAACAATCTCATCAATCAAGCTTAAATATTTCAAAAATTGCATTTTAAAAAGGTTGTAGCTCAACCTTAAAATTGAACCTTAAGCAACAATTGTAAAAAATTTAGAATTGTCCTAAAACCATATGGCCATAAAATAATCATTGTTCCGTGATTAATACTATACATCCTTAAACAAAACACCACCACTTAAATTCACAGTCTATCCACTATTTTAGAATGCTAAATATCAACAACTACTAAGAACAGTCCACTAAAAAGATTTTTTTCAAAGAGAGTCCATGCAATTTATTATAAAAAAAGTGCATCTGAAGTTGGGATTTTTTTTATATCATTTAAATATAAGGAATAAACATATAAATGATAATAAGAGATGTAAATTATATCATGTCAATTAATTCAATATTTTGTCAATAGTTGAATGGTTTAATAATGTTAATGTTGTCAGACCCGTTTTCATAGACATGAATTGGATAAATAATCTTGTTAAAATTAAATTAACAAAAAATTATTTTAATAAAGTTATTCACTTTATTTATATCTGAATAATCAGCTGAAAATATTAACACATCAGAATTTGTAGGGAAAAAAGCATTCTAATAAAATTTTAAAAACACCATGAATATAATAAAAATTTACATACATATATACCGTGCCTACTCTAAAGATAAAATACCTACTCAATACTACTTTTGTTCGAAGGAATTGATTATGGTCTCATCGTGACACAACTTTATAACTGTGGTCGAAATCGATTGAAAAGAATTATGTTCTCCAACTTCATAGAAACTTTGAAAAGGAACGTTTTATTCTTGAATTTACTTAACTTTTCAGTAAAATCAATCCTATTTCCACCCTATATTGAATTGAAATGAAGAACAATAAGTGTAACAATAAAATGTTAATATGTGAAATATAATGTTCACAAATAGTATATAAATATGAAATTTTTTTAGTACTCTCATTGTATGTTTTGTCCTCAGCTCTGCAGTAGAAATATTTAAATATTCACTACCAACAGTTTCATACACAATAAATGATGCATAGGATTCTTCATCAGCAACCTTTAACTTTAGTGAATACCTATAAATAAATAAAAAAATATATTATCACGAATCACATTTAATAAAAATTGGAATAAGGTTTATTTCACAAATAATGCACACCTTGGAGTAAAATTCTGTGATTCAGCTTTACACATAGAACATTTGTAACCATCTCCTTCTTCTCTCATAGCCAAAGGACAAATATTGCAACTCTTGTACCACCAAGACTTTTTCGGAGAAAAATCCTTCACTACTCCAATGGTCACACAAACTGTTTTCTGAAATTCAATAATTTAATCTAAGGGTGTAAGTTACCGAATCGGACCAAAAATTATCGCAAACCAAACCAAAAATTACAACAACCTATTTGAAAACCGAAAAAATTGTTTTTTTTCTGACAAAACCGATCGGTTCGGTTCGATTTTTGGTTGGCTCGATAGAACCGAAGCGAACCAAACCGAACCGAAGATATGCATCCATTTCAATGTTTTAACCATTTTAACTTTTAACCTAACAACAAAAATCCCCAACCCCTAACCATTTCAATGTTTTACTCTTATTATTTTAGTTTATTGACTATTTTGAACCTTTAATTATTGTGATTTATATTTTGTTCATTAGAAATTAAAAATCGAAAAAACCGACCGAACCAAATCGCTTTTAATTCAGTTTGATTCAGTTCGATTGTTGTAAAAGCAGCAAACCGAACAGTTGTGTGTCTGTAGGAATCGAACATATCGATTCGATTGATTTTTGATCCAAAACCGAACCGATAACACCCCTAGTTTAATCAATTAAAACAGTGTCACCAAATGATTACAGTCCATAAAAAAATATGGCATAAGAAAATTTTAGAATCTAATCAAGTTATATAAAAGCCTCTATAAGATCCCTAATCTCAGAAATTAGTTTGTACGGAGTCTTTTCAAAAAATCATCTTCCTCTAAATATGGAGCTATTTTTTCAATGCGTACAATCGGTGTTGGTATCCCTGTCTCAATAGCCATTATCCTTTATTCACACAAAATAAAATTTGCTTTAGAATGTTAAAGATGCAACCATACATAACTATATTTACAATATAACTATAATTTTAATAAACCAACAAAAATTCTAACCTTTGTCTGAATTTTTTAACTTCTTCCAACAACCAATTTATGGCAAAATATATGGCAATTATAGTATAAGCAAAATATATGTCAATATATGACAAAATTTCATCTTAATTTGTGTTAAAAGTACAAGCAAGGTACCTAACTAATTAGATTAATTAGGCCAATTTCATCCATCATCATATTGTTGTGGATTACGAGCATAGTTTCATCGGTAATTACCTCTCATAAATGAATTCGTGATTTGGCCTTACAAACTTTCTGTGTTACCTTTAATAGAAAGGAGATTAGCAAGTATAGGTTTATAAGTTGTGACTTTGTCATGAAAATGAAATTGCTGTGGCTTGTGTAATTTGTGTTTGACTAAACCTCTTGAATGGAAATAAGTATGTTTTGTTTTATTATTTTTATTTTTAGATGTAACAATGTTCTCTACTTTCGTAGTGTGCCTGAGGATGAGAAAATTGATGATGCTGCAGAAGATTAGAATGATAAAATTATCTCATTGTTATAACATAATTAGAGACCTCTTAAATTCAGGTTGTGTATTTATGTGTAGAGATTTAGATCAATATAAGTTGCCTATCTTCTGCTTGTTTAGACCTCTTGATTTTTACTGTGCAATAATTTGATTTTTCCTAGTTTAAAAAAGTTGAAGTAGTAGTTTGATCTTATCTGCTGCTGCTGCTATGCTTTCTTTTTGAATGTTGCTGCATAGTTGGATAGTTATGTTCTCTAAAAAGTGAGGTCTTTCTTATGAATATTCAGGCTTGTATATTGGGTTAAAGTTTTGTGTGATGATAAGTGATAATCCATATTCTCATCATCTTAGTTTTATATATGCCACTTTTTTTTTTTACTTTGATATTGTTGAGTCCTTGCATTTTTGTTGGAAGTTCGATATGTTTCATGCAAATTATTGAGCAATCTGTCAAGTTTCAAGTGAGTTTTTTGTCTCAATAAATCAATAAGCTAGGTTTTGTAACTCAATTGACTAGAGTGCAAGGGATTTCAATATGATATTCTTAACCCCATAGCTATCAGATGGGGCTTTATCTTTTCCTGACTTGAATCTTCTAATGCAATAAATATCTATGTGCTATAATCTTAGCAATTTTGAACATATCTTCATGTATTGTACTTGAATATATATTAGTTATAATTTTATGGGTAATTTAGTTTATTTAAAATTTATTTTATTTTCTGTAAAATTAGTTTTTATTATTAATTTTTTTTAATTTTTATAATTTACGAGTCATATTTACGTTCTGTCTTACGATTCAACGAATTATGATTTTGAGTTAGCTTAATGAGTCGAGGTAAAAACTACGAGTTCACTATCTTGATAAAAAATAAAATCACTAATGATTAAAAATTTGAGTGAAAAATAAAACTCCAATAAAAATTCAATTTGTTAACTAATTAATCTTATGTCTATATAATAATAATAATAATAATAATAATAATAATAAATAATAATAATAATAATATTATTATTATTATTATTATTATTATTATTATTATTATTATTATTATTATTATTATTATTATTATTATTGTGAATATATACTGATAAAATTATTACATATGAATGAGAATTAGAACTATATCAATTATATCAATTATATTAATTCGAAATTATTATTATTATTATTATTATTATTATTATTATTATTATTGAATAATGATGATAATTCACACGATAATGACTTTTACCTATAAAACATCTAAAATTAAATAATATTCAAGTATAATTGGGTGACAATTATAATTCAAATTATTACATATGAAGTCACGTGAATTTATTATTATAATTGATATAATTGCTATATATACTCTCAATGTTATTGATTATATCAATTTAACTATATCAATCATATTCAAATTATTAGTCAATAATTTTAATGCAAATTCTTGCTATAATTAGGTTATTCTTATGTTATTATCTTATCTTAGTCGTTATAATTAATTCAATAGAGATATTTATTCAGTATATATATTATCTACATTAATTATATGTCAATATTTTTCAGAAAGAATTAAAAAAAGAGATATATAAATATATATAGACTGTATTATTAAACAAATAAAGCCTATATATAAGAATAACGAAAAACTCAAGTAAAAATTTATTGGTTTTTATAGTTTCTATTACGTTTAATGAAAATTGAGCGATCTAAAAAGTAAATACTGAGGTAATTATTATATAATTTTGTTATTAAGGTAATTACTTATTATTAAGGTAATTTTTTATTATATAGACTTTAGTAAAATAAAAATAAATATGTAAATTATTTATTATTAAAGTAATTTTTTATTATATACAGTAATTACACATCATATATTAATTTTGTTAAAATTATATAATTTTGTTATATCATGATTAGAATTATTATCTTCTATCATGATCCGGACAATAAAGAAGAATATTATACCTGATATACACAGATTGAAATAGAAATATATGTATTGAAATTTAGAAATATAAATTCTATTATATCTTCCTAAACAAACCTAAACAACTCTACACTAATAACCCGTGCCATATCGTATTTTTCAAGACTTATATTTAGAAACATATAGAATTTTAATAATAATACACGGGTAATTGAAATAGTTTATATACGAGTTTTTCAAGTTATTATTATTATTATTATTATTATTATTATTATTATTATTATTATAGGATAATAAATAAAAATTAGAATTATATCAATATTTTTAAAATTAATATAATTAAAATAACTAAAAATATTTAAAATCAATGTGTGTTATTAATATCCTAAAATTTGATCATTTTATGATTAGAATCAAATATTCTTATCATGATTAGACTGGTGCCATTATCATATCATTATCATATATTATTATTATTTTTTGGTGACTATATATTATTATTATTATTATTATTATTATTATTATTATTATTATTATTATTATTATTATTATTAAAATGATTAAAAGTATTTTTAATTTGATAATTGATAAGTAGTTTAATAATGCATTAAATATTGATTTGATATAATTATAATGAAGATATGTTCCTAAATTAGTATAATTATGTATTATTTATTAAATATTAATTATAATAAAGATATTTTTTATAAAATATTTTAGAATAGAGAAAACTGCATTCATTTTGGAGGAAAAACACAATCATAAAGAATTGACACTTCATCTCACTTTTATTAGTTGGGAAAAACCTAATTTTAGTATATTAAGTAGATAGATAGATAGAAGTTATGCTACTTATTGATGAAGTTTTTTAATATTGAAGGAACCCACATGAACAAATCTTCCACAAGACTATTTTTTCTTAATGCGCAAATGAAGTCTTCCCAATCTTAAAAAAAAAAGTAGGAAGATAGAAGTAGAGTGGTAATTGTTGTGATAAGAATGGGACGTGGATGCCCATTCCTATGAGAAGCTAACATTCTCAAGATAGATTGTAATTAATAATGTTGAAGAAAGTTAGACTTTCACAAGTATAAATATAAGGCTTGATCAGAAGCCATTTACACAACAATAACAAACTAACAAAAATATTATTCTTCCTTCCTTTTCATACAAATAAATTAATCCTCTTTTATGCAATCAAATACCCTTCTCCTTATATTACTATTACAATTCTTTCTCTTCTTTTACTTTATAAGTATTTTAAATTCTATTTTCCATTACTCTTTACATATAATATTAATAGCAATATTAACCATCTTTATTATATTGAGATAGTATCAAATGCAAATCTCTCTCTCTTTATTTTTAATACTTTTTTTTATCTTTGTATATATATACACAATACAACATATAATATTATTATATATATATAAAAATTATTGAGCTAATTATATTAATAATAGAGTCTTCTATTTATACATCTTTATTTTATATATCTTTTATTTATTTCACAATACGTTATCAGCACGAGACTCTGATCAAATCTTTAGGAAGACTCAGGTAATATTTTCATTATGTCGAAGCTCTCTCATCTTGAATTCAATGCTCTTGATATATCTGGAAACAATTATTTATCATGGATATTAGATGCTGAAATCCATCTTGATTCAATGGATCTTGGAGATATCATTAAGGCTGAAAATAATGCATCCCAGAAGGATAAAGCTAAAGCCATGATTTTTCTTCGTCGTCATCTTGACGAGGGATTGAAAAATGAATATCTTACATTAAAAGATCCTGCAGATCTTTGGAAAGACCTTGAAGAAAGGTATAATCATCAGAAAACGGTGATACTTCCTCAAGCCCGGTATGAATGGACGCATTTGCGTTTACAAGATTTTAAATCTATAAATGAATATAATTCTGCAATGTTTCGAATCACCTCACGAATGAAATTGTGTGGGGAAAAAATAACTGATCATGATATGTTGGAGAAAACTTTCTCAACCTTCCATGCCTCGAATGTGCTCCTGCAGCAACAGTATCGAGAAAAAGGGTTTAAAAAATATTCTGAGTTAATTTCTTGCCTTCTTGTTGCCGAACGCAACAATGAGTTGTTATTGAAAAATCATGAAGCGCGCCCAGCTGGCGCCGCCCCATTTCCTGAAGTAAATGCGGCAAATCATTACCCCAGAAGAGGTAAATGGCAAGCTTTTAATAACAAGAAAAATTATGGAAGGAAAAAGAATTATGTTCAAAAGAGAGGATCTCACCAGAAGTGGGATAAAGAAAGGAATATCGGGCAGAATAAATCAACCGAGGAGAAGTGTTTCCGTTGTGGTGGAAAGGGCCATTGGTCACGTACCTGTCGTACCCCAAGGCACCTAGTCGATCTTTACCAGGCATCTTTGAAAAAGAACGACAAAGGAAAGGAAACAAATTTTGTTTCAAATGATGCTGAGAACTCCACCACTCATTATGATGTATCTGATTTCTTTGAGGATCCTGAAGAAAATATTGGTCATTTGATCAATGATGGAATAGTTTAATATGTGGGATTGTGAAGTATATATGTAAATAAATAATGTAAAGAACTTATTGTTAAGTTGTATTTTCTATGTATTTAAGTTTCAAATGTAATGTACAAAAATAATGAAATATTAATATGAATTTTAAAATTATTAAATGTGTCGAATTTTAAAATAAAATTTCAGTATATGACATTATTTCTTAGAAAAATAATTTTGATCAAGTATTCAATTTAACTGTGTATACTACTCATTTTATTATTATTTGTTTTTGAAGAGAATGACAAGGATATGTAATGAAGATGTATGCCTTGCGGATAGTGCAAGTTCGCACGCTATTCTCAAAGTGATATATATTTTACCCATCTTGTGCCAAAAGAGGAATATGTTAACACTATTATTGGGTCAGGCAATGTGATAGAAGGCTCCGGAAGAGCTATAATTTTGTTTCATGGAGGAACAAAATTTATAATAAATAATGCACTGTTATCTACCAAGTCTCGAAGAAACTTGTTGAGTTTTAAAGATATTCGCCGAAATGGATATTATATTGAGACTATGAATGAGGGAAATCATGAGTATTTATGTATCACAACTCATGATTCAAATAAGAAAGTTATATTAGAAAAATTACCCTCACTTTCATCTGGGTTGTATTATACCAAGATTAGTGCAATTGAATCACATGCCGTTGTAAACCAGAAGTTTACTAGCTCAAATGAGTTCATAACTTGGCACGACCGATTAGGTCATCCGAGAACAACCATGATGAGGAGAATTATTGAAAATTCTCATGGATATTCACTAAAGAACCAGAAGATTCTTAAAACTAGTGAATTTTGTTGTGCTGCATGTTCTCAGGGAAAGTTAATTTTAAGGCCATCACCAGTAAAGATTGGATTTGAGTCTCCTGAATTCCTAGAAAGGATTCAAGGTGATATATGTGTACCTATTCATCCACCATGTGGATCTTTTAGATATTTTATGGTCCTAATAGACGCATCTTCGAGATGGTCACATGTGTGCTTATTATCTTCTCGCAACCTGGCGTTTGCGAGATTATTGGCTCAAATTATTCGATTAAAAGCACAATTTCCAGAAAATCCAATTAAAGCAATTCGTCTTGATAATGCTGGTGAATTTACTTCCCAAGCTTTTGATGCTTATTGTATGGCTAATGGAATAAGTGTTGAACATCCAGTAGCTTATGTTCACACACAAAATGGGTTAGCAGAATCACTTATTAAGCGCCTCCAATTAATCGCTAGACCCTTGTTTATGAGAACAAATCTCCCAACCTCGGTTTGGGGGCATGCTATTTTACATGCCGCAGCACTTATTCGTTTGAGGCCAACGAATTATCATCAATTCTCTCCTATGCAATTAGCTTTTGACCAGCAGCCAAATGTTTCCCATTTAAGAATATTTGGGTGTGCAATATATGTTCCCATTGCACCACCTAATCGCACCAAAATGGGACCCCAAAGAAAATTGGGGATATATGTTGGATATGATTCTCCCTCTATAGTGAGGTATCTTGAGATACAAACTGGTGATGTGTTTAAAGCCCAGTTTGCGGATTGTCATTTTGATGAATCAAAATTTCCAACATTAGGGGGAGAGAATAAGCTTCCTGAAAAGGAACTCAATTGGAATGCATCATCGTTGATGCATTTAGATCCTCGATCAGGGCAATGTGAACTAGAAGTTCAAAAGATTATACATTTGCAAAGAATAGCAAATGAATTGCCTGATGCATTTTCCGATACAATGAGGATAACCAAATCTTATATACCAGCGGAAAATGCCTCAATTCGAATTGACGTCCCAGTAGGACAAGTAGCCACTGAAGCAAATTCACGCCAGAAGCGTGGCAGGGCGAAAAATGCCCCAATTCGAATTGATGTCCCAGTAGGACAAATAGCCACGGAAGCAAATACACGCCAGAAGCGTGGCAGGCCTGTCGGTTCCAAAGATAAAAATCTTCGAAAGAGAAAAGAGGTAAATACGATTCCTGTTGAAAAAGACATAGTAAAGACACCAGCAGTTGTCCAAAATTCTGATATAACGCCAGAAGACGTTCAGGTACCTGAAAATTGTAAAAATGATGAGATCTCAATAAATTATGTCTTTACAGGAGAGAAATGGGACCGAAATAAGACAATTGTCAATGAAATATTTGCATATAATGTGGCATCAGATATCATGCATGAAAGTAAGGATCTTGAGCCAAGATTAGTCGAAGAATGTCGATAAAGAAATGATTGGCCAAAATGGGAAGCAGCCATGAAGGCTGAATTAGACTCACTCGCAAAACGTGAAGTCTTTGGACCTGTAGTCCATACACTTGAAGATGTAAAACCTGTTGGATATAAGTGGGTATTTGTGAGAAAACGAAATGAGAAAAATGAAGTTGTGCGCTACAAAGCCCGACTTGTGGCACAAGGTTTTTCACAAAGGCCCGGTATAGATTATGAAGAAACGTATTCCCCCGTAGTGGATGCGATAACATTACGTTATTTGGTCAGTTTATCTGCATATCATAAACTGCATATGCATTTAATGGATGTGGTAACAGCCTATTTGTACGGCTCATTAGATCGGGATATCTATATGAAAGTCCCTGAAGGACTAAAGATATCTAAACCATCCAATGAATATTCGCAAGGGTTGTACTCAATCAAATTGCAAAGATCTTTATATGGTCTAAAGCAATCTGGACGAATGTGGTATAATCGTCTTACTGAGTATCTAGCCAAAAACGGATTCAAGAATGATGATATCTGCCCATGTGTTTTCATAAAGAAAACTACATCTGGGTTCATTATAATTGCTGTGTACGTTGATGATTTAAATATCATTGGGACTCCTGAAGAGATTCCAACAATTATAAAAACTCTAAAAGAAGAGTTTGAGATGAAAGATCTTGGAAAAACTAAGTTTTGTCTCGGCTTGCAGATCGAGCATATAAAAGGTGGGATCTTTATTCATCAAACAACATACACAGAAAGGATCTTGAAAAGATTTTATATGGATAAGTCACATCCATTAAGTACCCCAATGATCGTAAGATCTTTGGATGTGAAAAAGGATCAATTCCGTCCTAAAGAAGAAAATGAAGATATCCTTGGTCCTGAAGTACCATATCTTAGTGCCATTGGAGCACTAATGTATCTTGCTAATAATACGCGACCTGACATATCATTCGCGGTGAATTTACTAGCAAGGTATAGTTCCTCCCCAACCAGAAGACATTGGAGTGGAATCAAACAAATTTTTTGATATCTTCATGGAACGGTTGATATGGGATTGTTTTATCCTTATGAATCCAAGTCACAACTAGTTGGTTATGCAGATGCCGGATACCTGTCTGATCCACATAAAGGGAGATCTCAAACAGGATACCTATTCACATATGGTGGTACAGCTATATCATGGAGGTCCACAAAACAGACGATTGCTACAACATCCTCTAATCATGCTGAAATACTGGCGATTCATGAAGCTAGTCGCGAGTGTTTTTGGCTGAGGAGTCTGATTCAATATATTCTGTCATCATCTGGACTGATTGATCATAAGATAGCTCCAACTGTCCTGTTTGAAGATAATGTAGCATGCATTGCTCAACTTAAGGGTGGATACATCAAGGGTGATAGAACAAAGCATATTTCTCCCAAATTCTTTTTCACTCATGATCTTCAAAATCAAGGGACAATTGATGTCCAACATATCCGCTCAAGTGACAATCTGACAGATTTATTTACAAAGTCACTCCCAAAATCCTCCTTTGAAAGATTAGTACATGAGATTGGGATGCGCCGATTTCGAGACATTAAATGATGTCGGCAAGAGGGGGAGACTGTACTCTTTTTCCCTTGGTCAGGTTTTTTTCCCATTGGGTTTTTCTTGACAAAGTTTTTAATGAGGCAGTCCCCATCACAAAGGATATTGTACTCTTTTTCCTTCACTAAAGTTTTTTTCCCATTGGATTTTCTTTAGTAAGGTTTTAACGAGGCATAATCCTAAATGGGCATCCAAGGGGGAGTGTTGTGATAAGAATGGGACGTGGATGCCCATTCCTATGAGAAGCTAACATTCTCAAGATAGATTGTAATTAATAATGTTGAAGAAAGTTAGACTTTCACAAGTATAAATATAAGGCTTGATCAGAAGCCATTTACACAACAATAACAACAGAACAAAAATATTATTCTTCCTTCCTTTTCATACAAATAAATCAATCCTCTTTTATGCAATCAAATACCCTTCTCCTTATATTACTATTACAATTCTTTCTCTTCTTTTACTTTATAAGTATTTTAAATTCTATTTTCCATTACTCTTTACATATAATATTAATAGCAATATTAACCATCTTTATTATATTGAGATAGTATCAAATGCAAATCTCTCTCTCTTTATTTTTAATACTTTTTCTTATCTTTGTATATATATACACAATACAACATATAATATTATTATATATATATAAAAATTATTGAGCTAATTATATTAATAATAGAGTCTTCTATTTATACATCTTTATTTTATATATCTTTTATTTATTTCACAATAGTAATAACTAATACTAAAAAGAAAAAATAAGTACCAATTTTTGGGATAAGAAGATAGGAAATATAGGGAATGACATATATATCCAAATTGTAAATAACAAAAAAGACATAGTTCTCCCCACGTCTCGTACGTTAGGACTTCAACTTCCCGCTTTGCATGTTTGTTTCTTGTTTCTTTGTTTCTCTATCTCTATCCTAAGACACATTCCCCTTACCCGAAAACAAAACAAACTTTTCCCACAAACTTTCTTCAACGCACATCCTTGAACTGAAACCCTCAATTTTAATCAAAATATATAGCGGAAAAACAATTTTTATCCACCAAAAAATTCAACAGAATCTCAAGGACGCGCTTTGAAGCTCTATTGCTTTAGCATGCATTGCTTCACGTTCGTTGGGTTGGTGTTTCACCTTACATACCTTCTAACGTTATAAACAAAATAAAATATATATAAAAAAAGGGTTCATACGTTTGCTCAACTCCATCATCAAATTTTGGCATTCGCGTTTTTCCTAGGATCTAGCTAGGGGCATTCCCTAATTTAATTACCTTGGTGTGTTCTTCGACAAGCAACAAACAAATTTGGAAGCTAATTATTAATAAGGACCTCTTTGACAAGGCTTGTTCTTTTGTCTTTATGAAGAGAGTTGTTGGAGAGGGATTTTTTCAAGCTCAATGAGATGAATTGGAAGTTACACGTTTGTGAATTTGGAAGGAGCAATGAAGTTTACAAGACCTGTTTATGCTGTTTTTTTTGTCTTTCTTCTTTGTGCCTTGGCCAAAATCGGCTTTGAAGGGAAACTGTGGAAACCCCAAGAGTTTTATGCAGATCATGGTGTTGTAATTAAGGTATTTATGTTTTAGCATTTTTCTCTATCTTTCCATTTTTCTCCTTTATTTATTTCTTTTCTTTATGGAAAAATAAATGTCATGTTTGTAATATTATGAAGAAATATAGGATGAGATATTATGAACTGTCTTATTCTTTTGTAAGTTAAAATGTCATGCTAGCATTTGTGATGTTTGAAGCATAAATGGTTTAGTCCTCACAGATTCACTGAGGTTCTTGAAGACCTTAATCTAAGATCAACTCAAATGTTCTGATGTTTTAATTGTTGGTTAATGCAGGAAGAGCAGGAGTGGATACATTGCAGGAAGGAATTGATAGAGAGGAACAATGATATTAAGGACTATGACTTGGAAATAAAAACAAACTTATTAGATTGCATTACAAGGACACATCCTCCAACTCATGATTCAGAAGAGAAGGAGCATGATCATGTGTCAGTGTCACAGTTTTATTCCGAAGACAATCGCGGTAGATACTTGCTTGACAAGTTACCTCAGAGTGAGAGGAAACTATCACCCAAAAAACTGCGTGTCAAGAAGAAGTTTGCCAACTCGCTTCCGCCTCAAGGGATAACACTAAGTACCATTTCTCCTTCTCCAAATTCTCCACCTATAGACTTTTATGTGCTATTTCCACCACCACCAGATTCACCTCCCCCTCCTCCTCCTCCTCAAGTTGATGAGGAGGATAATAGCAAACGAAAGATACCAATTATCATTGGTTCGGTTCTATCAGGAATAATAATCATAGTAGGCATGCTCTTATGCTATCGTGAGATCAGGAAAAGCAGAAAAGTCTACAAAGATGACAGGCCTTTAACTATATTAGGCTCAAGTGATGTGTCTGGTACTATTTCTGCGCTGATATATGATGATGAATTGATGATAGTAAAACAATTCATGGTTGCTTCAATCAATGTTTGTTTTTCTTCTTTCAGGTTCAAAGAAGTCTATTGCTTTGGGAAATTCTAATACCAATGAAAATGGTATAATCTATGCAAAGAACCCTTCTATTGTTGGGAATGTTACCACTAGTCCTAAAGATAACAATGCCTCATTGGGTATGGGTGTTGGTGTGGGTTTGGGTTTGGGTGTGGCTGCGGGTGAGGCCTCATCATCAGAAAGCAAGGAACAAGTTCCATTAGGTGCTGCTCCAGAAGGATTAGCCCCTGAGCCGGCAGGGCCACCACCCCCACCACCTCCACCCCCTGCTGCTGCGCCTCGCCCCCCACCGGCTCCAAAAGCACCTGTTAGGCCTCCACCTGCCCCTCCTGTTAAAATCCTTTCACGGGCTCGTCTTAGTAATGTGGAAGAGGATTCCGCGGATGCTCCGAAAGCGAAACTAAAGCCATTTTTCTGGGATAAGGTTGCTGCATCTCCTGATCAAGCAATGGTCTGGCATGAGATCAGAGCTGGGTCATTCCAGTAAGAACATTTTTAAGTCATCTCAAAATCAGGATTTATCATAGATGAGGAAAGTAAAATTGTATTAACTTTTTTTGCTGATCTTGATGACAAATTAACAGGTTCAATGAACAGAAAATCGAGTCTTTATTTGGCTGCAACAACCCCAATAGAAAAGAGTCACCATCACAAGAACCTTCATTACAGTTAATTCAGATTATTGATCCTAAGAAAGCACAGAATTTATCAATTCTTTTACGTGCTTTGAATGTGACTACAGAAGAAGTTGTTGATGCCCTTAGAGAAGGTGACTCACTCTCTAGTCCTTATTTATCATCATATTATGTTCATTTCAACTTTTAGTGTTCATGACATAGCAAGAGTTAGTGCTTTCTGTGTTAGAACATTCTGTAATCTGTTGGTTGAATCAGGTAGCGAGATTCCCGTTGAGCTGATCCAAACGTTAATAAAGATGGCGCCAACAACAGATGAGGAACTGAAGCTGAGGTTATTTGATGGAAACATTGCTCAACTTGGCCCTGCAGAGCGGTTTCTCAAGGTCTTAGTTGACATTCCACTCGCTTTCCGACGTCTCGAGTCTCTACAACTCATGCTCACTCTTCCAGAAGAGGTCTCAAGCATCAAGGAGTGCTTTTCAACATTAGAGGTAACTAAACTATGATTCAAGCAGTATTTTGAATTTGATTACCTTATATAGTTATAAGTGCTAACAAGATGTTCTGTGACTAACAGGTTTCATGTGATAAACTAAGAAAAAGTAGGCTCTTCCTTAAACTACTAGAAGCAGTTCTCAAGACAGGAAACAGATTGAATGATGGAACATATCGTGGCGGCGCTCAAGCCTTCAAGCTTGACACACTTTTGAAGCTTTCGGATGTAAAAGGAACCGATGGAAAGACAACACTTCTACACTTTGTGGTTCAGGAGATCATACGTTCAGAGGGAGTAAGAGCTTTGAGAACAGAGAGAGCGAGGCAGAGCAATTCTAGTGTCAGAACAGAGGATTCTGTTGATGATTCCATTGGCCAAGAATCAGAAGAACACTACCGAAGACTTGGCCTTAAAGTAGTTTCAGGCCTAAGCAGTGAACTTGAAGATGTTAAAAGGGCGGCGATTATAGACGGCGATGCTCTAACGGCTGCAGTGTGGAAACTTGATCGGTTACTCAGCAAAAGTGAGGAGTTATTGAACAATGATTTGAAGAGCATAGATGAAGACAGCAACTTCAAGCGTTCCCTTGAAAATTTTGTGGACAAATCAAAAGCTCAAGTGTCATGGCTGTCTGAGGAAGAGAAGAGGATCATGGCTGAAGTGAAGGCTACAGCAGATTACTTCCATGGACAAGCAGGGAAAGATGAAGGCTTGAGATTGTTTGTAATTGTTCGCGATTTCTTGGTAATGTTGGACACAGTATGCAAAGAGGTGCAGTTAACAACACAGAAGCCAATGAAGATCTCTCATAAGAAAGAGGCTTCAAATTTGTCGTCGCCACCAGTATCTCCAAATACTCAGCAGCAGTCTCCTTCGGATCTGCATAGAAGACTGTTTCCGGCCATAGCAGCGCGCAGGATCCATTGCTCTAGTTCAGATGAGGATGAGGACGAGAAAGAGGATGATAATTAGATTAAGAGGTTATTATTACCTTGATAGCTTTTCTAGCAAGTTTTATGCATATGCAAGAAGATAAGCCCCGCCAATGAGTTATAGCTCAAATAGCATAGTCTCTTCATACTCATTTCAAAGGTTGTGGGTTCGAGTCTCCCTATCTTTGGTAAAAAAAAAAAAAAAAGAAGAAGATAAGGCCCCAAAATTCTTGTGCTAAGAATGAAGGGAATTGTATATATCATAGCTTGTTAGGGATAATTCATGATCAATGGAAGATGCAAAATGTTTAGTATTGTTGTTCCTCATGAAAACATGCATGAGTGGAAAGGGGGGTTTGGAAGGGACATGGATTAACTTCTTGATTGGTTTCTCCCTTAAAAATTTGATGGATCTGGTTGAATGATGCTGCAACCTTTTTCTAGCTAATATTAAATTGGAGTGAGCAAAAGCTTCATGATGTTATAAATTCTTAGTGCTCAAATTGACCTGTTTTATATGTTGTTGATTCCTGTTGCTTATCTACAGGATAGTTCATTAGCCAACCTTGTGTCTAACTTTAGAAAACTTTTAGATGATTTATCTGACAAGTATAATTCATCTGTTCTTGTTTTACTTTTTTTTTTTCCCTGGTCATTGCATGTTTTTTCAAGTATATCATACAAAAATATCAATTTAGGATATCTGTCAATAATCCTCGTTCAAAATTTAGGATATTTGATCGAGGATTATTATTCGCAGAAAGTAGAATTTTTTTGGTAAGATTTAGTCTTTTTCTAAAAATTAAAATATCTATGTTGATGCTAATATATAAAAGAAATCTTTTAAAAAATATATAAGAAAAAAATATTTTATTGTGGCGAGTTTCTATTTAATCTCTTCGTCATAATTACAGCAAATTTATCGGATGTAAAAGAACGAATCTATTTTTCTATTTATAATTTATAAAAGTTAATATCAATTCTCTATACAATAAATTTTGGACTATGTTATGTGTACATCAAAATCAACCACCAAAGTCAGCCACCAGTATAAAATATGTTGGAATACAAATATATATTGAAAATAAATTAAATCACATATATATTTACACATAAATACATTGGTAGCTAATTTTAATAACTAATTTTAGTGTACAAGAAGTTAGCGGGTAGGCTATTAGAAGAGTAATGAGTGAGCGACGGAGAGAGTGGTGGGGAAACACCGGGCGGGGTAGGGCTAGGCATGACCGACATCTAGGCAAGGATCCAAGGGTATGGAATCGAGAGGCGTTTCTTCGTTTGGAACAGGACTCCTTCTCCGTTTTTGTTGACCAGCTACCAGGAGACATATCGAAGAAGGAATTGTTTGAATTATTCTCATGGACGGGGAGAATCAATGACATTTACCTTTCCAGAAAGCTAAGACACGGGGTGGTCTACTTGTTTGCGTTCATCCGTTATACGACTAAGGGTGGAGCCTTGAAGGCTATTTCGGAGATGAATCGTATGTGTTTAAGGGGAAAAGAGATCTTCGTTGGCGAGGCCAGGTTCAGGAGAAAGGTCTCAGAGGGGAAGACGATCCTGGATAGTGCTGGGGCAAGGATAGATATAGACCATAGGATAGCTGATCAGGGGAATTTTCATGAGAAGAATGCGAGTCCGGTGGGGGAAATGATGACTGATTGTGAGTTAAATCCTGCTCAGACTAAGGTTCACTTGAATGAAAAGGAACGCTTGGATCATGAGACTGACCCACACAGAAGGTGTTGGCCGGTCGATAGAGAGGGATTGGGTGCAAGGGTCATACAGGTTACAATGGCGGAGAATAATTTGGATTGGCTGCGTCGGAGTATTGTTGGGAGTACTTTGAATGCTATTGATTTCCGTTTGTTGAATGAGATAGCTCAATCGGAATGGCCTCATGTAGTTAAGGTTTGTGAGATGGGGGCTAACAAAGCCTTGCTAATCTTTGACAGTGCTCTCAATGCAGACGAGGCGCTCACATTTAACATGAATGGGCTGTTAAAGTTCTTCTATCATGTTGGTAAATGGAGTGAGCCTGATCGGTGTGATAGGAGACGGCTCTGGCTTCAGTGTATCGGAGTTCCGATTCATGTGTGGTCCGAAGCTACGTTCCGCTTGATTGGCAAGCAGTGGGGAGATGTGGTGGTGTGTGATCCTGCAACAATCACATGCTCGTCGTTCAGTGTTGGTTGTGTATTGATTGATACGTGTAAGTTTGAGGTTATTCATGAAAGGGTCCGCATCTCGGTAGGTACGACTGAGTTTGACGTCTTTGTCTCAGAGATGGGAAGCGGTACTTCTGCTTCCCTGGGTTATGCGATGAAGTGTGGGATGGGAGGTAACCAGAACTCTGTAATTGGAGGAGGTTATGCTAATATGGGCCAGGCGACTCCTGCTACTAGAAAATGTAGTCAGAAGCGGCGGGGGACGTGGGATGCAGCGGCGGAGTTGATGACGTTACCGATAAGGGAGGAAGAGCAAATAAAGGATAGTAGTGTAATTTCTCCGGAAGATTTGAATGAGTGGAGTAACAAACTTTTGAATTTGAAAACGGAAAGGACTAAAGTTAAGGAGTCTGACCTTAATTTGACGAAAACTGGTTTGGCGGGGTACGTAGCTCAGGATGCGGACGATGATTCGGAGAGAACCGAGTCCTGGGATCTGGAGCACGGTACGGAGGCTGGAGCAGATATTACTAGTGCTAGGAAGTGGGTGGGTCCTAGTCAAACTTCTCTTAATCCTAATAGTGCTAAAGCCATAAATTTGCTGTCTAAGACTAAGGATATGCAATTGGGCCTAAAGATGTGTAGTCCACATGATGGGAGTGTTGGGATGCAGCAGATGGGCCAGGCTAATAACAACAGGGAGGAGGTGGCCTGTTGGGTCGGACCGGGTGTTGGTGTGCTTGAGGACAAGAGGGCTGACAGGGGGAGGGTTTCCAAGGCGGCGCAGCCAGTACAAGCATCCGAAGAGGATTGACCGGTCGAGACGAGTACAATTACGAGGGGGGATGGACTCAGTTGGGGTGGAGGGAGGACCGATACCGGGTTACGCAGTGCTAAAGGGAGATGAAGGGGGTTGGTCGAGACTTGTCTTTGGAAGCTATGGAGGGTCGGTTCGGGGAGCAGAGGAAGGGATCTCGGTGGATGGACGAATGGCGCTCCTGGTAGCGACGAATGGAAGGGCGGGTCGGGAGGGAGATCTCGGTGGTATCAATCCAGCTATGCACGCCGATTTGGGCTTGAATCAGGTGACCGGGGACTTGGGTAAGGCAGTTCTGGGCCGGGTCGCCAGCGGGGTGGAGGTCGGCAGTTGTGGAGGCATTGGTTCTGGGGTTGTGGAAACTGATAACATTAATGACGAGGGGCGACGTGATTTGGCTGATGCTTTGGGCGTGAATGCTAAAGCACGCTGCGGTGGTTGTTGGAAAGACATCAATTTTATGACTCAGGGTAAGTTGGATAGCACCTCAGCTGAAGATGGAGCGCTGGGTCTGTTGGAGCAGTCGGGAATTGGGGAAGCCGTTGCTAGTTTGGACGAACAACTTAAGGTTGGCAGTGATGCTGGTTCTGAAACAGCTGCTATCAAAAGAACGGAGGAAATGCAAGAGAACAAAAGGCTTGGGAATTAGCTGTGGAATCTGGAGCTGTGTTATACAATGAGGAAGATGATATCATGGCAATACTACAGGCACAAAATGAGAAAATAGCACTGAAGAGGAAGCAGGCTAAACACAAAGAGAAAGTTCGAAGAAGTCGCCCGAAAAATAAAAACAAGGTGTGTACCAATTTGTTAAAATGAGTTTTGCATCATGGAATGTTCGGGGGTTGGCGGGGATTGGAAAGTTGAGTATGGTCAAAAGTTTTCGAAAGAAATTTAATGTGCAAATACTAGGCTTGGTAGAGACAAAAAAAGAGGTGGTGACTAAATTCGATGTAGTACAACTGTGGGGTAATGATGTAGTGGGATGGGAGTTTGTGAAAGCGGAAGGAGCGTCGGGAGGCCTGTTGTTGATGTGGGATGCAACGGTGTTTAAATTAAGCAACTGTTATAAAGGGGTTAGATGGTTATGTGCGGATGGAGTGCTGTTAAAAAATAATTTTCGGTGTGCGTTCTGTGTAGTGTATGGGGAGCATGTTAGGGAGGACAAGCTTGTTGTATGGGAAGAGTTGAGCTTTCTGGCTGGTTTATGTCAAGTTCCTTTCTGTTTTATGGGGGATTTCAATGAGATTATTCAGGTGGAAGAGAGGCAAGGGGCTGTTTCGCTGCCGAGGTCTGCAACAGAATTTAAATCTTGGATTCACGATATGGAGCTAGTGGATATAGGTTTAATTGATCGTAGGTTCACTTGGTTCAGAGGTCAGTCATGTAATCGTATTGATAGAGTGTTGGTTAGTTTGGAGTGGTTAGAAGAGTTTCCTGAAACAAGATTAATAGGAGGTCCAAGAGGGTTGTCAGACCATTGTCCGCTTATTCTGAATGTCACAAGGTTGGGAGGGGGACCGCGACCCTTTCGGAGTCTGGATTCTTGGTTTACGCATGATGGGTTTTTGAGGATGGTGAGGGAGGAGTAGAGGAGCCTAGGGGAAGTTCAATTCTTGGACAAGTTAAAGGCTTTGACGGGTCCGTTGGGCAGATGGCATAGGGAGCATTTTGGAGATGTGGAGATGAGGATTAATAAGCTTGAAGAGGAGATCAGGAAAGTGGATGACTTGGTGAGCAATGGAGTGTGTGATGGAACTACGGAAGCGAGAAGAAAGGCACTAGTCAGCTCCTGTAAGAAATGGTATATCAGGAAGGAAGTACATTGGAAACAGATGTCACGATCCAAGCATGCTAAGGAGATGGATAAAAACACTAGATACTTCCACAATCTAGCCTCGGCTCATAGGAGGAACAATCGGATCGATGCCTTAAGGATCCATGGAAGATTAGTGCGGCAACAGTCTCGGATTAAGGCTGCAATAGTAGATTTCTATAAGGAGTTGTACCATCAGGAGCCATCACCAAATATAGGATTTCGAGAAGGTCTGGTACGGCAAATAACTGAGGAGGAGGCAACAGAGATGGAGTTGATGCCAAGTGCTGATGAAATAAAGGCTGCAGTATGGGATTGTGAGTCAGCAAAAGCACCAGGGAGTGATGGATATAACATGAATTTTATAAAGAAATGCTGGGAAGAAGTTGGGCGGGAGTTCACGGAAGCAGTGATGGGGTTCTTCCAATCAGCTGTGTTACCTACAGGGTCGAATGTCACGTGGGTGGCGCTGGCACCGAAATTTGTTGGAGCTACAGAGATAAAAGACCTTTGACCGATTAGTATGGTGGGTTGTGTCTATAAAGTCATATCTAAGGTGTTGGTTCGGAGGATGCGGAAAGTGATGCCAGCTCTAGTGGGCGAGACTCAGAGTGCATTTGTGCAGGGTAGGAAAATTCACGATGGGGCGTTGATAGCTTGTGAAACAGTGCACTAGCTAAGGGCACGAAAAAGGAGATCAGCGATAATTAAACTGGATTTTCAAAAGGCTTACGATAGGGTCAAATGGAGCTTTGTGGATATAGTGTTGCAGAAGATGGGCTTTGGAGATCGGTGGCGGGGGTGGATTCAGGAGTGTGTCTGTTCTGCATCTATGTCAGTTCTTATAAATGGATCTCCCGCTAAGCCGTTCAAAATGGAAAGGGGTCTACGACAGGGAGATCCTTTATCTCCATTTTTGTTTGTCCTGGTTGTCGATGTGCTTCATAGAATGATAGGGGAGGCGGTGAGGAATGGGCGCATATCGCCGCTGTTGGTTGGTAGAGATAACATCGAGTTGTCGCACTTACAGTTTGCGAATGATACTATACTTTTCTGCCCTCCAAAGAAAGAGACCATAAGGAATTACAAGCGCCTACTGCGTTACTTTGAGCTGATGTCTGGCTTGAATATTAATTTTGAAAAGTCCAATTTCATTCCGGTTAATTGTGAACAGCAGTGGACGAGTAAAATGTGTCTCTTGCTGGGATGTAAGGAGCAAGTACTCCCTGTCCGGTACCTTGGGATCTCTTTGGGAGCAAATCCGAGGCTAGTTAAGACGTGGAAACCAGTGCTTGATAAGGTGGAAACAAAGCTGAGTCTGTGGCAAGCAAAGAGCCTAAATAAAGCGGGTAAGCTGGTACTAATTAAATCTGTCCTTAATAGCTTGCCTATATACTACATCAGTTTGTATAAGATGCCAAAGGCAGTAGCGGAGAAGCTGATCTCCTTACAAAGACGGTTCTTATGGAGTAAAGAGGATGGGAGGGTAGGGCTGCCGCTAGTGAGATGGGAGGTAGTGATGGCCCCTAAAAAGGCGGGTGGGTTGGGAGTAGGCGATGCAGTGGTTCGGAATACAGCTCTTCTGTTTAAATGGTGGTGGCGGTTTTCGAAAGAGGATTGCCCCTTATGGAAAAAAGTAGTGTGTTCTTGTAATAACTTGAATCCTTCTGAGATGCTACGGGGTCAACCTGTTCCCCTGAGAGGGGGCTCTTGGAAGGATATTTGTCAGTTTCAAATCAGAGAGCCACAAGTCAGGGAAAAGATGATTAGTGGCTTGTCATTGGAAGTAGGAAACGGCAGAACAATTCGGTTTTGGGAGGATGCTTGGTTAACTGGTGGTGTCTTGAAAGAACTGTTTCCAAGACTTTTCTCGGTCTCAAACTTTAAAGGATCTGTTATAGGGGACTGTGGATTTTGGGATGGGCTAGAGTGGATATGGAGCTTCCAGTGGAGACGGGAGTTATTTCAATGGGAGTTAGAACTGTTGAACCAACTTCATGTCATCCTACGCTCAGTTACGCTAACAACTGAGAGAGAGGATCGGGTGGTGTGGAAATTTGATAGAAGTGGTATTTTTTCTACAAACTCCTTTGTGCAGGTGATGCAGGACGCAGTACTCCCGGAGGAAATAACAAGCTATAGTTTCACAAGTGCTATCTGGAGGGGTTTCGTCCCGCCAAGGGTCGAATTGTTTTCTTGGTTTGTTTTGATTGAGAGGGTGAATACTAAGGACAGATTGTGCAGATTAGGTGTCATAGACCAGCTTGATAATATGTGTGCTTTGTGTTGCAAGTATGTGGAGTCTACTTTTCATCTCTTTCTTGGTTGTGAGCTCACTTGGCAGGTGTGGAGTGCTTGGCTGTTCGCTCTGGGAAGAGAATGGTTCGTTCCAGGTACACTGAAGCAACACTTTGAGAGTTGGACGAATGCTCCACAAAGAAAGTGTGAGAGGAAGCAGTGGTTGATTGGTTTCTTTGCTGTAATTTGGGCAATTTGGCTTGAGAGGAATGATAGGGTGTTCCGTAATCAAGGCTCAGGTGTGGTGGAAATCATTAACAGGTCCTTTATGCTATCTGACGAATGGATTGGTGGTACTACTCTTGGTTGTTGATGGCAATGCCGAAGATGACTAGGGGTTGTTTTGCCATGTTGGGTTATTAGTGATGTTTTTATTTTTTAGTTGTACCTATGTTTATTCCTGTTTGCTCCACCGGTGGTGTAGAGCCTTTTCATTCAAAAAAAAAAATTTAGTGTACAAATAGCATTTTTGATAAATTTTAACCATCTTATTTATTTTTAATAATGCCAAATCAGTATTTCTAGACATAAGACATCTTATGAAAATTAGCCAATAATCTTTAAGAAAAAGAATTAAAAATTAAAAAAATTCTTACCTATTATTATTATTCAAATAAAACATAAATTATTAATTAAATACAATAAATATACATATTAAAAATGTTATAATTATTTTGTTTGAATTATAATTCATTGGCATCTTATATAAGACTCTTATTACCATACTATTTAGTCTGTTTATAAAACATATTACTTACGGCTCTTATTATTATTATTGTATTTTTTAATCTCTTATATCAATTATTGAAAACTCTTCCAAACAAGTTTAAATTAGACACAATATCTTTTTTATTAGGTACATTTAAATATATCATGATTATAATATTAATTTATAATTTTAAATCATATTTTTAGTATTTTCATTTTAATTCATTTTTTCTAATATTTTTCTTTAATTATTTACAAACAAACTCTAGTATAAAAAATTTGTTTTTTCTAAAAATAAATAAATTTAAATTTTTGAAATACTAAACTATAATCCAATTTATATTATATTTTAGTTGAATAATTATATATAAATTATTAAATAAATATTTTGTAAAATATTTTTAATAAAAAATACTTTAAATTTAATATAAATTTACATAATATTTAATTAAACTTTACACATTGTTTGGATCTGTGAAAAATGAAAGAAAAGAAAATCTTTGAACAGAAAATAAATAGAAAACTTGGTTTTACGTCGTTTAGATAAAAGAGAAAAAAGGATGAAAAAAAAAAGTTGCGTGGGCTATTTAATTTTTTTCACTCATGACCTGCAAAGAAAACTAGAGAAGGAAGAAGAATCAATGACAAAATGATTTATACAGCCTTTGAGTTGTTTATAATTTTTGTGTATCAATTTATTATATAGTTTTTGGAAAAAAAAATAGTTAGCTTTTTTGTTATAGCATTTAAAAATCATTGAACAAGAAAGACAATAAAAAAATATTTATAAAAATAATATATTAAAATCTTAAAGGTTAAGTTGAATAACTCATTTTTTTTTTGGAAAAAATAACTTAAATACATTAGTAATATATAATTTATATATAATATAAAAAGAGTATTAATGTAAATTTACTCTACTTTCATTTTTTCTCTTCTTAATTTTCTTCTTTCCATCCAAATAAATGAAAAATTTCTCTCTATTTTCTTTCTATTTATTTTCTCTTCATCCAAACAACATATAAAAAAAAATCTACTTTTCTTTTCATTTTCTTTCCTCTTATCTTTTTTGTTCTCATTTTCTTTTCTTTAATTTTCTATCCTACATCCAAACACACTCTTAAACAATATTAAAATATATTATATAGTATAATAAATTTATCTCTCTCCATGTTTGCACGGATCTGACTCTAATTAATAACTAAAAATAAACATCATGGTGAAAGCTATACAAGATACCTAAAAGGTTGCATCTTTTCTTTAACTAACACGAATGGCTTGAACACACTGCACTCCAGAATTTATCTTACGCACTAATTAAATAATTGTGGCCGCGGTAAAACCATAATATAAAGCTGAGCATGCGCCATGAATAAAACACGAAATGCCACCAATATAGAAGAAGTGATGATCTGAGAATCCACAAGAACGTTTTTTATGGTGGTTTGATTTTGTCCCGAAATGCAACAAGATCATTCCAATAGCAAATGTAATCCTGACCAACAAAAATATGGCTTCAGTAAATAATTGTATACTTATTATATTTTATGCTGGGCCAACACGTCAAAGGTGTCAGTTCCACAAAATACAAAAGCCCAAATCTACTACGGATTAGTCTTTTCCTGTCAAGTTAGTCAAACAAAAAGTGATGAATAGAAATAAGGCAATTCTGAATGAATTGGTATGAAGGTAGAGAGACATTACCATGCTAAAAGCAGGAGAACCATGGAGATTTGCTTGATAAAATAAGCCATGACAAGGCCTTGTCGAGAACAAAAGCAACTGAAGACAGCCAATAAACAGACTATAGCATGGGCTATCCCCAAAAGTATCAATGCAGCGAACCCCATTTGAAAGGCCTTCTGACCTTGTTGTTTACACTCCACTAAATACAGGTTTACATGGTGACCCTGTTTGTCAAACACAAGTACACAACAATTATACTATTGATCAAGTGTTCGCCAAAATTAATAATATTTGCTGACTATGAAGCATTGTTCCTATAATAATATTGCAACATGCAAACTTATTTTATGTCGCAAGACCGTCACCAACCACAACCTTAAAATATCTATTGTGTATATATATAGCTTGAAGCATACCTTTTTTTGTGCAATTTCAGCCTGCAAGCCAAGAATCCCAGCTACAACATCCATGATTATAATCAGGAGACAAAGGAAAATTCCTGCTATTCTAGTAGGGGCCATTGTTGTGGAAGAATTTAGCTATCTGTTTCTGGTTTGCTTGTTGACAAGTGCTAATTGAAAAATAGTATAGTGGAGTGAACAGATACGTACGGAGCAACAATATTTATATACATGAAGAGTAGGAAGAAGTTGGAACAGGTGGGAAAAGTCTCTTTTGTCCAAACTGTACAATCTAAACTTTAATATGCTTTGCGTCACTGTAGGTATAAATCTTGTATCTACATCTACATTTATGTAACGCCGTATATTATCCTAAATAATTTGGAATTATTGTGTTCTAAATTTTGTTATATTTTGCTTATCCTTTTCTTTCTTTTTTTTTTTTGGGTCTTCATGCTTATCCTTTATAGTATTAATTTTATGTTTTATGGCTTGATATCTTATTTCTTGCTATAAGCACAATTGTAAAATCCAAATCTCCCGTGCAAAGATCATTATCTACCCCAAAAAAGGAAAAACAAAGAAGGGGGTGTTTTTGATAAATCACTATATATCCATCGTGATTAACCAAAAAAAGAAGAAAAATTAGCCAGCATAGTGAGAGATCTAATGAAAATAAGTCAAAGTGGGAAAAAAATTATTAAACAATGTAAAGTGATAAAGTAATAAATTAATCATTATTATTAATTTTTTATTTTAAAAAATTTTAATCTTTCAAGATGCATTAAATCAGTCAAGTAAACAATAATGATGAAAATTATATATATATATATATATATAAAAGATCAATTTTTTAGGGGCACAAGATTTTGGCAGCTAACCACTACAACAATTCCTACAAATAGCGGCGAGAATTTTGCAGTAGTTTTATAATGAATAATATCAGTAGGTATCATGACGGTTAAAAATAGAGTTGCAATTAATCTTATATTTAGCGGTAATTTTGGTGAAATCGCTGTAATATGTTATTTATGTTGAATTATTATTTAACTGTTTGCAGCAGTTTTTTTCCAACCATCACAAAATGCGTTTAAATACATATTTTAATTTTTTTTTAAAAACATCTGGGTATAATCTACTTAAGTACTCATTACTTTTTTTTAAAACTACATATGTTTAAATCATTATTACTTAAACAGTAACACTATTTCTAGATTCGTATTACGTACAAAAGTTAATAAATTAAATAAGTTACTTATGTTAACTTATGTGAACAAATTTATCCATAAATTTTTCTCGTTTACTATATTATCATTTAAATTTGCATTCAAACATAAATATAAAAGAAAAAATTAAAGTCAACGTCTGAATTTATAAAATTAAATAAAGTTCAATTGAGCATAAATTAAATTTAGGCTTCTTCGAAGTTATGCCTTACTAAATCTAAATTTAAAAAATTCTAAAAGTAGACAAATATGTAAAACTGCGACCCAAACCATTAAATTAAGGAAATCAACATAACTCTTAGAATAAAAGGTCAAAATTTTTCTTCAACATCGTATTGACTTAACGAAAAATACTCTGTCAAGAATTTATGGTCTTCATGTCTTACAAGTTCTTATATGTCATCTCCATACCTGACTTTTTGTTCAAATTAAAACACTTTTTTTGTAACATGTATATCATCTTGCCTTTGTTGGTCTTCTAAAATTTTATTGTCTTTTTCTAAAATTTTATTGAGATCAAATTACATAGAGATATCAATTTCAACAGAATAGATATCAACTAAATTGTCTTCTGAATCAGACTCTTCCTCATCTTGACTATCACGAATTATTTTACCAGAATATTCAGCTAATATTAAAAATATCAATATGCATATATAAAATAAGTATATTAAAAAAAATTGAAAAGTCCCAAGTCATTAAATAATAATTTAAAAAAAAGGATGATAATAAGTTAAGACAATTTTAAAATTAAACACAAATAAACAATAATTATTGGTGCAGTGACTTCTATATCAAATCTCAATACTCACCTTCTGCCCCCACATTACTTTAATTTTAGCTCCTGAACATGCATGATTTTTTACTTTTACTATCTTAATTAAATTTTTACAATTTATATGCCTTTTTATTTTGACATAATCAATATATATATATAGTGATTGAGTCAATCATTTTTATTAATATGATAATATATCATATTAAATATTTATGTAAAATCTGTTACACTGGGTTAAATTTTTTTGCACATAAATTTATCAAAACTGATATATACATAAATGCAGAGCAAACAAATTACTAATCATTAAGTTTATATGAACCTCATATGTTCATGTCTCTTATATCAAACCAAAAACATTAGTAAGGTGACATTTTTCTCTTGGGTCAACAAAGCATTAAGGTGTTCTAATTTATCATGTAGTGTGTCTTAGGTAACATGTTTCATGAGTTATTAAGTTTTTCAATATCCATTTTTTTTCTTAACAATGCGACTATAGTTTTTATTAGATATTTGTTTGAGTTTTTTTATTTAAATTAGAATTTTGCTAATATTTGACTAGTAATATTTTTTTTCAAGGTTTGTAAAAATATCTAGAAAATCACGGTACAACATTATACGTGAATCCTCAAATGATGACAAGACTAATGCTAAAACTGAGAATACTATAGTGAGTGATTGATGTTAACACCTTTTTAGAAAAATTTGCGTTGAAATTAGAAAGCCTTTAATTATGTCATTGTGCTTTTTGTAACTCTTTTTTTTTTTTTGTAGAAAATTATGGGTTTGTGAATTCAATTATAATTTTAAATTAATTTTTTTTATTGAATTTTATTCTAAATGATTTTATCTTGCCTTAAAGTTGGAACAATACCTAGAGGGGCTCAAATATCACATGAAGAACCATGTGATAGAGCTCCTCTATTTTCGTCCTCAGCTAATAGTTTTCCAGCATCCCGTCTTAAGGAACCATTTCGTGCACCGCGCAATGATAGATGGCTTGCGCCGTCAAGTACAAGTGATGACCCTCAAACTCTCACAGAACACACAGAGACTCGGCATCGCGATGAAGTGGCCGATATACCTTCGGAGGATGAAGATTACGACGTAGAGGCGGATGAATTTGAGTCGTTTGATGACCACATTGACAACATGTTTGCTACCCAAGAAGCCGAAAGTCAAAACAACGAGAACAAATGCAAAAATACAGATTATTGAAAAGTTACCGTCATTGATAAACTTTGTTTCTCCTATTTTTGTTCATATTTTTTTTAAAGTTCTTTACTTCTATATCCCTTTTGGGAAACAATTATCGTGATTTTTTTTATATATATTTCTTAGAGGACAGTGTAAGAAAAGGGTTTGAGCTTTGTGTCGAGGAGCGAGGCTATAGTACTTCATTCAAATACAAAGATCATACTCCAAATTTAACAAAGAGTTGCAATCAATTGGATAGGCAGTTGGATTATTAATTTTTAGGGAGTTTGGGTGTTGACTATTTCCAATTTTTCATATGTGAAGAGAATTGAAAGACAGCGAATAAAGCTAACAAGGAACATGTGTACAACATGGTTAAGGTAGATGTTTTAGTTTCGACATATTAAGGCAATTTAGTTATCAATTTTTTGAAAGGTAAAAACTTTTTCATGGGTAAATTACATTGCTGGTTAAATTATCCATATTTTGTATTTCACATATTTAAATCAGCATTTGTATCTTATATATCATTGCGGCTAAATGGCATCTAGATTCTTGTTTTTTATAATTTTTCATTTTAAATTAGTCTTTTTTTGGTTATTGATATTCTTCACAGTTCACATTACCATAGTTTTATCCTTGTTGTTTGGTTTTGGTTACTAACAATGGCAAATAATTGCAGCGGGTCTTTCACTATGAGGATGATGTCTGAGAAAAAATAAAGTGGAAAATTATACAAAGGGTAGAAAAAGTTAAAAGTTATTTATTTCGTTAAAAGTTATTTATTTTAATTAATTTCTAATAAACTAAAGTTGGAAAAACAGACAAAATAAAAGAGATAAAATAATAAAAAAATAACCGGAATACTGAATCTGGCGACGGTTCTAAATTACCGCAATTTAGCGGTGATTACAAACCGCCACAAATATGATAGACATTTTGGCTGCCAGCTTTGGCAGCGGATAAAAACTATCACAAAACTACCACAATGTTGCTCGAGAACCGCTGCTAACTGCCAGAAGTGTTATAGTGAACCATGACCATAGGTTGACCCTTTAATAATATGCAACACTTGACATTGATGCTTAGTGTTGGAAGCGTGTAATCTGACTGAGAAAGACTATATTAAAGTTAATTAAGCGCAGTAACAATTAAATGTTTATTGCGAAGGTAATAACGAAGAGATTTGCAGCTGAAAATTGGATTTTTGTGAGTTCGACTGATTAGATAGGAGAAAAAGGTCTGAAATGAAAAAAATTGTTGGGTAGTTAATTTAAATTTCAAAAAGGGTGATAATAATATGTTTTCAAGTGTTTCATGCCTTTTCATTTTAAACTAGCATTTTTTTGTTATTGATATTCTTCACATTACTATAGTTTTATGCTTGTTGTTTGGTTTTGGTTATTGACAATGGCAAATAATTGCAGCGGGTATTTCACTACGAGGATGATGCCGGAAGAAAAATAAAGTGAAAAATTATGCAAAGGATAGGAAAGAGTTGGAAGGATACAAGACACAACTTGTATCATAAGTTTTACAAAGAAACAATGACTCTCGAGGAAAATGTTAAGCATCGCCCATCAGAAATAAAAGAAAATAAATGGAGAATATCGCTTGAAGGAAGAAACAAAGGTAACAAATGGTATTTTTTTATTATTTCCCTAAAACATATATATATGTCTACATAAAAGACTCCATAAATTTTAATCAACATCCTAGTCTCATTTGTATTTGTTCTGTTATCTGTTTATAAAAAAAGTGTAAACAAAACGCTTTAAATCGTTTACATACATACTGGGGACTCCAAAACATTGGCAAGACGAAAAGACGAAGAGGTAATAAATAATTATTTGTTTTAAGATTTTGCTTCATTTTCCTAAATATGGTGGTGTTATTTATAAGATTGTGTCGATTTCAATATTATAGGAGAAAGTTCGAGGAAGGCTCATTAGTAGAGGAGAGTTGTAGACCATCTCTCATAAAAAATGGCTCGTATATCCATACCGATGTGCGTGTTGTTGGTGTAAGTAATGTTTGAAAAATTTCAGCTTATCTTATTGTATATATCATGCTAATTTTAAATCATTGTAATCCATTTCTTGTAAATCTATAAGAAGCAATTGCGAATATTGAGAGACAAGATACACAAATTCTTGGAAAGGAGCACCCAGGACGAGTTCGTGCCTTAGGTGTTGGACCATGTCCCACCCAAGTTTTTGGTAATGCTATTGCACAACTGTCGGATTCTGGTGTGCAAATTAAAGAGTATCAGAGGACGATTGCAGAATTAAAAGTTGAGGCAACAGAAGAAAATGCGAAGAGACAGACGATGGAGAATCTTTTGAGATATCTAATTCGACAGCAAGGAGACAATTTGCCACCTGATGTTGCTGCAGAACTGGATTCTTTGCGGAGTACACTGACTTCATCGCGCGTAAGGCCATCTTCTTCTGGCAATCATGGCTTGCAATAAAAATAATGACTTTTAGTCAACGGAATTAGATACTTTTGAATTTAATTTGTTTTAGTGTTTAATGTTTATTTTCTTAAAATTATCTGATTTTAATTTATAAGGAATGGTGCACTTAAGACAATTTCATCATATATATTATGTTTGCGTATGTATAATTAACTTCCTTATGGTATTTTATTTTTTTATTTCGTTAAAAGTTATTTATTTTAATTAATTTTTTAATAAACTAAAGTTGAAAAAAAAAGACAAAATAAAGGAGGCAAAATAATGAAAAAGTAACGGGAATACTAAATATGGCAACGGGTCTAAACCACCGCAAAACGAATGCTGTTTTTAGTTTACCTGCTATTTAGCGGTGATTGCAAACTGCCACAAAATTGATAGACATTTTGGCTGTCAGCTTTGACAGCGGGTAAAAACCGCCACAAAATCAATTGTTATTACACAGCGGTTATTCTAGCGGTTAGTATAAACCGCGGTTCCGTTTGTCGTCCGCAACCTCTCTTTCAGCGGTTATTTAACTGCCGTAAAATATTTAGCGACAACTCAAAACCACTGTAATGTTACTCCAGAATTGCTACTAACTGCCAGAAGTGTTGTAGTGAACCATGACCATAGGTTGACCCTTCAATAATATGCAACACTTGACATTGATGCTTAATGTTGGAAACGTGTAATCTTTGACTGAGAAAGACTATATTAAAGTTAATTAAGTGCAGTAACAATTAAATGTTTATTGCGAAGGCGATAACAAAAAAATTTGCAGCTGAAAATTGGATTTTTGTGAATTAGACTGATTAAATAGGAAAAAAAGGTCTGAAATAAAAAAATTTGTTGGCTAGTATTAACGGCAGTCTCCTATTCTACAGCAACTAACTATATTATCACATTGTTATCTCCTTGTAAATAGCTTTATCTTGTTGTATATCAGTTTTCTTAGTTCCTTAACTATAGCTCTTGTATAGTTTTGACTGCATGTATATCTCCTACTTTGTTGTATTCTGATGTAATACCAAGGCTGTATAAATTCTTATCACATTAATAAAAAATGCAACATTTCCAAACTTTATATGGTATCAGAGCCCTATTGGCTAACCCCCAACAGATCCAAACAACATGTTGTTGAATAATCTTCTCTCTCTGCATCAAACAATTCTACCTCAATAAATTTTTCCACCCATTCCTATTAAACTCAACCATGAAAATTACTACCTCTGGCGCAAAATAATGCTTCTTACTCTCGAAGCTTTGGATCTTGACTCATTAATTCACTAAGACACAATTCCTCCCACCCACATAACCCCTGCACCAAAGACTGAAAAACCTCCCCAACACCTGATCCAAACCATGCGCATGCTACATGGAAGAAACAGGACAAACTTGCTCTCCTTTGACTTCATTCGCACATCTCAGAGAATGTTCTTACTTATGTCATTGCCTGTGAAATCTCTCGCAGCACTTGGATTGCTCTAGAGGAGTTGTTTGATGCTCAATCAAGTGCTAGAGCTGATTATCTCAAAACCTCTCTTCAAGATTTGCAAAAGGGATCACTAACCATGATTGATTATATTACACAAAAGAGAAAGCTAGTCGATTTCCTTGCTGAATGTGGCTACATAGTTCATGAATATGACCTGAAGAATTCATCCATAAAGGCCTTGACTCGTCCTATAATAATTTTCGAACCTCCTATGATCTGCTCCAATTTTCTCTCCCTCTCACCAAATTTATTGCAGCCCTTTTACGTGAAGAGACTACCCTGGGTCATTCCCACTCTGGCCTTCTTCCTTTACCCTCCCCATCCGCCAATATTGCTCAGTCCTTCTCATGTCTGAACCTCAATCCTAACTCTCAACCTCAGCCTTCTAAATCTGCCACCACTCCTCTGAAATTGTTTTGCCAGATTTGTGAAAAATCGGGGCACATTGGAAGGGACTGCTAGAACCGTGGTAACTTCAACTTGTATCCCTCTCGCAGTAAGCCTCGTAGCAACAACAACAGGCGCAACAACAACAACAGCTCTAACCACAACTCTCACAACACCAACAACTACCACAACAACAAGAAACCAGAAGCCCTATTTGCCTCTCCCTCCAGCATAGTTGATCCGGATTGATTTCTTAACTCGGGGGCAAGTCACCACGTCACTAACCACGCTTAAAATCTATCCAGCCATGACGACTATGATGGCAACGACTCCCTCACCGTAGGGAATGGTATGTCTCTTCCCATTAGTCATTTTGGGTCTTGTATTTTGCCTACTTTCCCTTCCCTTCTAAAACTGTCTAATGTCCTTGTCATGCCCCACATTACAAAGAATCTTCTTAACATTTTCCAATTGACCAAAGAAAATGACATATTTGTTGAATTTCATCCTGACCATTGTATTGTTAAGACCCCACAGGGTCAAACCCTACTCACAGGTCACGTGGATAATGGGTTATACCGTCTCCCCATCACTTCCTCTTCAACTCCTCAAGCTTACCTTGGAGAAAAGACATTACTGGAAGGATGGCATAAGCGTCTGGCTCACCCTCACTTTGCTCTTCCTCAGCAATTAGTTCATGATTTTCAGCTTCCTATTTCAAATAAATGTATTCCAAATGTTTATGAGCCTTGTCAATTTGGCAAGAGCCACAGAACCCCTCTCCAAGTTTGTCATGTTGCTAGTGCAAATCCATTTGAATTAATTTATTCTTATGTTTGGTCATCTCTTACTCTCTCTAATTCTGGTTGTCGATACTTTGTTCTCTTTCTAGATGATCATACAAAATACTTATGGATCTACTTTTTATCAACCAAATCATAAGTATTCTCTATCTTTGAGAAATTCCAAAAGATAATCGAAACACAATTCGACACTAAAATCAAACAACTACAAACTGATTGGGGAGGTGAATATAAAAATGTGTCTACATTTGTTGAAAATTTGGGAATAATCCATCGTGTCTCATGCCCACACACTCAGGCACAAAATGGTGTAATTGAACGTCAAAATCGCACTATAGTTGAAAAGGGTCTCACTCTACTTGCTTAAGCTTCTTTACCTCTCTCCTTTTGGGAAGAAGTCTTTCACATCGCTGTCTATTTGTCCAATCGTACCATCACCCCCACATTAGAAAATAAACCACCCTACCAACTTCTCTACCACAAAATTCTAGAATATAAATTCCTCAAAACCTTCGGGTATTTGTGTTATCCTTATATCCGACCCTACATAATAATAAACTGGAATTCAGGTCTCTTCCTTGTCTCTTTGTGGGTTACAGCTCTAAGCACAAGGGGTATTGTTGCCTACACATCCCTTCTTTTCGGCTATATATTGCTAGACATGTGATCTTCAATGAGAGTGTTTTTCCCTACTCCGCTGCCCTCACCTCCTCTACTTTACCCACTACCTCCACCTCCACACCCTCATGCATTCCCCTCCCTTCTGTCATTGACCTTACGACTGCTCCTCACTCCCTTACCCTGTCAGCTCCCCCTTCACCCTTTGCGCAACACAACCCTACTCCTACTCCCTCACTTACTCTGTTTTCTCCCTCCATGACTACCTCAGACCAGCCATCTTCCCCCATTTTTGTATCTCCTACCTCGTCGTCAGCATCATCATATTCACCCTCCCCTTATCCTCCACCATCTTACTATCGTTCTTCCTCCACCTCTACTCACTCTATGACTATCTGTGCCAAAACTAACTCACTCAAACCTAAACTCTTCACTGCCACAAAAAACCCTCCTCCTCACCTTCCCTCATCCTTTCATGAACCCAAAACATTCGCTCATGCCTTAAAATATCCTCACTGGCAAATCGCAATACAGGCTGAATGCCTGAATATAATGCTCTTATGACTAATGGGACATGGACTCTTGTTCCAAAGCCCACTAATACTAATGTTGTTGGCTGTAAGTAGGTCTACAGGGTCAAACAAAAATATGATGGGTCTATTGAATGGTACAAAGCTCGGCTTGTTGCCAAAGATTTTCATCAAGAGGAAGGTGTGGACTTCTTTGACACTTTCAGTCCTGTGGTCCGTCCAACTTCTGTTTGCCTGGTTCTTAGTATTGCCCTGTCTCACGAATGGTCACTTCGACAACTAGACATTAATAATGCTTTCTTGCATGGTGATATTCGTGAAGTTGTTTACATGAAACAACCAAAGAGTTTTGTTGATCCTACCCACCCACTACATGTCTGTAAACTACACAAGACTCTCTATGGCCTCAAACAGGCTCCCCGGACTTGGTTTAATAAGCTGAAAGGCTTTCTACTCACTCATGACTTCCGTTCTTGCTACTCCGATACCTCTCTCTTTGTCTATCACCTCAATGGAATCACTACTTATATTCTTGTCTATGTTGATGATCTCATTATCATAAGAAACTCTCCCTCTGATATTTCATCACCACGTTCATTTTCAACCTCAATCAAACCTTCTCCCTTAAAGATCTGGGTGACCTTCATTACTTTCTTGGTATTGAAGTCACTAGATCTCCTACCTCTCTTTTTCTCTTCCAAACCAAATATATCCGTGACATTCTCGACCGCTCCAAGATGACCACAGCCAACTCCATCTCCTCCCAGCTGAACCCGGCTCCCCGACTTAATCAGATTAGTGATTCTCTTAGTGACCCTCACTTGTATCGTAGCATTGTTGGTGCTCTTCGGTATGTTACTATTTTTCGTCCTGAAATTTCTTATGCTATTAACCGTGTTTGTTAGTTCATGCATTCTCCTACTGAAATTCATTGGAAAGCAGTTAAAAGGATTCTAAGATATTTAAGTGATACTCTTGATTATGGTCCCACTCTTTATCCTTCCAAGGATCATCATTTTGTTGCTTTTTCCGATGCCAGGTGGGCTAGTGACATTGCTGATTGCAAGTCTCAACATGGCTTTGCTATTTTTTTTGGTGGTAATCTCATCAGTTGGTCCTCCCAAAAACAGAAAGTGGTTGCTCGTTCTAGCACTGAAGCTGAATACCGTGCCATAACTTTTGCCACCACTGAATTGGATTGGCTTTGTGAACTTCTACGTGAACTTCATCTCTCTACTGTTACAGCTCCTATGTTACTCTGTGACAATATTAGTGCTATTTTTCTCAGCTCTAATCCGGTCATCCACGACAAATCCAATCATATAAAAATAGATTATCACTTTGTGAAGGACCAAGTTGATGCAGGTGATCTTGTTATTCATTATGTACGCTTAGCTAATCAACAAGCTGACATTTTCACTAAAGTCGTAGGAACATTACGATTTTGTGAGCTCCGATCCAAGCTGCATGTTCTTCCACGACCATGAGCTTGCAAGGGGTATTAACAGCAGTCTCATATTCTACAGCAACTAACTATATTATTACATTGTTATTTCCTTGTAAATAGATTTATCTTGTTGTATATCAGTTTACTTAGTTCCTTAACTATAGCTCTTGTATAGCTTTGACTGCACGTATATCTCCTACTTTATTGTATTCTGGTGTAATACTAAGGCTGTATAAATTCTGATCACATCAATGAGAAATACAACCTTTCCAAACTTGATAGCTAATTAGTTTAAATTTCAAAAAGGGTGATAATAATATGTTTTCAAGTGTTTCTATATCAGCATCCCATTTAATTAATCATGCCATTGCATGCATACGTTCCAAACGAAGAATGCTAAAGAATTATTAGAATATATTATTTTAAATTATTAATTAGTCATCAATAATATTTAAAAGTATAGATTAAAGTATGTTGTTAAATTATTAAACTAAAAAAATTAAATTAATAACTAAAAATAATAACCAAAAATAATATTCTAATTGTCTTCTAACATTTCTTAAATTTGAGACTAGTATTATTTGCGCTTCATTTATTCTTTTTAACTTCTAAAGGACGAAAATTTTGTATCTCTTATTTTTTCATATTTTCAAAAAATAATATATACGTATAAATATTTATTCTTTTAAATATAAAAATGATTAATATATAAAATAAATTAAGACTCTCCGTTATTACAATTTTTTCAATAACTAATGCAAATGAAAAGTTACGAGCTATTCTTAATTACTGGTTAAACTTATCATTAGAGCTATTCTATCATTTGATAAAGGATATAAATAATTACATAGCCCACTCAAAATAAGAAAATTTAATTTATGTGACAGTTTTTAATAAATCCTGAAAAGGTTTTACTAAATTAGTAGAAGCTACTTACAAAACAATTATAACAATGTTATCAGTCGTAATTTATTTTTTTTAAATGAACCTGTTATATTATTTCAACAATGCCATGCTATTTACCAATAATGGCCTAGTCATTTTTATCAATAATCCTCATCCTTGAATGAAGATTGTTCAGTATTTCTCTTACTTCTTGAAAATTAAGATGTTCACTTTGATGCTAACATATATATAAATAAAAGAATCTTTAAAAAATATATAAGAAAAAAGTACATTTTATTGTGGCGAGTTTTCACTTAATCTCTTTGCTACAATTACAACAAATTCATTGGATATAAAAGAACGAATTAATAACTAAAAATGAATTTAATAGCAAAAGACATACAAGATACCTAAAAAGTTGCATCTTTTCTTTTCCTAGTATGAATGGCTTGGACACATTTGCCATATAGAGAGAGAGAGATAAACAAACTCTCAAAAGCAATAAAGCACTCGAGAAATTATCTTACACACTACTTATTAATTAAATGTGGCGGTGGCAGAGCCGTAATATAAAACTGAGAATAGGCCATGAACAAAACAAGAAATGCCACCAATGGACAAGAAGTGATGGTGTGAGAATCCACAAGAACCGTTTGAACCGTGGTTTGATTTTGTCCCTATCACCAGCAAGATCATTCCAACAGCCAATGCAATCCTGACCAACAAAAATATGGTTTCAATAAACACTTGTATACTTACTTATTTCATTTTATATTGGGCTGATTTCAACAAAGTTGATTAGTACTTAGCATATCAGGTCGATAAATAAACAAAAAAGTGAATAATACAAATGATACAACTCTAAATCAAGTGGTAGGGAGCTAGAGAGACATTAATTACCATGCTAAAACAAGGCAAAGCATGGAGATTTGCTTGTTTGAAGAAGCCCTATTAATCCCTTGTTGAGAACAAAGGCAACTTAAGCCACCCATTAAACAGACTATAGCATGGGCTAGCCCCAAAAGTATGGCTGCAGCCAACCCCATTTGAAAGGCCTTCTGACTTGGGTCTCTACACTCGAATAGCCACAATTTTAAGTGCTGAACCTGTTTATCAAACACAATCATTGTTGTCTCTTAATTAACATTTACTTCAATGTATTAAAGTAGGTAGTCCTTTAATTTGAATACACTTTTTATTATATGTTTATAGTAATATTGTGACATAGAAACTTATTTTGATGAGGTGAAAATTCTTATGATTTTGTATTTTATATTCATTTTGTATCATAAAATAGTGTTATGAAATTATTCATTCCAAAAGTTTAAACTGAAAAGAAAAAGTAAGATTTCTTGTTGGGTTTATTTAATTTTTTTATAAGTCTTTTTTTCTCTTTTTATTTGTATGATACTTATTTTTTCACCTTTAGAATTTATCAAAGGTCAAATTCTAAAACTTTCAAACATAAATATCATGTTATGAAATCATTTATTTCAAAAATTTGGACTGATAAGAGAAAATAACATGAATGATTATATTTCTAACAGACAGTTGCCAAATACAACATTAAAAAATCTATATATATATATCTCGCAGCATACCTTGTTTTGTGCAATTTCAGCCTCTATGCCAAGAATCCCAGCTGCAACATCCATGACTATAATCAGGAGACAAAGAAAAATTCCTGTTGATCTAGTAGGGGCCATTGTTGTGGAAGAATTTAGCTGTCTGTTTTTGGTTTGCTTCTTGGCAAGTACTAATTGGAAAATAGTATAGTGGAGTGAAAAGATACGTAGGGGGCAATAATATTTATATACATGAAGAGTAAGAAGAAGTTGAAACAAGTGGGAAAAGTTTCTTTTGTCCAAACTGTACAAATAAACTTTAATATGCTTTTGTGTCTTATTTTTTTCTTCTCCGGGGTGCTGGATTCGTTCAATAGAGTGCAAGGAAAGTAGGGTATAAACCAGCTCATAGTATATAGCATGCGTGGCTATAGGTATAAATCTAGTATCCACATCTACATTTATATACGCCGTATATTATCCTAAATAATCAGTGTGTAAATTTGTGATAATTGTGTTCTAAATTTTAATACGTGCTTACTTTATACTATTAATTTATTCTCCTTTTATGGGGGTTCATATTTTATTTCTTGCTAGTTGCTATAAGCACAATTGTAAAATCGATATATCGATTAATCAAAAAAAAAAAAACGAGCGTAGTGAGAGATAAAAATAAAATAAGTCAAAATACATTAAATCAATCAATTGATTAGTCAATTATGGTATGTAATCAATTATAAAAATACGTAGTATTTAGTATCTAAAAAATTTTTATTGTACTATAATCAATAAGTTTGATTATTTTATTATTATATATTTAATTATTCTATTATTTTACTTATTTTTTTCTTTCATTCCATCATTTTTTAAATTTCACAGGTTTAATTTTGTAAAATATAATTAATTTTTTAATTGAACAAAATGGTCCAAAATTGTTAGTTTATAGAAAATCAAAGTAGATTTAAGAATGAATCATGAAATGTTATGATTCTTAAATTTTTTTATTTATTAAAACTAGAATTTTTTTTTTAAGAAACATATCTTTAAAAATCCATTCTATAATATAGGATCAAAAAGCGAAAATAAAGCATTTTAACTCTTAGAAATTATAAAAAAATTGGGTATCCCTTTCACGCTAGGTTTAATTTATATATTTTAAAAATTAATTATTTAATTAATATATATATATATATATATATATATATATATATTGACTGGTTTTTTTTGTTTTTTCTTTACCATTATTATTATTTTTCCCTATTTAATCAAGGAACCAATGAAATGGCATCACATGACCACGTGAGGTAAGGCATCACCGTTAAAGCCAAGAATATAAGTGAGGTGTCTGTAATGTCGTAAGTAACACTGAACTGTGTTGATGACAACAAATTAGTAAATAACTTTATTCTAAGCGTTATTTTGTGTTATAGTTCTACATTATTATGTTACTTGCATGATAAGTAAATAACTTCGGGACACTGACGGCATCAGCTACATAGATAGTCTCTGGCAATACAACAGTAACGTTGAGAATTATTTTTCAATCTAAATCACTAATATTTTTTCTTTTTTCGTCTTGAATCAGAATCAGTAATCACTAATATTCCAAGTAGCAGTAATGAACTTCAATCAAATCGGTTCATGCTGTGTGTAAACTGTAAAATGTGACGCTCTCTAGTACCATATTTTTTTTACAACCAACCAAACATTAATAGTTATTAAGTCTTACAAACATTATTTCCCATGTTTGTTAATGTCTAAACATGTAAATTAAAGAATTCTCTAAATTGAAATGTGTCAACTTTTTACATATGCTTTTTTTGTATTATTATTCAGCAGAATTTAATTGATAACGAAGATCCAGCCTTATACATATATCGATTTCAAACAAAATTTGAAGTTAAACCTACAGATCTAAACAATAAAATACTTAACTAGCATATACTTCTTTATTTGTTTGCTATATTTTTAGTAGGGAAATGAAGAACTATTAGCTTCTTTTTGGTTGGGGTACACGTAAAACAGCCCATTTCTGACTGTTGGGCCTTCCATATAAAATCATGCCACTTTTTGAAATCATGCCAACTTTTTTGTTGAGGTAAAGTATATTTTTTGTCTTTGGAGTTTGATAAAAATTTTAAAAATATTCCTAAGTTTTATTTTGTTTTAATTTTGTCCAAAAAATTTTCGATTTGCATCAAAGGTACCCTGACGATTAATTTTTCAAAAAATTTAAGACTAATTCAACAACAATTTCATAAGAACAACCCTCAACACAAGCAAATCAAGCATAATTTTCATGCATTATTGTTAGATTAGTCTTAAATTTTATGAAAATTTAGCCATCGAGAGTATATTTGATGCAAATCGAAACTTATGGGACAAAATTGAAACAAAATAAAAATTAGGGATATTTTTAAAACTTTTACCAAATTTCAGGGACAAAAAATATATTTTACCCTATAATTTATTATGTGAGTTTAATTTTGATATGGTAAATAATTTTATATATTTATTTAGTTAAATTTATGTGTTTAAATAATTTTTTAAGTAAGAATTTTAAATATTAATTATTTTTATTAATTTAATAATACATAATTAATTATTTGTGTAAAATTTTTTATTATTAATTATATATAAAAATTAAATTCATATTATATACTTAAAAAACCTTTTTATACACACAAAGTAATACTACAAAACTCTTAAAAGATTTCACCCAACCAAAATTTTGAATTTCTATATACCAAAATATTGAATATACAAAATCACTAGTTTAATTATGATGTATTGATGGTGGTTCAATTATATTTTTTTTAATGTTCATTTATTAAATATGATGTATTTATGGTGGTTCAATCATATATTTTTTGAATGTTTATTTATATAATTAATATGAAAATTAGTTATTTTTATTGATATAATATTAATTATTTAGATACATGTTTAAAATTATTTTATTTATTAAAATTAATCTTTTAATAAAAAGAAAAAGAAGAAAAAAAAAGAAATAAGTAAGTCAAATACTAAAATAGGGTCTAATAAATTCAAAAACACCAAGCCACATGATAAATCATTTATAAATCACTAGCAAAGGAAACAAGATGCTTGGTATAAAATTAAAAAACAATAAATGAACGAAAAAAAATAAAAAAATAGGTTTAAGTAGGAAGAATGAGAAGGTGGCGGTTATTGGGCAATTTACGTAAATAAATAAAGTGGGAGAGTTATTTACGTAAATGTGCAAATCTGTATGTTGTTATGATTTTGTGCAAAATGGATTTATATGTAAACCGTGGCAACCCACCACGGTTTCTAAACATGCATAAACCGTGGGAGGTCACCACGGATTAGGAGCAAATTTTTGTAGGAGGAAACCGTGGTAGGTCACCACGGTTTATGAAGGAAATTTGGCAAGAATAAAACGTGGGGAGTTACCACGGTTTATGAAGAAACTTGTTTGCACATAAAACCTTGTGGGTCACCACGGTTTATGTGTGGTAAATAATGGCCAAAAAACCTTGTTAATTTTATGTCCAAGAGACACAACTTATTTTTTATTTTTTTATTATTCTTGTTAAATTTTTTATAATTATATTTTTTATTATATTTTTCATCTCAAATTTTTTTAATGAAAAAATGAGAATAAATTAGATTTTCATAATTTGTTCTAGTTTATCACCAAGCAGAATTACAAGAACACAAAATTTTGTGTCTCTATCCATCAGTGTCTTGTCCTGTCCTATTTTCAGTGTCTTATCCTATTTTGTTGTTGAAAACAAAGGCAGCCTAATAAATACACACTATATAGTACATTTTATAAAGAAAAAATCATCTATTTCTATTGAATATTATAATAAAATTTTTCCGTTCTCTTTATGTATTATTGACTAATATATACTATAAAATTTTTACATGTATTATCAATTAGTTTTTCATTATGTTTATTCCTATTTTTCATTTTACACTATATTTAAATATTTATTATACTATAAAAAATATTAATGAACATAATAAAATAATTACTTATTAATATTTTTAGAGTACTCATTAATATTCTTAAAATATAATAAATATTTTTTATTTTAAATTTAACAAATACTAATGTATCAATATACACTTATATGTGAATTTATTAAATCTATATAAAAGATTTAATCAATAAGCATGTTAATGAATATTAATATACCAATATTAACAAGTAATTATTTTATTGTACTCATTAATATGTTATAGTGTAATAAATCTTTATTTTATAAATGAAAAAATAAAGATGTATATAATGAGAGAGGTCACCTTAAGCTTAAACGAACTTTTGAGTAGTTTTTATAAGTTCGCCTAAGATTTTGAAAACTTCATAAAAACTCAAAATAAAAAATAAAAACACAGATTCCAAACATTAATGTTAGTGTAATTTATTTTAAAAATATTTTTTATTTTATAATAGAAAAAAATCCAAAAATTTCATGGTGTTTATTATTAGAGTCTAATTTTTTTCTAATTTATTTTACATAACAAATTTTAAATATTTTGAATTTATTAAATTTCATCATCTTAAATTAAATATTAATTTTTTATTTTTTAGTAAATAGACATCAATTTTTTAAGCACTATAAAAATCATTTTCTTAGTATTATCTGATTTTTTTTATTGTGCTCTTTCTATTATAAAAATAATGATTTTTATAATAAACAGCTTTGTGTCTCTTGGACATAAAATTAACAAGATTTTCTGGCCATTATTTACCACATATAAACCGTGGTGACCCACAAGGTTTTATGTGCAAACAAGTTTCTTCATAAACCGTGGTGACTCCCCACGGTTTATGCTTGCCAAATTTCCTTCATAAACCGTGGTGACCTACCACGGTTTTCTCCTACAAAAATTTGCTCCTAATCCGTGGTGACCTCCCACGGTTTATGCATGTTTAGAAACCGTGGTGGGTTGCCACGGTTTACATATAAATCCATTTTGCACAAAATCGTAACAACAAACAGATTTGCACATTTACGTAAATAACTCTCCCACTTTATTTGAAGTTTTGTAATATCATTCGAAATGGACTTTTATTACCATGGGTCCACTAAATTGAATAATGGATGATATACTAAACTTATTCATCTCTTGCACAATTTTTGTTACGGTCACTCTTCAAATAATTAGCACCGGTTTTAAGAAAAAAAAATGTGAGTTATTTTTTAATTTTCAGTTTTTATTCAATTTTTTAAGAATTTATTATTATTTAATTAATTTAAATATCAACTTTTATATATTAAATTATTAGTTGTTCAAAAAATCAAAAAAAGTATTTACTTTTTATTCTCTTCTTTAAAAATTAAATAAAAGCATATTTAAATGATATCTAATTGATTAAAAAATTATAAATAAAAAAATTCTAAAACAACTCCCAAATGAACGCTTACATATTTTTATTTTTAATATCGGATTAACAATGGTATTTTTTTAATTATAAATTGTTGTAGTATTTTTTTTAAAATGTGAAATAATTTAATTTAAAAAAGAGAAATCGAATCGTCCAATTTTACTAAGAGGTACAGAGGTCAAATTCTTTAATTTTTAGGTAAAAAATTAGACCATCGAATTTGTGTATTTGGATCCTCCGATTGGTGTTTAAAAAATTTAAAAAAAAATTGGAGTACATCAAAATTTTTTTAATTTTTTAAACACAAATCGAAGTACTCAAATTTTTTTAATTTTTTAAACATAAATTAAAAAGTTTAATTTGTGTACTTCCCAAAATTTTAAAAACACAAAAAAAATTCTAATATTAAAATATATCATTATTCTATTTTTATATCTAAATTTTTAGCCAAACTATTACAGTGTTACACTTTGTTGAAAATAAAAAGGATTATATAATGATATTATAATATAAGGAATAGAAACAGGGACGCTTATTAAACATGAAAAATAAAAAAATGTTGTTTGTATAATAAAATTAATTATTATATATTTATGTATAAATATATATATATTTTATAATAATTATTAATCTTAATTTAGTATATACTTGACATCGTTGAAATCATCGAGTTATTATATACTTAATTTAACGATTGTAGTAAGATCGTACAGTAATAATTTAGTTGTTATTATGAAGTAATTCTTAACCGCACGAAATCAAACGCAGGAGCCACTCACCATGATCATCATGTAAATCTCTAATAAGTCTAACCAAGTAGTATTAACATACGGCACAATACCCCAAGAGAAAGAGACTCTAATTAATAAGTAAACGACAAAAAGAAAATTGAAACGGCATGACAGAAACTGATCGAGAGTGAACACACAGTTAGCAGCAACAAAAAGTTAAAACGACAAAACGGAAGCAGAAGCAGAAGCAGAAGCAGAATAGGAATGACGCCATATTCACACAATCCAAAAAGTTAGTTGAAGAAAGGTTTTGAATCAGACACCATGTTCATGTTGGCGTTCATATTCTGAAGGAGAAGCCTCCGCTCCGAGAGTTTCGTCAGCAACCCTAACTGCTCCACTGAGAAGACGCACAAACCCTTCGACGACATCACCGTCTGCGCCACCGGAGAGTTCACCAGCACCTGCAGCAACTGGTTCCTGCTCAGCCTCTCCAAGTCGCCGAACCCGAACACACAGCCGCCGCCATTGTTGAAGGAGGGTGATGGTGGTGCGTGGTAGGGCATGGATTGAAGAACGGAGACCTGAGCCTGCAAGAACTTAACATAGCTGTAGGCTTGTTCGAAAAGTGTGGCCTGATCCATCTTCTTGTCCCATGGCATCAACTTCTGGAGGCAGCGAGTCTTCTCGCTGAGCTTCTGCCTTCTCTGGCGAGCAAAGTTGCTCTTCGGAGGAAGGGGTTTTGCGCGGAGGGAGGACGGCGGAGACGATGACGATGAGGAACACGAAGAGTAGGTAAGGCGGGGGCGTTTTGGGATGAAGGTGAAGGGTTCAAGAGTGGGGTGAAGAGTGAGGTGGTTTGGTAGTTGTGGTTGTGGAGGGTGGTCGGTGAGGAAGGAGAGGAGGGAGGGGTTGAGGTTTAGGAGTGATTGGAGGCTCATTCCTGAAAACATGGGGTCTATGCTGTAGGGCTCCATCGATATCATCAACTGCCAAATTGGAGACTCCAAATTGTCTCTTCATTTATATACATTGGAGAGACACGTGTAGTGGAGGGATTGGGTGAGAGGTTAGCGGCAAGGGAATTATCCTTCATATACAGCTGGCTCTCTCTCTCTCTCTAATTTAGTTTGTTTCTTTGTTTGTTATATGTGATGGGCGCTGCTCTGCTCTCCGTACTCATGCATGCTCGTTTCTGCTTCTTTTCTTTAGCTTCATTACACTTCTTTTAATCTCTTTTAATTCTATTCAGCAGGTCCGTTACAATATTAATTATATAATAATACATATAAACACAATTACTTTGATTTATTCTTACATAACGAATCCATTCACATATCATTTGAATGGGCATGAGTATGAAATGATTTGCAAACCGAAAAAAGGGAGGGGTATATGTGGAATTACGGTAAAAAATATACGTAGAGGCTTGGAATTTGGTAACGAGGATATATGTGTGGTGTGTTGATGTTAGCATGGGTGGCTTTACACGTGACGGCACTTCCTGGAGACGGCTATATAAAAGCCCATATGATCAAGGAATGTTGCACAGCTATGATAATTTTTGTTGTACTAATTCGTGCAATGAATATGTAATTCAATCATATAGCGCTGCCACAGCCGCTCCATTTGTTGTTCTAAAGTGAAGCATGCACTACAGTCTGCAGACAAAATGTCAGAGCAAAAAGAATACACCAACAATACTCTCATTTTTCGTCTTATATTTACTATCTTACCATGCTAGCTATTACCGTTAAATAACACACAGGTGGTACAGGACAACCTTCTCCAAATCTGTGTATGCCCCAACATAGCATCCCATAGAAATAAAATATGATTGAATTCATACACCAAAAATATTGCCCGACACCATGCTTTTCTAATTCGATAGATAAATAGTAAGAACATGTAGGTGGCTTCTAGGGTGGGCCTGCGATTTCTGGTGCTGCGAGAACCAGCTGTTTTATGACATGCCTTAAGCAGATTGGAGTATTTGCCCCCAAAAAAAAAAAAGCAGTTTGGGGTATAAGTTGTAGGTGTTTTGTATTGTTTTGTTTTCTACCGGCTACTAAAAAAGTTAGGGATTACCACTTTTTGTATTCCGCTTGTCACTCTTCTCGTAAGTTCTCATTTCCTTTTTTTCTTTTTTATTTTATTAATTTCTCTGCACATTCTATATTTTATTAATTTTGAATCTGATTAATATGCCACTGGAAGGAGAGGTGGAGCTAGTGCAGTATGCGAAGATGGTGATGTTGAAGAGAAAGAGAAAGACATTACTTTATGGTGATCTTGACAATGGGTCTTGGTCATAAAATTGGATTATCAGAGACGGCAAAGTTGGAAAATAATTTGAATTCAGGTGCTGAATGTGGCATTTTATCAAATGGAAGATCAGAATTCTTCACAAGTGAATCTCTTTTGAAATTGGATGTTTATAAACTTAAGAATTCTGCTTTCATCAGAGATTAGCATTTAAAAAAAAGAGAAAAAACTAATTATTTTTTTTATTGCTATTTTAAAGAAGATTGTGGACAAAAAAAGGAAGAGGAAAAAGATGAAGAAGGGAAGGTCTTTCCATGGTCATATATATGATATGTGAAATAGTGAGTGGAGGATTCTTGTGAATTAGGAGAGTGAGGTTCTTCGTTGGATGCTACAAGATGATTATAAAAGCTCAAAAATAAGGTCTTTTTGGCACACAAGAGCCTAGGGATCAATTTGTCCATCACTTAATGTCTAACTCACCCACTAAATGTGACACGTTGGACAGTTTTGTTAGGATTTAACAAAGCAAAATGGCTCAAGGACCAGTACGACTCGCTGAATAAAATGTTGGAGATTAACAGATTAATTAATTTTTTTAGTTGGGACTATAATATCTGGTATGAAATTTTTTGGAGATTTGGATAAATATTTTAAAATATATTTTTATTTTTAAAATTTATCAAAAATTTAAAATATAGTCAATTTATGATATTTATGAGTTGGTGTCTAATTTTTGTCTATATTACTTTTTATGATTTTTGTCTCTAATATTTGGAATAAGTCCTATTTGTGTCCCTAATGTTTAAATCGTTATTTTTGTATCCCTAAAATTTGTAAAAGTGATTTAATGTTATCTTGCTATCAATTACACATCATGAGTTTTAGTTGAAGTTTTGAAAATTTTTTCTTGAAATTAGAATATAAATGTCTGGGATAAAATCGATGATCCACTCCGAAAAATAGGTTATCAAAAATTGAAACTAATCACTGCAACATTTACATAATTCACTTTTCTAGAAAGATAATTGAACCTAAAAATAAATAGTGGGTACAATATTAAAATCGAACACATTCAAGTGAAACCTAATTAAAAATGAATTGATGAACCTAATTAACATCACCGATCTACCAAATCTTAATGTCCTTCCTCAAAGAAGAGGTACAAACTCGAGAGGCACAGATCAGCAGCGGGTGCATCACCGCAAGCCATTAGCCTTGGTTCAAGCATATGGAGAACATCGTCGAGAACTCGCTTTCTGCGAAAAAGTTTATCAGTGGCAACGAGGACAAAGCCATCCTAACCTTTACCGCGGAGAATCCTCCTCGACAATTAAAAAGTTTGGTTATATAAGTTTCCATATCTAAAAACTGAATTTCGTTAATTATTTAATATTCACTTCACAGGGCTACATTAAAAATAAATGAAATTTTTTTGGATTTAAATAAGACAGGTCAAAACAGAATTAGACCCAAATATAAAAAATTAATTTAATACTTTATCCTAAAATAAAATTTTAAAAATTTTTAAAAAAACTTTTGATATATTTAAAGGGAAAAAAGGTACTTTATCATTGTCGTTAACAAATTTAGAGAATATTTTTACTATAATAACTAATAATTCAATGAAATTTTTAATAGTTTACACATGCAAAATGATAACTTTTTTTATTTAAAAGAATTTAATTTTAATACATTAGTAATATAAAATATTTTATATCGTCTTTCAACAACATCCAATTTTTTAGAATTGACCATTCATGCTAATTGAAATACATGTAAAGTTAGCTTATATTAACATGCATCAAAATTAAATAAAAAAAACAACAATGCATGTTGTTCCGGGTTACATAATCTGACATCAGAAAACTTTTAAAAAAGCAACCAATCACAACATTCGCTCCCTCAAGTCACAAAGGACCAATTTAGACGGCAAAAAATGTATACATAGTTTTGTTTTTATTAAAAGAAAAGAGCGAAAATAGAAAGTGTAGCATTAAATTTATAAAAGTAACATCTTCCGTGTTTATAGTTTTTTTTTTTTTTGGTGAATTGGACAACTTTTAATTTTAAGTACTCTAATAGATTGGACAATCTCCAATTTTAGGTACACAATACATCTACACACTCCTCACACATTTTATTATATTTTTCCTCAATTGCATTTTCTAAAGTTTAAACTCTAGACCTTTGAAGTGAGGAGGAAAAAATGCCATTAGAACTAAAGCTCATTGGCTTCCGTGCTTATAGTCTAAGGCACATAATTTCTTTTCCAGTTTTATAGAAAAAATGCTGATAAAGTTTCAAAAAAGAGAAAATTTCGAATTCGTAAGAATTATAATATTTCCGCCAAAGTTTAAAAAAGAAAAATCGAACATAAATGCAATTATTTTAATTTTTTTTTTGAAGCAGATAACACTTTATCCTTCAATTATTTAAGATATTTAACTCTCTTTTTGTAACAAATAACGTAATTCTACTGATGCAAATGTCACTGCATTTCCACCTTAGTACTACCTGAGTTTCCAAACATTATCAGAGGAATATCCATCGTACTAACATCATTCCTCAATCGTTATCAACCACAGGTGACAACTCGATACAAGGACGACAACAGCACCGCAGCGCAGACCCCTTGTAACTAGAAAAGCAACGGAACCAAAAAGTAAAAACCCTAGGAACTCGCAGGTTTCCCCAAAGCCAAACTCATCATCTATTTTCTATTTACCATCTTGGGAGCATTGATTAGGAAAATCACACTCCAGGAGAATAAAGCAATGCCACTAAATTAACCTTTTCTTTTTTCCCTGATTTTCATTTCCTGTTACATAAGAGTAAACAATGCCCCTACACCTAAATGAATTAACAATCAAAGGTCAAGAAAACTGTACACAAGAATGACTTAAAAAGGAGTACAAGATATGCTTTTTAACAGACCCACCACACTAAAAGAGGCAGGCAGCTCTGAATGATGAACCACACTCCAAATAATCTAACAACGGTGGTTTCACCGGGCAAGCTCTCTATCACGGAGCCATGCAAAATTTCTAACGATCCCACATGGCCTGGTATATGGCAGGTCTGTGCTTCAACCAATGAACCATCTCCCTGTCCAGTGGTGTGTTATTTATTACAGCATCTAACATTGGGCTACCAAAGAATTTGGGAAAACTTTTGAATGTCCATATCTGGTCCTTGGGCCAAGGTCTCTGCGGTTGCTTCTCCTGTGGATAAATACACACAAATACACATGTTTAATCACCAACAGTGAAGTCAAGATATCACAGAGAAGATCTCGGTATTAGTTTCAAACTCCATTCCTGTTTGTTAATTCCCTAGCAACACATCCTAATAACAAAATACAAGTGTCTAACAGTAAATATTCTGAACTAACCATTCTTGCAAGCATTGATCTTACGGTCCTTGGACCATAAACTCGATGCTTTGATGGCTTCAGAGCCTTGGCATAAAAGGAACTGATGTCTGGTAAAGACAGGCAACCCCTGCTGGCTCTACCAAGGCTACGATCTGGATCCACATTACTCTGATTGTGCCAAAAAATCAACTGCCCTAAACAATAATTTTCACCATATATTTTCCGATACTCCTGAAATCCTGCTCCCAACTTGTTAGCGTACTTGGGACCTAAGTCAAGTGGACTAATATAGACAGGTGGTGAAGTAATGGTTTCATAAGCCTGCAAGACAAGGAATAAACTTTAGATTGCAAAAATAAAATTTAAATTAGAACTGAAGCTCTACCACAATGTGAAGCTTATTGGCTTTCACAGCATGAAAAGCATACCCGTATTCTAAAGAAGTACTTGGTATATGCGTAAATATGGATTAAGTCAGCAGCAGCATCATGCCGACATTTGTATGTACAAAGAAGATCTCGGACCTCATCCCTCAACCTTCAAAAAGGGAAGAACAACATACTGTCAAGGTTATGAGATCTGTCAGGTAAAATACACAGAAAGACTTAGTATAACCCACTTACCATAATAGAGATTTCTGCACCTCCTTTTGAATATCTCCAGAACTTGAAGGATCGTGAGCATCAATTTTAGACCTCAGTTCATTCAAGGCATCTTCTTCCACGTGAGGAGCAATACACTGAAGAAGCTCCTCAACAAAAGAACCCTCTCCTTTCCAGAGAAAGGAAACAGCTGCTTCAGGACTGATCTTCTCAAGAGGAGGTGGTGCTTTTCGGGGATCACCAAAAATACATCGCATAACATATCTTACCTGTAATATCCGATCAAAATTATCATTATTCAAAACTCGAAAACAAAATTAGCTGGAAAACTACTGATCATCATTCAGATAGTGTACAACATAAGTTGACATCATTGATCTTTTAACTTCAAGATGAAAGAGTGTATCAGTGAGGTAATTGACACAATACTAAGAGATTTGGTATTTAACTTGCTTCTTTATGATCATGTTTACATTTAAAAACTTTCCTCTTAAGAACATTAGAGAGAGAGAGAGAGAGAGAGAGAGAGAGAGAGAGAGAATACAGAGAACAAAGTTACAACCAACCTTGTCAAGAGTGACAGCAAGATTCTGAAGCCTTTGGTTGTAGACACCCTCAGCCTGAATCATATAAAGGACAGGATGAGCAGAAGCAATTGTGTGAAGGAAATATTAGCATAAAAAATTAGGAAATGTCATCTCTTAATACTAAAGTGCGCATGCAGAGAGAGAGAGAGAGAGAGAGAGAGCACACCTGAACCTCAGCATCACTCCTTTCAACTTCAAGACATATATCTGAAAAATATTTTCTTTTCTCTTCCAGATTATGCTTTAGAATTTCCTCAGGAAGTTTGGTTCTCTCAAAATTGATGAACCTCACCTTCACCACATCAAATGCAAGGAACATTAATACAAGAAACAAACTGCAAAAACTGAGGAATATTCGTAACAAGACATGTTATGAGACGTACAAGGCGAGCCGCATATGCAACAAGCCAATCTGGCAGGCCTTCAAGCAAACAGCTTCCTAAACCAGCTCTTCCCAAGTCATTATAGTCCTCTTCCGACACAGAATTCAATTCACATGCTTCTAACATCAAATAATGCCGATCAAGAATTCCATGCGAGTCCTTCAAAACCTGAGAGGATGGTTAACATATTCCAGTCAATAGGTAGAGAACTAAACCATTAGATCAAACAAAAATATCAATCTACTTGTTACATACTACTGTAACGCCAGCCACAGTTTCATGAGTAACACTATCAACAAATCAAGCATGCTATTAAGTATTAACATCTAAACAGATAGTTGCATTTTTCCCAAGTTATGTTTTCTAGGAATGTAGAAGTCAATTTTTCAAGTCCAAACCTTTTGGAAAGCCCCTTCACCAGTTAAATTGAGATAGCTCCCCCGGCATACTTGACTTCCACATAAACAAACCGATGCTTCATATTCCTCCTTGCTCTATACGAGGTTGAATTCATTAGATAGACGTTCAGAAGATTAATTTATCAATAGGAATTGAAAAAAACCAGGAGGCAACAGGACATACCTCTGTCACAGAATTGTAATCAAAAGTGATCTCCTCACCGGGTTGAATTTTACGAACACTATAAATCCCAATTTGATAATGACCGTCAACAGCAGTAACTCTAGAAAACAGCAAACAGATTATATTTACCACAAGTACAATTGAAATTAAAAAGTTTAACAAAATAATTGCATCCCCGCTAAGCACTGTGCTGAAATAGTAAACAAAACACTGAAATAGCAGAATTTTACAAGCAAGAGAACTAGTATCTAGTATCACCACCAGAAAAAAGTCACCTAACAGATTGGTAATGATCACATAACATTAATGTGAAAAGCTTACTTGGCTTCACAATTTGGTCGGCAAGAATGGCATATTCGGCTTGCATAATTAGCCTTATGCATGGCATCAACAACGACTAAGTCATACCCATCAGCATCACCCTGTCAGGAGTATTGCAAGATTAGCTAAGCACAGAATGGAAGATGGATGAACCATTCATCTCACTAAATATCACAAAATTGTTACTCAGAATTGACAAGCACCTTTGGTCTCTCGAGATAGATGTTATAGAATTCAGGTGCCGGATCCTTACTATTTTTCTGCAGAGATCGAATCCCATCTTGTTTCTCAAACCACTTCCACACAGGATAAACCTGTAGAAAATAAATTTCAAAATAAATTAAAATGCATCACCATAGATTCGTATAGTATATCAAGATAAGATAGCCTAGTTATAAGAGATAGAATATAGACAATAAAAGCCCATCAATCCAAGTAACATTCTATGCAAAACCTTAGCAGCAAAGGCCTGAATAATCCAGTGCCACAAGAACACAAGAAATATGGTAATTAAAGGATCTAATACACACAAAATCGTTAGAGGCACATACACTATAGAATTAGCTTTTGCCAACTTTTTTAGGTTGCACATGTAGAACACAGAAGTGGCAAATTTTAGAGAGTAAGAGAGATAATTGGTTTAACCATAAATCAAGATAGAGAATACAGTACAAATCATATGGACATGAAGATGGATTATTGTTTATATCTTGGCATTATCCTGCGAAAGAACATGCATATGCAAAATTCCATAAGCATATACAAAGTCCTACCTCTCCCAAAAATTCCACAACAAAATCATCTTCGGAAAAGCCTTCTTCCTTGTTACAAACAACACCAAGTCCCTGCACAGAAATACCGGAAAAAATAGAAATTACATAAACAGAAAAAAAAAAACTGAGTATACAATGCAGTAGCAGACTATGTAAGGGTACCAATAACATTGTAGTTAAACAAAAAAAAAAATGTATATGTACCTTTCTATAAGCTACATATTTGTCATCTGGACGACTGTCTATGGCCTTTAGAATACCTTGACACATTTTAACTGTTCGTGCATCACAGCCCTCCTCTGCACATCTTTTAATCTCTTCAATAACAGGCTGCAGAGCATAGCTCATTGGAGTGCTTCCACTTCCAGTAAAATTCCTGACTTGCTTATTCAATGTTCGAAGAAGCACATCTTCTATGAACAAATGTTTGTCCTGAAGGGACCAATCTAACTCCTCAGGCATCGAATCAAGCAAAAGATTATGTGTATAAGGATCAATTCCATACACTTCTTGCTCAATAACTTCATTCCCAAGCTGCTTTCTAGGTTTATAATCCTTGACTTCAGGAAGTTCCATATCTGACTCCTCTGTACCACTCTTTTGTGCACTCAACTTTTCTGCATAGTCATCTGGTAATGAAACCCGCATCTTCCTTTGCACATCTTCCTCATCAGCTACAATGACATATTGATCAATGACTTCATATTTTCGAGTAACAGGGGGAACAAGGCTGGCTTTAGTCATGCGAGCACCCCACTCTCGATCATCAGTTATAAAATTCAAATCTCCCTCCGGTGTGAAGTGTCCATCTCCCCTTGACTCCCCAATTAGATTTTCTGAATGTCCTTGGTCATCACTTTCAGCCTCAGAGGTTGTAGTATCACTGTCACTCTTGCCATCTTCATAAGACCGATCAAGATCATCAGATGTTTCACTCTCTGAGTCCATAGATTTCTTATTCAACTTAGATAAGCGCCTCCTAATTTCCCGATCGGAGGTATATTCCATATTGTCCAATCCATGTGTTCCGTTACTCCTATACTTCCTATCAGTTACCAATCTATTTTTCTTATACTTTGAGGATAGCACATCTCTGTCATGCACAGATATAGAGCTCTCTTCCAACAGCGTTGCAAGCTGAATAAACAATGTGATCATACGATTCATGTCATTAGCATCACCCCGATTCTTTGCCCTGTGATGGATAAGCACACAAATAACCCAACCATTAAACATGAATATTGTTGAAAAACGAAGAACATTAAGCGTGTAAGGTGAAACTCCCTTTCTTATGACCTAATAAAGACATGCTAAATGAACAATTCCAAAACAGAGGTAACTGGGTCTCAGGATGTAAAAGTGAGATGTATGTGAAACTGCCAAACGGTATAAAAACTTGAGGTATAACAACAAAGCAGTCATAGAGCTTAGAATTTAACATAACTTCAATGGTAAGAACCAGATTCTGAGAAAATTATGACAAACTATGGTCTATTTTGTTATTTATTTATTTTAAGAAGTCCCCTTTTTTTTTAGTGAAGATGTTCTTTTGTTTATTATGATTGACAACATAAGCCAACAGACCCTACTTCATTAAAATGTCTCCAATCATAGTAATAATATATACCCAATTTACCAAAAAAAAAAAAAAGAGGGAATTACAATCTCCATCCAAGGAGACAGAAGAATAGAAGAAAGAAAACTTACTTTATAGCATCACGGCACATTCTACTTATGTCCTCCTTGACAGAGCTCAAACCACGGCCAATATAATATCCATTTTTCATTCTAGCCTCAATTTCTGCAACCTGTTAAAAATAAAATATGACAAATTAAATTATGACTATCAAAGGACTTCACAGTAACAGTAACAATGGTTAAAAAAAAAATATTTCTGTACCTTAGGCACAAAAAAATCACAGGAGTTTGTCTTCATAATTTCTCTCAGTCTTGAAGCAAGGAATTCCTCCATCCTCTTATAACCACTTTCAGACTTCTTAATTGCCCATCGTCTTGTACGAGCATCCCTTGATAGAATGGACGAGGACCTTCTAGCATCATATAGTTTTGACCGCTTGTATAAGTTTCGACGAAACAATTGCTTTGCGGTGTCTCTCTTATCCACACTATCAAAGTAATCCTTCAACTGACCAAAATCATCCATGCCTAAACTGCTGGATTTTGAAACAGATGAAGTTTGATCTGTAATGTGTTTAAGGCTTCTGATTTTATGGGACTCCTCTAAAAATCGGCTCTTAATCCATTTCACATGGACAAATTTAGGAGTCAGCTCTTCAAACTGGCTGCACCCTCTGATGTCTATTGTAGACAAACCAGGAAAAGAGTGAAGAATTTTCTCAAGTGTGTCGGCCGAAATATTCTTACAACCCATTAGAGTCATAGAACTGATCTTTTCTTTGTCATAAGCATCCTGCAATAAATGATCATATTGGATGATGAGGAACGAGAAAATTCCTGACAATCGGAATGGTAAAATAAGTATCAAACCTACCATAATGTTCAACAACATGGAGTCAGTGCAGGAGTGACCCAATGATGATAAATTGACATGTCTTGAGACTTCTTTGTAAAAACGTACAGCAGTTCTCCAATGCTTGCAAGTTATTGATGCAAAAACAAGGGACTTCAAATCAGATCTCAGAAAATGGAATATTCTTGCTAACATATGACCATCCAATAAGCCCCAGGTTGCCACCTCAGAGTCAGTAAGACCAATGGCTTCTCTAATGAAAGTAGCATCACCACATAGATCCTCAAACGTGGTTTCATCCTTCTCAATAGTAGGACCATCTTCAAACTCACTGTCTTCCTCACCATCAACCAGCATCCGGGCTCTTTTGGTAGCACGTGCATCACCGTCTAAATAAACATGGCCCAACATAGACACACAAAAATACGAAAATATAACAATCAGCCAAGATGACAAGCAAATTAGCTAGCTAGTGAAGACAACTGAAGTTGAGGAAATACATTCAGCTAAAGGGGGAATAAATGTTCCCAAAAACAACAAAAAAAGGGTGAGAAATAAGTGTTGCCACTTGCACTAAAAGGGATGCAACAAAGACAAATAAAGCAAAACCAAGTTGAAAAAGGACTAGTTATTACCTGATTTCCAATAAATTTGCTTCTCAATTTCTTTCTTTGGTTGTCTTGCATTGATCCATGGATCTAAAACCTCATTTATAGCTGCAGCAAACTCCCGACTCTTATATGATTTCATTACCAGTTCATGCAGTTTCCCTCGAGTGTAACCAACAAACTGAGGGTGTATGATGTTAAACAAACTTAGATTTGCATAAGGTTCACCAACACAGACATCCTGAATGTGCTTTGATTGCACTCCAGATGTTGAACTGCTTTCTTGGTGGCTCCCGAGACTAACGTCAGAAATTTCTGTAGCAGAGGTAACAGGAACCCATAGTTTATCACTTTTCCTAAACACACTGCTAAGCTTTTTTATAATTCCTTGATCTACTAAATGCTGCAGTTCTAAAAATGATGATGGCCCTCTTTCACGCCCAGAACCATCAAGATAATACCAGTCCCCAAAATGTAACTGCAAATCCTTAACAGTACAGAGATGATCTTTAGGGACATTAATGAATTCCATGCTACGGCGAGAACCTCGATCACTAGCAGCTTTTGAATGAGAATCCTCTTCAATTGACGATCTCCTGCTGTCACTACTAGAAGAATGAGGTCGGGTAGACCTTGAATGATATCTATCTTTGCCTCGCGATTTGTGCCGTGACTCAGACATCAATGATCCCTGATCCTTGACGACACATGCATTTATTCTAACCACTGAAAGAACATTTCCTTTCGTTCCTCTAACAAAGGCAGGCTTGCTTTGAGCTGATCTGCTCGCAGCACAGTAATCAACCCGCTCATCAGCACAAAAAGCCCACAAAGGGAGATCAAGTTTCCTGCTCTGAGAAGGAAAATACAAGTCATCTTTATGAGGCCAGCGAGGATCTTCACATCCAGACTTTGGCATTAGGCATAAAGGAAATCCATCATTTAGGACAAATTTCTTCCTAGAATATCTATCTTGGGCATCATCATTCCTCTTCCAATCCCCACCTTTGCATGACCAACGGGAAGAAAACCAGTCATCAGGAGCAGCAAATCCATTATCCTTTTCACAGGACATGCTCATCTCATTATCTCTTGGTGCAATATCAATTCTTGAACCACTATCTTCACTGAGGCTGGAATCATGCCAAGGAAAACCTGAACATAAAAAGTAATTAATAATCTTGATAACACGGCATGTAACTCTAAAGAAACAACTATTTGCTTTTGACTTCACCCAGTGAACAGTAAAGTACAATTGTACAATCAGAAATGTTTTGTATTTTAAGGCTTATAATTAAGAACAAAAATGAGTTTTCAAAATTATATTATCACCAACTCACCATATCAACGGAAATTTGAAAATGCAATTGACAGATCCAACCATCATAAGTGACTGAGTTGGCTAGATGCAAATATATTAATCCAACTGGGAGAAAAAGGAATTTCGGGCAAGCATAGCAAAGGGGAAATGAAGCCGAACCTAAATGATAAGCAAATTACTTTGTATTTTAAAACTATCACCAAATGCATTATGTAGAGCATTAAAAAGTTACTAAGAATTCAGGCATAAACTCAAAATGCATTTGCTTGAATCAATATTTCTTCTTATATCATTTTTCTGGTATATCCCACCAAATTATTTGATGCTGTTGAGTTTCATCAAAAAACACAAAAGGAAATAAATAAACGCTAGAGATTGAGAATCCTAAAATAATAAACCAACATCACCACGTCAATATTGCAATGTATCAGAAAACCAAAACATATTAAAAAAGAATACCAGTAATTTGAATATACCACGCTATTCATTGCTAACAAATCAAGGGGGGGGGGGGGGGGGGGGGGGGGGAATATACAACCTTAGAAGAAATATAAAAAAATAAACAAATTAAATTAAAAGAAAACCGGGTCCGGCTATTAAGCAATTACGCAATTACGTACCTTCACAGTCTTCCAATCCCTCCAATTTTGCATATTCAAAATTCATTTGCAGAGCCTCTGCAAGATAAGAGGAAAATATCACCAACATGGGAAAGATAAGATATTTAGGCGAATAAAGGAAAAGTAAAGATTGACTATTGAAGCTGTGTTTGTCTCAACTAAAAAATTTTACAAAAATAAAAATAAATTTAAAAAAACAAAAACAAAAAACAAATATTATTCAAATGTCACGAATAAATTTTATAAAATATTCAGAATTTAGGGGGAATAAAAAAATAAAATCTTTAACGCTTTTTTGAAAGAGCAAAACAAAATAGCCTTCTAAAAAAACCAGTTTTAGTCTTTTTAACTTGAAAATAATATCAACTAGTAAAATAAAAATTTTGAAAATCAGAGACACCAGACGAATACAAGTGTGTCATCCACAAGACAAATTACCTTTTATTGCCTCAAGCTCCATCCCAGGAGTGGCATCATAACCTTCTAACAGACTTCCAACCCTTTCATCAATGTGGAGATCCTCCAACAGTTCAGATGCATGCAAGTTGTCATCAGAGCGCAGCAAAGTGGCTGGCATTTCCTGACTTTGGTCAAGACCAGATTGAAGAACATCTCCAGTATCTGCCAAGAGATTACCAGGAGCTTCTGGAGGATTTACTAGCTGAGTAATGGCATCTGACATAATGGACTGAAAAGGCTGAGCCGCCAATGGTGATGACGCATTTTCAACAGTTAACCATCTGTCACTATCTAAGTGCTTAATAAAGTGATCTGACATCAGTACTCCTTCATCAACAAGGACCTTGATGTCAGAGAGTTTAGCAGGACCATTTTCTACGCCACCATAATCAAGGTAAAACCATTTCCCGGATGCTGAATCAGTCACCATAGGGACATGTGGAGGGGTATCACAGATATCCATATCTTCTTCCATTGATGGAAGCTCCTCAGGAACTAGCTCAATGTGAGGAGATTCTTTGCTAATAGATGGGCTGCGGGGCAGCTGTTCATTTGTAGGTTGACTGGAGATATCTTTGTCAGTCGACTCGTCAGTATTGGGTACATTTCTTTCACTTTGAGATTCTGCAGCAGAACAATTTGACTCCCTCTTGTGCTTATCATCTTCATGTTCCTTAGAATTATATTCTGAGTTAGGCTTTTCACTTTGTAAGGTTTTACAAATTGTTTCTCGATCATTATTTTTTCTATTACCATCAAGGGATGATCCTTCCACTAAATTTGGAGTATGGTCCCTGCGATCATTGGGCCGGCCTCGATCCTGTGGTGACCGCTCGGCATGGGGAGGACTTTTGAACTTATGATCATGCTGTCGATTTCGCTCCCACATCCTCTCATGTGGTGATCTCTCGCGACCATGGGGAGATTTCTCCCTGCTGTAAGGTGATTTATCACGACCACAGGGGGATGGACGAACTCCCTGTGTAGGACTTTTGAATTTGTGATCATGCTGACGATTTCTGTCAAAATTCCTCTCGTACGGGGATCTCTCCCGACAGTGTGGGGATTTCTCGAGCCTATATGGAGATCTGTCACGGCAAGTCTCCAGCCTATATGGAGATCTGTCACGGCCAGAGGGGGACCTTCGCAACGGAGTGCGATCTCTATGATCATAATACCTGGACTGATCTCGTGGGGACCGGTCAGAATGACCAGGGCTGTGTCCATGCCTGTCATAAGCTTGCCTTGAAGAGACAGAAGATTCATGATTTCTGGAAGAATATTTGTCTACTGATAACTTCGAAGGATTACTACTTCTGTATGGTCGCTCCACAGAGCGGCGAGAATAGTTCTCCGGATAACCATGACGAGGGAAGTCATCAGAAAGCCTCCGACTTTTTAAACTGCCATAATCTCCAAATTGCTTCCTGTCGGAGCTGTCAGAATCATTACTGAGCCTTTTCATGCGAGTCCCAGGATTGTAATCTCGTGAATAATCCTTACCATTGCTGTTTACATTTTTCCCTTCGTCCACAATCTTTGAACTAATCCTCACACTCCTCTGTTGTCCACTCTCCCAGCTGGGAGAACTTTTAGCATACTGTCCCCCGCTTCTGTTAAACTCTTTCTTTCTATAAAAATCATCAGAAGCAAATCTTCCAGAAGGGGGAGTCCGGTCACGTTCGATTTTCCAGGCTTTTTCCCTACCTGGATGGAACCTGCGGATTCTACTGTTGCCATAATCATCCTTGCCCATTTCTCCCTTATACCATCTATCCGGAATGAACTCCCCCTTTTCAATATCATCCTTCATACCTCTCCAGGACCCATATTCACCTTTCTCAGCTTCTCCTTTCCTACCCTTCTCAGGAACCACTTCTCCTCTTTCCACATCCTCTCTCTCCCATTTTCCAGGAGAATTCTCTCCCTTCTCCAGCTCCCTTGCTTTCCATTTGTCGCTCACGATCTCTCCAGTCTCAATCTCACTCCTCCGCCGTGGCAAAGGTGGAGGTGGCGGAAGTGGCATATCCGGCACAAACTCTCCATTCTCAAGGTCATTTCTTGGCCACTTCAAGGTGCCCAATTCACCCTCTTCCACTTCCTCCTTCTGCACCTTCTCAGCACAAATTTCGCCATTCTCAACCTCGCAAGTCCTCTTGTTTACTCTGTCAGACCCAATTTCACTACTAACCGCCTTGTCTTTTCTCTGCTTCATCTTCTTCTTCTTCTTCCTCCCTCTGGTACCGTCAGGAAGCTTGAGCAACTTGGAACTGAGCACATTATTCCCACCACTACTCTTGCCCTCGCAAAGTGTCTTGTCCATGATATGCTGCAAAGGCATGCACGCGACACCCCCATCGCCCATGGAACTCACCAACTTGAGAACCGAGAAACCCTAATTCTCCCCTCGGCCGGGGCTGTCGATGCTCATGCTTCACAGGCTCGCTTCAGCTCCAATTCAATTCAGGCTCCAATCCAAAAACCCTAAATTGAACAGAACAAAAAAGAACAAGAAAGCGGATCAGAAACCGAAGGAGAAATGTAGGGTTTTATCGAAGCGCAATCGCGAGACGCGAAGACGAAACGAGGGTTAAAAGAGGAAACCTTTGGAGAAGCTGGGTGATTCAAAGCCCACGAAGCTACTCAACGCAAATCTAGAAATCAAAATTGAAAAGATGAAAAGAGAAGAGGATAAGAAGAGGATAATTACCGAAAGAACCGGGAGAGAAGAGACGATATAGATCGGAGGAGAAAACTGTGGTGGTGCGAGGAATGAAGAATATGGCGAGATCGAGAAGTGATGTGAAATTAATTGTGTTTTGCGTTGAAGAAAGAATAGGGTAAATTAAGTGTTTTGTGCTGTTATTTGTTGCTGCTGTTGTTGTTGTTCGTCGTTGGGCCTTGGCGCTTCTTTGGTTTTCTTTCTCTCTTTCTTTCTGCTATGTGTTGTGTTGTGTTGTTGGTGTTTCTATCTTATAATTTTTTTTCTTCTTTTTCCGTTTTCTTTTGCTTTCCCCCTTGTGTGTTCTTGTTTGTCTCAAGGGCGAAACTTGGCGTTTCATTTATTTTTTTCTCTTATAAATTATAATATTTGTGTATTTAACTTTTTATATTTATTTATTGGTGGATTAAAATACAGAAATGCCCTTGTAGACGAGGGAATGGCTGCTCAAGTAGGAGGGAGTATTTGCCTATTTGGGATGTCTAATGCTACAGGGAATTAGTCATTGACGTGTGGGATAGTGTGATATTATTTTGTTTAGTTTGGGTTTGGTCCACTCCAATTAACATGGTTAATGGATTGGTCTAGCCCATTAGTTAATAGTCCATTTCACTCCATGATCCATCCATGCTTAAGCTCCAGGCTTTCACGTCCAAAAAAAAAAGCTCCAGGCTTTTCACTGTCCAAAAAAAAAAAGCTCCAGCCTTTTATATATCCACATACCGCCTGACCAATATATATATATATATATATATATATATATATATATATATTTTGATCCATTATCAGTATAAATTAGTTCAAAAATGTTATTTGTACACTAAAATTAGCCACTAAAATCAGCCATCAATGTATTTATGTATAAATACATGTGTCATTTAATTCATTTTCAATGTGTATTTATATTCCAACATATATTTTATACTAATGACTGATTTTAGTGTATACATAATATAATCCAAATTAATTTTATATGTGCATTTAATTATATAATTATAAATTAATAAAAATAATTATTTTTTTACCTTAATCATATGAATATATCCACATATAAACCTTATTCCCCAAATAGAGTGAATCTTGGCTGATAAAAACTAGAAGGCCATATATATATATATATATATATATATATATATATATATATATATATATATATATATATATATATATATATATAATTTTTAAAGATTTGCTATTAGGTATTGAGTTTTATTATATTATAAAGTAAGATTTAAATATTTGATACTTAGTTAAATAGATTAATAAATTAATTATTAGATTAATTTAAATTGTTTAAAATTATATAATTTTAAAGATTAAAATATAAAATAAAAAAAATAAAAATATACCATTGCAAAAAGGAGGAGAAAAAAAAGGACCGAAGAGAAGGACCGAAGATAATTATATTATACCATCCGAAACGGAAAAAAAAAGGACCATAAGAGAAAGAATTTTTTAAAAGAAAAAATCATACGTGCGACAAGAAAAGAAAATCACACTATTCTTTTCAAGTACGATAACGCACATTTGAGATTAGTTGTGCATGCATGATGCATGGTTGATGATATTTATTATAGAAACTGCGGCACTGCAGAAAAATGCTTAGTGAGAAGCTTGACATAATGCATAGGCCCTTTTTATATATTGAATAACTCGGCATCAAATGTCTATCAAAATCCATTAGCAAATAAGGAAAATCTTTTTGTGTGAGGAGTAAATTTAGGTAGAGAGTGAAGATTTTTATATAAGTTAAAAAGAATATATGTATCACATGTATATCTTCGTTTTTCACCAAAATTTCCTTTTTCACTGTAAAATTACCCAATAAATAAATATGTTGACAAAGATGTCAAACACTGATTCACCCTTGTATAATTAAGATGTCACATACTTGTAGTGACAGATTCAAAAAATTTATGTTGGAGGACAAAAATAATATATATTATTATCAAAATATATATTAATTTAAATTTAAAAATATAAAAATATACATTAATTATTCGAATACAAAAAAAAATTAAAAATTGCATTAACTACTAACTTTCTTGGCTTCAAATCTTAAAGGTACTTCTCTTCTTGTTTTCATATTTTGAAAATGTTGAATAATTGTTTCATTATCAACTCGATTACGAAGTCGACTCTTTATGATATTCATAGCAAAAAATGTTCTCTCTACTGATGTCGTTGCCACAGGTAGAATCAAAGCTAATTTCAACAGAAGAAATATCAATGAATAAATAATATACTTTTTTTGTCTCAACTAACTTTTGAGATAGTCTACTGATTCCATTTATATTTGAGAATTGATTATCAAGACGCATATCCAATATAAAAATTAATAAGTAAAAAATAATGCCTAAATTTGATCTTTTATATTCACTATTTTTACTATTTTAGTTTTTCAAAATCAAAATTCATTATACTAATCCGTAAGATCTAGTTCCAAGCACCATATTAGTTCCTAGATTCTTTTTCAAACACCATATTAGTCCCAGGACTTTTTTTCGTATTGAGTCAAAAAACAGAATGATGAACTAACTCTGACTTAGCATGCTAAACACAGAGCTAAATGATGTTGTTTCATTTTGGCGGTTAAACAAGGCAAAAACGAAATCGTTTTGATAATAAAGAGAGGTAAAATAGTTTGCATATCATATAAACTCTTCTTCATCATCTTGTTACTGCCTTGCTTAAGTGCCAAAATAAAGAGTGGTAAACTCTGGTTTTTAGAGAAGGTTCTGCCGAAATTTTTATAAAAATTTAAAGAATTTTGTAAGTTTGATTTAAACGAGAAATAAGTTCCATGATTTCAATTTGTGAAAATAGTTTATGATTTAACTTATTTAATTTTAAATAATGACAAAAAGAGATTTATTTAATTAGTTAAAGTTTTAACAACACAAACTATTTTATCAAACCACGGGTTCGGGTTTAGAAAATGTGAGAGAAAATAGTGTAAATAGTTAGGTGACGAACTTGAAGGAAAAAGAGATACGTGAAAAAAAAAAGATGTAGTTGAATTTCGATTTATAGGAATTCTTGTGATAAAGGTTGCAGGTATATATTGAAATTGAGGATTTAGAGAAGTATGGCTTGCCAATTTATAAAATAATTGATTGGAGAAATGATTTAATGAGATTGAATGGAGTTATGCTGTGTTGAGTTAGACTGCTGTTGGCTATGGATGATTATGTTCTATTTTGAGTTAGTATACAACCTTGACCTCGAGTTTAGGGTGTTGTATTTAAAGACCTCATACTTGCAAGCCGTATATAACGACCCAAGCCTCACCCGATGAATGATAAAGAGTACGGAGTAGGGTTTGGCGGAGTTGTTGATGAGTATATTGAGAGTTGTGATTGAAGCTGAGATAAGTAAATATTAAGATTATAATGAATGAGGTGATGATAGTGATGATGAGAATAATGTTGAATTTGAGATTTATTATGTTATGAATTGATGAATGATGATGACATTGAGAATGATGAACTATGATTGAAATATTCATATGCCTTATGTATTTGAATTATCAGAGGCACGAGTATCCCTGTATAGATACATTGGCTTACCACCACTTGCTCCAGGTTGAGACTCGATACTCTGTTGACCCTTTATCGCAAGATGTGATCGGGCACTTTAACTTTTAGAGTTCCTCTATGGGCATGCATATATATAAATTGAGCTTGAGATTTTCTTATGGATATTTTTTAGCTTGGGGATGCGCGCACAGAAAGACTGTCCAATAGTTACCTATCAGGACATGTCGGGTTGACTATATAATCGACAAATGATATCATCAACTATAGGGCAGACATACATTATCATCATATGCATTTGTATGCTTCTCTTGAGTGTGCATTATCTTGGTTTGCCTAAATGATTAACCGTGTTTACTTGCTATTTGGTTTACGTGCTGTATTTGTACTCTATCTATGATTTCTTTGTTTGATTTATATGTGTATGTTTATCTGAAAGATCCTCTTTGGTGGAGGCGTGATGATGGTGGTTTTTGATATGGGATGATGGAGGTTGAGGCAGGATGAATTAGGTGTTGCTTTATTATTCTAATTTATGAATTGGTTGGATAGGAATGAATGATGTAAGTTGGGTAGGAAGCTCTTAGGCACGTCATTGGTCCTTTTTCATTTCTTTAAACTATTTACCTTACTGATTTGTAAATTAAAGGAGTTTCTTTATGACTTTTCAAAGTAAGTTTTTCCATAAAACTTTTCCAAAAACTTATTTCAAGAATAAACTGTTTTTATAATGAAATTAATTATATAGTTCTTTGCTTTGATGGTATTCTCTTCCCTGCTGAGAACTTACGAGGACGATATTCTCACTCTCCTACAGAATTTCTTTTTCAGTGACAGGTTCAGGAAGCTTTGCTGTGAAGTCGCGACCGAATTACGGAGCTTTAAGTATATACATGTTTTCATTTTCTGTATTTGGTTTAGTCTTAAGTTTTATTTTTTCCTTGTCGTTTATTGTTTCAGTTCTTAGAGGGCTAGGACCTGTATTTGAGAAATTGTAAATAAGTCTATGTATTTAATATTATGTGGATATAATTGTGTGATTAAGAGTTTAAAATGTAAAGACTTTTCGCTTTTAAATTAAAAATTCGGTTTATATTCGCGAAGGCTCAATATTAAATAAAAATAGTATTATATTAAAAGAGTAGAGGTAGGTAACGCCTAAACTTTTAGTGCAATCATGAGGTGCTAAAAGTAAGGGTGTTATAATTAATCTGTAGCCTGCGGGTCCCTATAGTTTCATTGAATTTTCAATTAGGTCCCTATACGTTTTTTCTTTTCAATTAAGTCCGTAGACGTTAATTTTTTTTCAATTTAGTCCCTGCCATAACAAAACCATTTAAGATAATAGAATATTCTGTTAAAAAATTGAATATTCTCATGATTGGGTTAGAATAGCTAATTGAGCACACATCTATTTTTTCAAAATACCAAAACAACCCTTGGCATTTTGTCCCAAAGTTAGAGAACCCTAGCAAGCCTTAACTTATTCTCTGAAGTTCTTGTGCAGTGGTGTTTCTCCTCCATCGGTTGGTGTCGTCGTCCATCTGCATCGTCGTCAGCGTCCATCGATTGGTGGTCGTGTAATGCTCTAATTAGCCTAAGCTTTACCTCGCGTCGTAAAGCAAAGGTTAATCAGAGATTATGACAGTTCTAAACTCATACATATATAGCAAAGGTTAATCAGAGATTTGACATTTGAATAGTCCTTTCCGACTGTCCATCCGTTTGTGGATGATATGCGGTACTGAGACATAGCTTCATACCAAAAGCTATTTGGAAAGCTCCCCAAACCTTGATGTAAATCGGAGATCGCGGTCCGACACTATGCTTGATGGCACACCATGCAACCTTACTATCTCCTTAATGTACAATCTTGCCAACTCATCCATAGAACAATTTACTCGGGTAGGCAAAAAATGAGCGGATTTGGTTAAGCGATCCACGATCACCCAAAACGCGTCAAATCCTGACCTAGTCCTTGGTAATCTAGTCACAAAGTCCATCACAATTCCTTCCCACTTCCACTGAGGAATTTCAAGTGGCTGTAGCATTTTCGATGGCTTCTGATGCTCTATTTTTACCTTCTGACACGTCAGACACTTGGATATCATTGTAGCTACATCACCTTTCATCCCAGGCCACCAGAACATCTTCTTTAAGTCATAATACATCTTCGTACTTCCGAGATGAATAGAAAACCCACTGTTATGAGCTTCCGACAATAAGTCTTGCCTTAAACTCCCGATATCTGGTATACAAATTCTCCCTTTATACCTCCACAACCCTTCATCATCCATGGTGAATTCTCCACGCCTTTTTATCACCAACTGGTTGAAACAATTGCTGAAGCTTTTGCTCATCTTGCTGAGCCTTCAGAATCTCCGTTTTAAACGTACTTAAAATCTGAAACTGATTCAAAAAGCCCTTCTGGCAACCTCACCAATATCCAGCTTAAGATCCACGAACTTATCCACTAGCTCTTCTTCCTTGATTTTTATCCAAGCTATTGTTAAAGACTTCTGACTCAATGCGTCTGCTACCACATTCACCTTTCCAGGGTGATAACTCAATTCAAAATCATAATCCTTAAGCAACTCCATCCACCTCCTCTGACGCATATTAAGCTATTTCTGATCAAAGATGTACTTGAGACTCTTATGATCAGAAAAGATGCTAAACTTCACTCCGTACAAGTGGTGCCTCCAAATTTTCAATGCAAACACAATCGCCGCTAATTCCAAATCATGAGTTAGGTAATTTACCTTATGCGGTCTTAACTGACGCGATGCGTAAGTGGTGCGATATTTTATAACCCACAAACTAATCGACAAGTGTACCAGGTCGTACCAAGTAATACCTTAGGTGAGTGAGGGTCGATCCCACGAGGATTGATGGATCAAGCAACAATGATTGAGTGATTGGCTTAGTTAGGCAAGCAGAAAAAGAATTTTGAGATGTTCAAAAGGTTTAAGTTGAAAATATCAGAAGGCAGGCACGCAAGTAAATAAATTGAAAATAAAATATTGGAGAAACAGTTAAGGCTTCAGAGTTATCTATTTTTCTGGATTAACTTTTCTTACGAACTATTTTAATCATGTAGGATTTAATTTATGGCAAACTATATGTGACTAGACCCTAATTCCTTAGACCTTTCTAGTCTCCTCTAAAATTCATCGACTGCCAATGCCTTGGTCAATTAATTCCAATTAGAGGGTGAAGTTTAAATTCCAGTTTATATGCCACAAAAATTCTAATCACCCAAAAATAAGAGGATTATATGTCATGTATCCTGTTAAATCCACATAATTAAATTTAGGAGAAATTGTTTTCAAGCTGTTGTTCAAGTAAAGAGCTTTTTCAAGTTATACAAGAACTCAAATAGAAAGAGGGTCATACTTCCGTTCCACCCAAATTCATAAGATAAAGAGCGAAAACAATTCTTAAATTATAAATCCATACATGAATTAAAATAGAAAAAGTAATAAAATCAATCCATACAAATAGACAGAGCTCCTAACCTTAACAATGGAGGATTAGTTGCTCATGGTTCAGAGAAAAATAGAATTCTCATAAAATGTACAGAGTTCCAATCTGATGGCCTCCTTCTAAGTTAACTAATGGAATCCCTTTTTATAACTAATCCTAATTAATTTAAAATCTAATTATCTAAAATTAAAAATAATATATTTTCCTAAAAATAATATTTGAATTTAAATCAGAATAATCAGCAGGTCTTCAGTTGATAGGTGGGGACCACATATTTTGTCCATTCTGCAGCTTCTAATATGTGTTTTCTAGGCTAAAAACTGGGTCAAAACAGCCCAGAAATCGCCTCCAGCGTTTTTCTGTATTTTCTGCACGTGTCGCATGTCACACGTACGCGTCAGTCACGCGTACGCGTCACTGGTCTTTTTCGTAAGTCACGCGGACACGTCGGTCACGCGCACGCGTCGCTGTGCAATTCTTTAAATCACGCGTACGCGTCAGTCACGCGCACACGTCGCTATGGAAAGCTCCAAATCACACGCACGCGTCAGTCACGCGTACGCGTCGCTCCTCGCTGCCATCTCCTTTTGTTCTTGTGCTACAGAAACTCCATTAAATCTAGCCGAATGCTATCTAAAATAAACAAAATTGAAAAAGACTTAAAGTAGCATCCATATTGGTTAAAAGATAATTAATTATTTATTAAACTCAACAATTTAGATGCAAATTCACTAGGAAAAGATAGAAAAGATGCTCACACATCACAACACCAAACTTGAATTGTTGCTTGTCCTCAAGCAACTAAAACTAATATAAGCTTAGGATGTGAATTTGCATGAGAATGAGAATTCAATTAAGCTCATGTCACTTCGTATAGTGGGGTTTACAACTGCAATCCTGAATAGTTTTGGCATCTCACTCTCCTTTGAATCAGAAGAATGTTACTGTCATCTGGAATTTAGAATCCGGATAATATTATGAATTCTCTGATCTTTTGTAACTCAATTTAATCCTTGAACACAACAATTTTTTTCTTTGGTGCTTTGCACCTTGAGCCTAGCCGTGACCTTAAATGTTTTGTCTCAAGCTTTACTTGACACAGAAACACCACAAGCACTTAACTGTGGAACTCTCTTTAAGTTCTAAATATTTTATTTATTTATTTATTTATTTATTTATTTTATATTATCCCCAGATAGTGGTGCTCAAAGCCTTTGGCGTACTCTGCAATTGATCTCGACTCTAAATATTTTGTCTCAAGGATTACTTGACACAAGAACACCACAAGCATGTGACTAGGGAAACAACTTTCTGAGCTTTTAATCATGTCTGACCTCCCTAGTCATTGATGCTCAGAGCCTTGGACCTTGCTTTTATTTTTCTTTTGCTGTTTCTTTTGGTTCAAGGATTTAAACTTTCATTAATTTCAGAGAAATCATAATAATTCTCTAAATTTCTGTTCCTTGTACATCAACATTCTTTGATTCAAATTTAAATATGCACTGTTCATATCATGCAATCAAAATTACAATTAATACCACCACATTTAAGTAAATAAGACTACTCTTAAAATTAACTCAATTTCTCATGCAATACATCACTTCTGTATTTTTTATTTGAATTCAAGCTCAGTGAGTAATACATGACACATCTTTTCAGAATTAACGCAATTAAGAGAAAACTAAACTAGTCCTAGGATTCTAACTAATAAAGGATCATGCAACAAACAAAGCAAAATAGCAGAAAACTGGAACATAACATAGAAAAAGAGGGGAGGAATAGAAAATGAAAGGAACTCAACCACCTTAGTTATCCTAGCGGTCGCTTTATTCTTCAGGTTGTGCTCCTCAGTGAAGATGATTCGCCTCCCTTTTGGTGCCATAGGAATAAACAGAAACCCTTAAGCGAAGCGTCGACACCAAACTTAAAGGTTTGCTTGCCCTCAAGCAAAGAAGAACTGAAAATAGAAAGAGACAAATATTATGATAAAAGAAAAAGAAAAGGATAAAAGAACAAGAGAGAATTAGGATTGGGAGAGGGGGAAAGAAAATTAAAACTGGGCAGCGAATTAGTGTAGTTGTGCGGCGCAGGCGCATAAGCGTCAGGCACGCGTCTGCGTGCCCTGGGTTTTGTGCGATTCGCGCGAAGATAGCTACGTGCACGCACAACTCTCTGTTCACGTGGCTTAGGCACCAATATATTCATACGACGCGTGCGCGTCATGCACACGAACACGTGGATGAACATTTGTGCAAATGACGCGCACGCGTCAGGGACGCGTACGCGTGGTCAATTTTGTGCGTCTAGCACACTTCCTGCCCCAAACCAACACAACTCTCTGCCCAAACACATATTTACGCCGTTTTTCCAAGTCACGCGTACGCGTGGTGTGCCAAAATCACCAATAACGCGCACGCGTCATGGACGCGTACGCTTGAGCTTGTTTGTGCGAAAGGCTTCATTTTGGCGCCACTCCCGCGCAACTCTCTATTCATTTTTACTTTTTCACGCACACCCATCTGACGGTACGCGTCAGCGACGCTTGCGCGTCATATGCTCCTTTTTTTCGGTTCCTGTTTTAAAATAGCTACATGATCAGAAAATTAGTAAGAACTCAATAAAAATCAAATAAGTAAGAAAACTACTACTACGAAAAATAACTAAGAATGAAAATAAACGATCATACCACGGTGGGTTGTCTCCCACCAAGCACTTTTAATTAAAGTCCTTAAGTTGGACATGTGGTGAGCTCCTTGTCATGGTGGCTTGTGCTTGTACTGATCTAGGAATCTCCACCAATATTTGTAATTCCAATGACCACCGAGATTCCAAACTAGGCATATAATGCCTTCGAGCAAGTTGAAGCAAGTGACAAGGCCCCAAGAGTGTTGATTGTGGAAATGAATTTCAGGGTCCCAAACCTTACTTTTACACCCGTCTTCTTGTGGATCACTATTGTTCCCATCGGGTGGCAAGCAATCTGAATTCTCACAGAGACATCCAACCAACCTTCTAGACCCATTCAATTTAGCTCTACACCAATCCTTGCATTTCAATTTGGAGCATGCAACCTTATTGAACCTTGCTTGACAGCTCTTGCCACTAACCATCTTCCTCTTACTCTTAATGCCACAAAGAGCTCTAAGTTGACCATCCGTCTCCAGTAGCCCATATTCAAGTGGAAAAGTAAAGGTTAAGGATAGGAATTTTACCCACTTGAATGTTGTATTGGATGGTGATGGCTTTGGAAGAGGTCTTGCAAGCCCCACTCCCTTGTGTTCTTCTTTGAATTCTTCTACCTCTTTGCAAGCTTCCTCAATTTCAACCTCTTCCTCTTGGTAGCTTTCTTCTAATTTAATCTCTTCTTCATTGCTTACCAAGGGCATGAGAGGTTTTGCATCTTCCTCTTCTTCCATATGTGAGGGTGAAAAGTTCTTTAATTCACTAGAGTATAAACTCCTTTGATTGGTTTCCTCACTTTTTTTCATAGGATCTTGCATTGTATCTCTTGGAAAGGAATTTGTTTGTTCCTCTTCCTGGTTCTTGATCATCGTCTGCACATATTTCTCTACATTTTTGACACTTGTCTTTATATCATGTAGGCATTCTTTCATGAGAAGCTCAAGATCTGATGGTATTTGAGATGAATAAGGAGATGGTGGCTCTTGATATGCATAAGAAGGAGATGATGGTTCTTGGTATGAATATGGAGATGGTGGTTCTTGATATAAATATGGAGGTGGTGGCTCTAGATAGTTGGAACGTGGAGCATTGAAGTTTCTTTGATTTTGACTTTCCCAACCAATTTGGATAGTTCCTCCATCCACCATAATATGAATCACTACTTGAGTAGTAACCCATGTGATCTCTCTCCATTATTTTTTTCTTAGCACAAAATACCAAAAATGATTAAACGCACCATGTGGTAAACAGGCAAGCAACAAAGAAAGAACATATAGGAGAATTAAACTCAATAATTAACTGGGAAGAATAAAACAACTAAGGGGACACCAAACTTAATTTCAGAAATTACTAAAAATATTAGTGCTATAAAAAAAACTTTTTTTCGAAATATTAAAAATAGATTTTAATAAAATTAAAAATAAAACACCTAATCTAAGCAATCAAACAACTAATAGTTGTTAATCACTATCAATCCCCGGCAACGGCACCAAAAACTTGGTGCGGTATTTTATAACCCACAAACTAACCGGCAAGTGCACCGGATCGTACCAAGTAATACCTCAGGTGAGTGAGGGTCGGTCATACCAAGTAATACCTCAGGTGAGTGAGGGTCGATCCCACGAGGATTGATGGATCAAGCAACAATGATTGAGTGATTGGCTTAGTTAGACAAGCAGAAAAGGGTTTTGATATGTTCAAAAGGTTTAAGTTGAAAACATCAGAAGGCAGGCACGCAAGTAAATAAATTGAAAATAAAATATTAGAAAAACAGTTAAGGTTTCAAAGTTATCTATTTTTCTGGATTCTTCAAATCACGCGTACGCGTCAGTTACGCGCACGCGTCGCCATGGAAAGCTCCAAATCACGCGCACGTGTCAGTCACGCGTACGCGTCGCTCTTCGCTGTCATCTCCTTTTGTTCTTGTGCTGTAGAAACTCCATCAAATCTAGCCGAATGCTACCTAAAATAAACAAAATTGTAAAAGACTCAAAGTAGCATCCATATTGGTTAAAGGATAATTAATTCTTTATTAAACTCAACAATTTAGATGCAAATTCACTAGGAAAAGATAGGAAAGATTCTCACGCATCAGTAAGCCACCACGTTCCAGTGTTACATCAACACGCAATGTAAACCCTTTAGTGACGCATCACAATACACTTCAAACGGTTCGTGCGTGATGAGCGGATAATTTGTATACTTTTTGGCATTGTTTTTAGTATGTTTTTGATATGATATAGTTAGTTTTTAGTATATTTTTATTAGTTTTTAATTAAAATTCACTTTTCTGGACTTTACTATGAGTTTGTGTGTTTTTCTGTGATTTCAGGTATTTTCTGGCTGAAATTGAGGGACCTGAGCAAAAATCTGATTCTGAGACCAAAAAGGACTGCAGATGCTGTTGGATTCTGACCTCCCTGCATTCGAAGCGGATTTTCTGGAGCTACAGAAGCCCAATTGGCGCGCTCTCAACGGCGTTGGAAAGTAGACATCCTGGGCTTTCCAGCAATATATAATAGTCCATACTTTGCCCAAGATTTGATGGCCCAAACCGGCGTTCAAAGTCACCTCAAGGAATCCCAGCGTTAAACGCCGGAACTGGCATAAAATTTGGAGTTAAACGCCCAAACTGGCATGAGAGCTGGCGTTTAACTCCAGAAAAGGTCTCTACACGAAATTCCTTCATTGCTCAGCCCAAGAACACACCAAGTGGGCCCGGAAGTGGATTTTTATGTCATTTACTCATTTCTGTACACCTTATGCTACTAGTTTTCTATAAGTAGGACCTTTTACTATTGTATAGAAATTTTTTGATCACTTTTAGATCTCTAGATCATCTTTGGACATTTCAGTTCTTAGATCATTGGGAGGCTGGCCATTCGGCCATGCCTAGACCTTATGCTTATGTATTTTCAACGGTGGAGTTTCTACACACCATAGATTAAGGTGTGGAGCTCTGCTGTACCTCGAGTATTAATGCAATTACTATTGTTCTTTCATTCAAATTCCGCTTGTTCTTTATCCAAGATATCACTTGTTCTTCAACATGATGAAGGTGATGATTGACGCCCATCACCATTCTCACCCATGAACAAGGTGACTGACAACCATTCTTGTTCTACAAGCATCTGAGGCTTAGTGAATATCTCTTGGATTCCTGATTGCACGATGCATGGTTGATCGCCTGACAACCGAGTGCTCGCCTGACAAACGAGCCAACCATTCCGTGAGATCAGAGTCTTCGTGGTATAGGCAAGAACTGATGGCAGCATTCAAGAGAATCCGGAAGGTCTAACCTTGTCTGTGGTATTCTGAGTAGGATTCAATGACTGAATGACTGTGACGTGTTTCAAACCTGTAACCTACTGGGCGTTAGTGACAGACGCAAAAGAGTTATTCTATTCCGGTAGGGGAGGGAACCGAACCGGTGATTGGCCGTACTGTGACAGAGTATTGAGCATTAGCTTTCACTGCGAGGATGGGAGGTAGCTGCTGACAACAGTGAGACCCTATACGAGCTTGCCATGGAAAGGAGTAAGAAGGGTTGGATGAAGACAGTAGGAAAGCAGAGAGACGGAAGGGAAGGCATCTTCATGCGCTTATCTGAAGTTCCTACCAATGAATTACATAAGTATCACTATCTTTATCTTTTATGTTATTTTCGTTCATCACCATATATATCTGAGTTTGCCTGACTAAGATTTACAAGATGACCATAGCTTGCTTCAATACTAACAATCTCCGTGGGATCGACCCTTACTCACGTAAGGTTTATTACTTGGACGACCCAGTGCACTTGCTGGTTAGTTGTGCGAAGTTGTGTAATGCCATGGTATTGGGCTACCACGTTTTTGGAGCCATTACCAGGGATTATGAGAGTTGTGAAAAAGTATAGTTTACAATTTCGCGCACCAAGTTTTTGGCGTCGTTGCCGGGGATTGTTCTAGTTTTGAGCAAGCCTTTGGTAACATCAGTGCCAAGATCCGGCAACAACATCAAATTTTTGGTGTTATTGCCCGGGATTGTTCAGGCTGGACAACTGACGGCTCATCTTGTTGCTTAGATTAGGTATTTTTTTTTTCGAAATTCTTGAAGGTGAATTCTAGAGTTTCATGATGATTTGTTGAAATCTGGCTGGCTGAGAAGCCATGTCTAATCTGATTGGACCGAGGTTTCAACTTATCACCACAAGAGCTTGTTGATTTCGTATCAATCTTGCTTTTGGAGCAGTGATTTGCTAAGGCTTGGCTGACCTTTGGTCATGTCTAGTGTTTTGGACCGAAGCTTTCTTTGGAAGCTTGGCTGGCTGTGAAGCCATGTCTAATTCCTGGACCGGAGTCTTAGACTAGCATTGCACTGATTCCTGGAATTCTCATTAAGAATTTTGATACCTTTTTCCACTTAATTTTCGAAAAACACAAAAAAAAAATTAAAAAATTAAAAAAATCATAAAATTCAAAAATATTTCTTGTTTGAGTCTAGTGTCTCATCCTAAGTTTGGTGTCAAATACATGTTTTGCTATATTTTTCGAATTCATGCATATAGTTCTTTGTTTTGATCTTTGAATTCTATTGACTTGAAGTATTTTGTGTGTCTCATATGCATTCTCATATTATTAGAGTCAGTAGTATACAAACTGCTAAGTTTGGTGTCTTGCATGCATTGTTATTTGATTCTTGTTGCATTTTAATTATTAAAAATCCAAAAATATTTTTAATTTGTGTCTTTTCAAGTCAATGATACAAGGGATTGAAGATTCAGAACACACTGCAGAGGAATTATACAGAAAAAGCTGAGCATTCAAAAATGCCCAGTGAAGAAGGCAGACTGGCGTTTAAACGCCAGCCAGGGCACCTGGTTGGGCGTTTAACGCCCAAAGAGGTAGCATTTTGGGCGTTAAACGCCAGAATGTATACCATTCTGGGCGTTTAACGCCAGGATGGTGCTAGGGGGAAGATTTTGTTTTCAAATCAATTTTTTTCAAGTTTTTCAAAATCAAATCTTTTTCAAATCAAATCTTTTCACTCAAATGTTTTCAAAATTAATTTCTTTCCTTTCAAAGATACTTACTAACAATTAATGATTTGATTGAACATTTTTTTGCCTTTTCTGTTAAGGAAGGTTTTATGTTTGAATCATATCTTTTCTTGTTAGGCAAGTCACTAATTTTCCAAGTCAAATCTTTTAAAATAATTTTCAAAACATATCTTTTAAAATGGTTTTCAAATCATATCTCCTCAATCACATCTTTTTAAGACAATAACCTTTCAATCATATTTTTTTTCATATCTTTTTCAAATTAGTTTTCAATCAAATCTTTTTAGTTTCTAATTTCAAAATCTTTTTCACAAATCACTTGATTTCTCTTCCACTTTCAATTTTCGAAAATTATTAATCAAATTTTCAAAATGTTTTTCAAAATATTTTAATTGAATTTTCGAAAATCCTCTTCCCTCCTTCTCACATCCTTCTATTTGTGGAGTACCACTCCTTCTAAATGCACAATTCGAACCTTATCTAATTAAAGTTCGAATTCTTCTTCTCCTTCTTCTTTCTATTTCTCTTTTCCTCTGACATTTCAAGGAATCTCTATACTGTGACATAGAGGATTCCATATTTTCTCTTTCTCTTCTCTTTCATATGAGCAGGAGCAGAGACAAAGGCATTCTTGTTGAAGCTGACCCTGAACCTGAGAGAACCTTGAAGCGAAAGCTAAAAGAAGCCAAAGCACAACTCTCTTTAGAGGACCTGACCGAATTCTTCAAAGAAGAAGAACACATGGCAGCCGAAAACAACAACAATGCCAACAATGCAAGGAAGGTGCTGGGTGACTTTACTGCACCTACTCCCGACTTCTATGGGAGAAGCATCTCTATCCCTGCCATTGGAGCAAACAACTTTGAGCTTAAGCCTCAATTAGTTTCTCTAATGCAACAGAATTGCAAGTTCCATGGACTTCCAATGGAAGATCCTCATCAGTTTTTAGCTGAATTCTTGCAAATCTGTGACACAGTCAAGACTAATGGGGTTAACCCTGAGGTCTATAGACTGATGCTATTCCCTTTTGCTGTAAGAGACAGAGCTAGAATATGGTTGGATTCTCAACCTAAAGAAAGCCTGGACTCTTGGGAAAAGCTAGTCAATGCCTTCTTGGCAAAGTTCTTTCCACCACAAAGATGGAGTAAGCTTAGAGTGGAAGTCCAAACCTTCAGACAGAAGGATGGAGAATCCTTCTATGAAGCTTGGGAAAGATACAAACAATTAATCAGAAGATGTCCTTCAGACATGCTTTCTGAATGGAGCATCATAGGGATTTTCTATGATGGTCTCTCTGAACTATCTAAGATGTCCTTGGATAGCTCTGCTGGAGGATCTCTTCATCTGAAGAAGACGCCTGCAGAAGCTCAAGAATTGATTGAAATGGTTGCAAATAACCAATTCATGTACACTTCTGAAAGGAATCCTGTGAACAATGGGACTAGTCAGAAGAAAGGAGTTCTTGAGATTGACACTCTGAATGCCATATTGGCTCAGAACAAGATATTGACTCAACAAGTCAATTTGATTTCTCAAAGTCTGTCTGGAATGCAAAATGCACCAAACAGTACAAAGGATGCTTCATCTGAGGAAGAAGCTTATGATCCTGAGAACCCTTCCATGGAAGAGGTGAATTACCTAGGAGAACCCTATGGAAATACCTACAATTCTTCATGGAGAAATCACCCAAATCTCTCATGGAAGAATCAAGAGAGACCTCAACAAGGTTTCAATAACAATAATGGTGGAAGAAACAGGTTTAGCAATGGCAAGCCTTTTCCATCATCTTCTCAGCAACAGACAGAGAGTTCTAAGCAGAATACTTCTGACTTAGCAACAATGGTCTCTGATCTAATAAAGACCACTCAAAGTTTCATGAATGAAACAAGGTCCTCCATCAGAAATTTAGAAGGACAAGTGGGTCAGCTGAGCAAGAAAGTTACTGAACTCCCTCCTAGTACTCTCCCAAGTAATACAGAAGAAAATCCAAAAGAAGAGTGCAAGGCCATCAACATGGCCGAATATGGAGAGGAAAGAGAGGAAGAAGACGCCACTGAGAAAGACCCCAGTGGGCGTGCACCACTCTCCTCTGAGTTCCTCAATGAGGAACCTTGGGAATCTGAGGCTCAAAATGAGACCATAGAGATTCCATTGGACTTACTTCTGCCATTCATGAGCTCTGATGAGTATTCTTCCTCTGAAGAGGATGAGTATGTTACTGAAGAGCAAGTTGCTAAATACCTTGGAGCAATCATGAAACTAAATGACAAGTTATTTGGAAATGAGACTTGGGAGGATGAACCTCCCTTGCTCACCAAAGAACTGGATGACTTGTCTAGACAGAAACTGCCTCAAAAGAGGCAGGATCCTGGGAAGTTTTCTATACCTTGTACCATAGGCACCATGACCTTCAAGAAGGCCTTGTGTGACTTAGGGTCAAGTGTGAACCTCATGCCCCTCTCTGTAATGGAGAAATTAGGGATCTTAGAGGTGAAAGCTGCAAGAATCTCATTAGAGATGGCAGACAACTCAAGAAAACAAGCCCATGGACTTGTAGAGGATGTTCTGGTTAAAGTTGAAGACCAGTACATTCCTACTGATTTCATAGTCCTAGAGACTGGGAAGTGCATGGATGAATCCATCATCCTTGGCAGACCCTTCCTAGCCACAGCAAAGGCTGTGATTGATGTTGACAGAGGAGAGTTAATCATTCAAGTGAATGAAAAATCCTTGGTGTTTAAGGCCCAAGGATATCCCTCTGTCATCATGGAGAGGAAGCATGAAGAGCTCCTCTCAAAACAGAGCCAAACAGAGCCCCCACAGTCAAACTCTAAGTTTGGTGTTGGGAGGCTACAACCGAACTCTAAGTTTGGTGTTGAAACCCCACATTCAAACTCTAAGTTTGGTGTTGGGAGGTTTCAACACGGTTCTGAGCATTTCTGAGGCTCCATGAGAGCCCTCTGTCAAGCTAATGACATTAAAGAAGCGCTTGTTGGGAGGCAACCCAATGTTTTATAATTAATTATTTTCTTTTGTTATTTTATCCTTTTTGTAGGTTGATGATCATAAGAAGTCACAAAAACAATGAAAAAAGCAAAAACAGAATGAAAAACAGGAAGAAAAACAGCACACCCTGGAAGAGAAGAAACTGGCGTTCAAACGCCAGTAATGCTAGCTGTTGGGCGTTTAACGCCCAGTCTGGCACCATTCTGGGCGTTTAACGCCAGAAAGGGGCACCAGACTGGCGTTAAACGCCAGTAAAGGGCAAGAACCTGGCGTTAAACGCCAGGAATGGGCACCAGCCCGGCGTTTAACGCCAGAAATGGCTCAAAACGTGATTTTGAGCAACATTTGGTGCAGGGATGACTTTTCCTTGACACTACAGGATCTGTGGACCCCACAGGACCCTACCATCACTCTCTCTCTTCTTCCCCCATTCACCAATCACCTCAACACCTCTTCCCCAAAAACCCCTCACCTATCAAATCCCATCTTTCTCTTCACCACTCACATCCATCCTTCATAAAACCCCACCAACCTCACCCTTCAAATTCAAACCACTTTCCCTCCCAAACCCACCCATAATGGCCGAACCTTTACCCCCCTCTCTCCTATAAATACCCTTCTTCAACTCTTCATTTTCACACAACCTAAACCCCCTTTCTTACCCTTCTTGGCCGAACACACTACCATCCCCCTCTTCCTCATTTCTTCTTCTTCTACTCTCTTCTTTCTTCTTTTGCTCGAGGACGAGCAAACATTTTAAGTTTGGTGTGGTAAAAGCGTTGCTTTTTGTTTTTCCATAACCATTTATGGCATCCAAGGCCGGAGAAACCTCTAAAAAGAGGAAAGGGAAGGCAAAAGCTTCCACCTCCGAGTCATGGGAGATGGATAGATTCCTCTCAAGGGTGCATCAAGACCACTTCTATGAAGTTGTGGCCTTGAAGAAGGTGATCTCCGAGGTCCCCTTTTCACTCAAAAAGGGTGAATATCCGGAGATCCGCCATGAGATCCGAAGAAGAGGTTGGGAAGTTCTTACCAACCCCATTCAACAAGTCGGAATCTTGATGGTTCAAGAGTTCTATGCCAATGCATGGATCACAAAGAACCATGACCAAAGTGTGAACCCGAATCCAAAGAATTATCTCACTATGGTTCGGGGGAAATACTTGGATTTTAGTCCGGAGAGTGTGAGGGTGGCGTTCAACTTGCCTATGATGCAAGGAGATGAGCATCCTTACACTAGAAGGGTCAACTTTGATCAAAGGTTGGACCAAGTCCTCACAGTTATATGTGAAGAGGGCGCACAATGGAAGCAAGATTCAAGAGGAAAGCCGGTCCAATTGAGAAGGCATGACCTCAAGCCCGTGGCTAGAGGATGGTTAGAGTTCATACAACGCTCAATCATTCCCACTAGCAACCGGTCCGAAGTTACCATAGACCGGGCCATCATGATTCATAGCATCATGATTGGAGAAGAAATAGAGGTTCATGAGGTTATAGCCCAAGAACTCTATAAGGTGGCGGACAAGACCTCCACCTTGGCAAGGTTGGCCTTTCCTCACCTCATTTGTCACCTCTGTTATTCAGTTGGAGTTGACATAGAGGGAGACATTCCCATTGATGAAGACAAGCCCATCACCAAGAAAAGGATGGAGTATACAAGAGACCTCACTCATCATGAGATCCCTGAGATTCCTCAAGGGATGAATTTTCCTCCACAAAACTATTGGGAGCAACTAAACACCTCCCTAGGAGAACTAAGTTCCAACATGGGACAACTGAGGGTGGAGTATCAAGAACACTCCATCATCCTTCATGAAATTAGAGAAGATCAAAGAATCATGAGGGAGGAGCAACAAAGACAAGGAAGAGACATTGAGGAGCTCAAGCACTCCATAGGATCTTCAAGAGCAAGAAAGAGCCGCCATCACTAAGGTGGACCCGTTCTTTGATTTCCTTGTTATTGTTCTTCTGTTTTTCGAATTTTTATGCTTTATGTTTATCCATGTTTGTGTCTTATGATCATTAGTGTCTTAGTGTCTATGCCTTAAAGTTATGAATGTCCTATGAATCCATCACCTTTCTTCAATAAAAACGTGCCTAATTGATAAAAGAAAGAATTGCATGAATTTTGAATTTTATAATAGTTTAATTATTTTGATGTGGTGGCAATATTTTTGTTCTCTGAATGTATGCTTAAACAGTGCATATGTCTTTTGAATTTGTGGTTCATGAATGTTGGCTCTTGAAAGAATGATGAAAAAGGAGATATGTTACTGAGGATCTGAAAAATCAATAAAATGATTCTTGAAGCAAGAAAAAGCATTTCAAAAAAAAAAACGAAAAAAAAAAGAGAGAGAAAGGAATAAGAGTTGTGATCCAAGGCAATAAGAGTGTGCTTAAGAACCCTGGACACCTCTAATTGGGGACTTTAGCAAAGCTGAGTCACAATCTGAAAAGGTTCACCCAATTATGTGTCTGTGGCATGTATGTATCCGGTGGTAATACTGGAAGACAGAGTGCTTTGGGCCACAGCCAAGACTCAATAAATAGCTATGTTCAAGAATCATCATACTTTACTAAGAGAATCATTAACACTATCTGGATTCTAAGTTCCTAAAGAAGCCAACCATTCTGGATTTCAAAGGATAGAGTGAGATGCCAAAACTGTTCGGAGGCAAAAAGTTAAAAGCCCCGCTCATCTGATTAATACTGATCTTCACAGATGTTTTTGGAATTCATTGCATATTCTCTTCTTTTTATCTTATTTGATTTTCAGTTGCTTGAGGACAAGCAACAATTTAAGTTTGGTGTTGTGATGAGCGGATAATTTGTATACTTTTTGGCATTGTTTTTAGTATGTTTTTGATATGATATAGTTAGTTTTTAGTATATTTTTATTAGTTTTTAATTAAAATTCACTTTTCTGGACTTTACTATGAGTTTGTGTGTTTTTCTGTGATTTCAGGTATTTTCTGGCTGAAATTGAGGGACCTGAGCAAAAATCTGATTCTGAGACCAAAAAGGACTGCAGATGTTGTTGGATTCTGACCTCCCTGCATTCGAAGTGGATTTTCTGGAGCTACAGAAGCCCAATTGGCGCGCTCTCAACGGCGTTGGAAAGTAGACATCCTGGGCTTTCCAGCAATATATAATAGTCCATACTTTGCCCAAGATTTGATGGCCCAAACCGGCGTTCAAAGTCACCTCAAGGAATCCCAGCGTTAAACGCCGGAACTGGCATAAAATTTGGAGTTAAACGCCCAAACTGGCATGAGAGCTGGCGTTTAACTCCAGAAAAGGTCTCTACACGAAATTCCTTCATTGCTCAGCCCAAGCACACACCAAGTGGGCCCGGAAGTGGATTTTTATGTCATTTACTCATTTCTGTACACCTTATGCTACTAGTTTTCTATAAGTAGGACCTTTTACTATTGTATAGAAATTTTTTGATCACTTTTAGATCTCTAGATCATCTTTGGACATTTCAGTTCTTAGATCATTGGGAGGCTGGCCATTCGGCCATGCCTAGACCTTATGCTTATGTATTTTCAACGGTGGAGTTTCTACACACCATAGATTAAGGTGTGGAGCTCTGCTGTACCTCGAGTATTAATGCAATTACTATTGTTCTTTCATTCAAATTTCGCTTGTTCTTTATCCAAGATATCACTTGTTCTTTAACATGATGAAGGTGATGATTGACGCCCATCACCATTCTCACCCATGAACAAGGTGACTGACAACCATTCTTGTTCTACAAGCATCTGAGGCTTAGTGAATATCTCTTGGATTCCTGATTGCACGATGCATGGTTGATCGCCTGACAACCGAGTGCTCGCCTGACAAACGAGCCAACCATTCCGTGAGATCAGAGTCTTCGTGGTATAGGCAAGAACTGATGGCAGCATTCAAGAGAATCCGGAAGGTCTAACCTTGTCTGTGGTATTCTGAGTAGGATTCAATGACTGAATGACTGTGACGTGCTTCAAACCTGTAACCTACTGGGCGTTAGTGACAGACGCAAAAGAGTTATTCTATTCCGGTAGGGGAGGGAACCGAACCGGTGATTGGCCGTACTGTGACAGAGTATTGAGCATTAGCTTTCACTGCGAGGATGGGAGGTAGCTGCTGACAACAGTGAGACCCTATACGAGCTTGCCATGGAAAGGAGTAAGAAGGGTTGGATGAAGACAGTAGGAAAGCAGAGAGACGGAAGGGAAGGCATCTTCATGCGCTTATCTGAAGTTCCTACCAATGAATTACATAAGTATCACTATCTTTATCTTTTATGTTATTTTCGTTCATCACCATATATATCTGAGTTTGCCTGACTAAGATTTACAAGATGACCATAGCTTGCTTCAATACTAACAATCTCCGTGGGATCGACCCTTACTCACGTAAGGTTTATTACTTGGACGACCCAGTGCACTTGCTGGTTAGTTGTGCGAAGTTGTGTAATGCCATGGTATTGGGCTACCACGTTTTTGGAGCCATTACCAGGGATTATGAGAGTTGTGAAAAAGTATAGTTCACAATTTCGCGCACCAGTGCGGTTCCGGTAAAATCAAAATAGGTGCTGAAGATAACTTCTACTTCAAAGTTTGAAAACTTTCTTCACACTCCGACGTCCACACAAAGGCACCTCCTTCTTTGTCAATTTAGTCATCAGTAGTGCAATCCAGGAGAATCCTTCAATGAATCTTCGGTAATATCCAGCTAAGCCCAAGAAGCTCCTAACTTCCGTCACCATCGTTGGTCTTTCCCATTCTATCACCGCTTCTACCTTAGAAGGATCTACCGCTATTCCTCCTTTGCTTACCACATGACCTAAGAACTTTACTTCCTCCTTCCAGAACTCACACTTGGTCAATTTAGCATACAATTTTCGCTCCTTTAAGATTTGCAACACAATTTTCAAGTGTTCCTCATTCTCTTTTGCCGTCGTAGAATAAACTAGGATGTCGTCTATGAAAACCATCATGAATTAGTCCAAAAATGGACGAAATACTCTATTCATGTAATCCATGAAAATAGCAGGTGCATTCGTTAACCCAAAGGACATAACTGCAAACTTGTAGTGTCTATAGCGCATCCTAAACGTAGTGTTAGGGATATCATCCTCTTTCACCCTTATCTGATGGTAACCGGATCTCAAATCAATCTTAGAAAACACCCCAGCTCCTTGCAGCTAATCCATCAAGTCATCTATCCTTGGCAGCGGGTATTTGTTCTTCACAGTCACTTTGTTCAACTGTCAGTAATCTACACACAGTCGCATTCTCCCATCCTTCTTTTTCACCAATAAAACTGGCGCTCCCCACGGTGATACACTCGGTCGAATGAACCTCTTGTTCAGAAGCTCTTCCAACTGAGTCTTTAATTCAGCCAGCTCTATCGGAGCCATTATATACAGTGCAATCGACACTGATCCAGCTCCCGGCACCAATTCAACCGCAAATTCAATTTCCCTTTGAGGTGGAAACTCAGGGATATCTTCCAGGAACACCTCCGAAAAGTCTCTAACCACCGGAATCTGATCTAAGTTCAAGGCATCTCCCAAAGCATTAGCAGCCAACAGGATGTAACCCTGACACTCTTTCCCACTACAGTGCACTATTACAGAGTTCAGGTAGTAACCCTTAGCTATCGATGCTCCATTTTCTCCTTCTGGCATAAACCGAATTGACCGCTCAAAGCAATCTAACAAAAACCCGATTCTTCGACAACCAATCAAACCCCAAAATCATTTCCAACCAAACCATAGGTAAACAAATCAAGTCATGCACAAATCTCTACCCTCAAACTTGAAACCTACTTGACTACACCCTGTCTGATGCGGAGTATGTACATGCAAATCCAACGCTAACTCTGACACTTTCAAGCCTAGTTCTTCAACTTTTGCAAACAAAATAAATGAATGCGAAGCTCCAGTATCATACAATGCAATTAATATTTTATCAACAATTAAACATATACCTCACATCAACGGATCCGCCTTAGAAGCATCCTTGGTGTTCACAACAAAGACTCGCCCCTGGTGCTATCTCTGACCCGCATTTGGGTTCTTCCCCCGAGTACAATCCCTCGTCAAATGACCAGGTAATCCACAATTGAAGCACCCACCTAAACCAATCTTGCAAGAGACATATGGGTGAAAACGTCTACAACGTACACAAGTCAAATCCGGAGAAATCTTACTTTGATTTCCTCTGCATTTGCCACGCTGAAACTGATCCTGAGTGTTCTTTTTGAAGCCTACTCGACCTTGAGGCGCATATCCTCATCTCTTGAAACTTTGACCCCTCGGATGGAAATACTTGCCACGTCCATTACTAGTATTCCCTCCATGAGTATCCTTGGACGCCGGTACTGTCTTGGTATATTCCTCAACCACCCATGCTTTGTTCACCAAGTCGGAAAAGGTACAAATCTCCATAGGAGCCACAGTAGTCATTATGTTTTCCTTCAACCCCCTTTGGTATTTAATACATTTCCAACTTTCATAGGTTTTTGGGACACCCTGGCACACCCTAGAAAACCTACAAAGCTCCTCAAACTTACTTGTGTAGTCCACCACAGATAGGAAACCTTGCTTCAGCAGCATCAATTCCATCTCCTTCGCTTCCCTTGCAGACTCAGGGAAGTATTTCTTATAAATGGCCGTCTGAAATACATCCCAAAGAACATCAGCATTTTGGAGCTGTAGCGAGTGGCACTCGCCTTGCCACCAATGTTGGGCCTCTCCCACAAGCTGATAAGCAGCAAACTCGACATATTGATTATTCGGAACGTGTTGCGCCTGTAAAACACGCTCTATGGCCTGGAACCAGTTGTCTACTTCTGTAGGATTAGTTGATCCTCGGAAAGTTGGTGGATGAACCTTGAGAAAAGTCGCCAAGGTCATCGGAGCACCACCCGTATTGCCGCCGTTCTCTTCAGCATTATCATTAGCATTTCCTTCGCCATTCTCGTTTCCATTCCCAGCCGGTTGGCCTAACCTCTGCGCTGCTTGCAGAGTCACAGCAGTATTAGCTTCCATGGTTGATAAACCCCATTTGTAGGGTTTATTTTATGCTTCATTTAAGGAATTTTATGACCTTTTACCCACATATATTCAATGAAATAGCATGGTTTTATAACTTCTCCTTTAATTGTGCTTAAGAGTGAAAACATGTTTTTTGGGTCTTAAAATAGCTAAATCTAATTCTCCTTGATTCCATTAGATGCCTTGATATGTTTGTTAAGTGATTTAAGGTTTAGGAGGCAAAGATTGGATCAAGGGAATGAAGAAAGAAGCATGAAAAGTGGAGAACTCATGAAGAAATGAAAGAACCGGAAAGCTGTCAAGCCGACCTCTTCGCACTTAAACGACCAATGGTATTAGCAAGATTTGCCATTGCCACCATGAATTTGGCGTGGTTGTCAGCCGGTTGCTCGTTCCTACTTTCTCGTGAACGTGATTGACCTCGTCTGCGAGTGGCCATTAGGGTTCTTGTCTACACCAAACAATCGATATCAAGGTGATCAGTCTCAATATCAAAAGCCTAGTGCTTCAATGATCCCAAACAGGCACTCATAAACAAGCATGCTATACAATACCAAGTAAATAATCTAATAGCATCAAAGAAAAAGACACACAGAGTATGTAATGAAGTACAATCGGTCCATCCCTCAGCCTCACGAGGACGAACCGCTCTGATACCACTAAATGTAACGCCCTAATTATCCTAATCTTTACCTCGCGTCGTAAAGAAAAGGTTAATCAGAGATTGCGACAATTCTAAGCTCATACATATAATAGAAAGAATTAATATAATCTAGAAGCTCGATGAAGAATATAGCTCAAAAACAGGATTTAAAAGCGCAAAACGTACTCATGAAGCTTCTAACTTAAAGCACAAGGTATAGAGATAATATAACAAAAGATAATAGTATGATAACATAAGGAATCTAGCCACGGCTTGTGGAGTTTAAGCCGAATAGCCATATATACAAACAAAATAGAACCTGAAGTTTAAAACAGCTTATACAAGTTTTCTCTCTCAAATACAAGCCTCTAGGCAAAACCAAAAATATAAAAGTGAGAGATATCTACAAAAAAATCAAAAGAACTCCAAAAGTATCATGATCCTCCGCTCCTGTCACCATCCAAAGCAACACACCGAGGTGAGTTACGACCTGCATCTAAAAAATACAACAGAAATATGGTATGAGAACTGGAGGTTCTCAGTATGGTAACAGTGCCCAGTGATGTAGGATATAAGACCCCGGGATGCCAAAGGCAATCATAGACTTCATATCCATCACAAGATTCATCTTAAAGCATACTAAAACAATAAAGCATAATCTTAAACCATAATACAATCTAAGGGTAATCTATCTTAAGGGATTCTCTATTCTAACCAATCTCCGCTGTCCCACAGCCTTCACCAACCTATCCTCCATGCGATCCCATCGCCGCCGCCTTCCGATCCTTCTCAATCCCAGTAGAAAGCACAATTAATAGCAATGCAAGTAAAACACAAGTAGAAGCATATAACACAAGTAGTTCAAGTAAGCAAATAGGCATGTTATTTAACTAGGCATACAATTACAAGTCGGCAAAGCAAACAAGAAGGTAGAAAATGCACATGATGAATGCCTGTCCTATTTGGCTGTGATATCACATTGTCGGTTCAACTGCCAACCCGACACATCTCTATGGAGACGTCGCTCTTCAGAATCATCATTGGGAACCCCCGAGATATAGTGCTCGGATAACTGTCCAGGGTTTTGCACCTGCACGCTCTATTGATCTGAAGGGATGCGAGCGGGATACTCTTGCCACGAACCTCACATCTCAACGCAAGCGGGATAAACCACCGCCCTTACACTGCCGCCGCTACCTCGACAGGCAGGATCCAACCGCCGTCCCTGCCGGGCGCATAGTGTCTCATAATCTCAATATAAATAGTAGTTCAATGATTTTTCAGAAAACATTTTCAATTCATCAAAGACTCATAATTGCACATTCGAGTCCTCGACTCGTCTCAACCATTGTCAAATCAACATTTTCATTCCGGGTCCTCGACCCATCTCAACTACTGTCAAATCAACATTTCAGTTCCGAACACATCAGTTCTCATCTCATCTAGCAATCATTCTTCATATACCATCAAACCATCCTCAGTACACCCGAAACCTAATCCTCCATTTTTTCTAATTTTTCATAAGAATATCAACTAAAACCCTTAGGTTATTTCCCATGTTCTCATACTCAAAATTAAGCCCAAAAGTATTAAAATGGTGTCATAGAAGCCTACAATCTTGTAGGAAAGGTGAAATAGATGAAAACAAAATTTAAATTTGAGAAACAGGGCGTGTGCGTATGCACAGGGGTGTGCGCGCGCACGCCCAGGAGAAGTTTCAAAACGTGTGCGTACGCACAGGTAAAATTTTTCACAATTCTATTTTGCTCACACAAGCTATGCTAGCGCCCTTAACAGACTGATCTTTCTAACATGTGTGTGTGCACAGGGCTGTGCGTACGCACATGTTGCAAATCCCCATTGGGTATGTGCACTCACAAGCTGTGTTAGCGCTGTAAATAGATTGCCTGCCTCTGCGTGTGCGTACGCACCGGTCTGTGCGTGCACACAGGTTGAAATTTTTTGTAGAGGTGTGCGTGTGCACAAGGATGTGCGTGCGCACATACCAGAAATCACAAAATTCTGCAACTTTGCAAAATTTCAGATTTTTACACCAATTTTTGAATGATCATAACTTTCTCTACAAAAATTCAAATTTTACAAAATTTATATCAATTCGAAGAGTTTTCAATAAACTTTAATTCTAAACTAATTTCAACAAAATTTGAAAACTGAGGCAAAAGTTATGATCAGACAAAGTTCACCAAAATTTCCTTTTCACCAAAAACCACAAGTACTCAAATTTTCCAAATTCTCAAACCACATCCAACCAAAATAATACCAAACTCCCATTTACAACACATTCTTGGGTCAAAATTAATCATTTATACAATCTTTCCATCTCAATTCACTACTCTCACCCATCAACATCAAGAGTGCAACACCACAATCAATCCCCATTCAACTTTTTCAACCACATTACCAAATCATCAACATCAATATCACATATATCAACACAAATCACTTCTCAACTTCACATAATCATTCATCCTCATCATATCGTTATCAATCATCATGAACAAACTCAAAAATCATCAATCCATCATAAATCATCACATATCATCATTCAACAACTCAACAACCATTTTAATTCAAATCTATCCTATGGGTCACTAGCTTAAATGTCCATAAATATTATATACTACATAGAGGAAACCAAAACCATACCTTGGCTAATTTCCTATATGCCAAAACTCAAAAGTGAGCACAAGCAAGCTCTCAACCACACTCCAAGCTTTCAATTCAACTTCAACAAGCACCAACAAGTTCCAATAGCTCCCAAACTCACAATAATCAAGCTATATATACATAATTCATCACAAATTAACCTAGGACTCATCATAAATAAAACTTCACAAGAGTTTAGTGCCTCTGACCTTGTCCAATAGTTTTGGTAGCCAAAATCCAAGGCTAAGCAAGAGTTAGAGTCAACCTAAACACCCAAAATCACAAAATTTTACTTAGCCAAAAACCCTAGGATTCGAAAATTTGGAGAGAAAAACTGAGAGGTATTCGAGTTTCCTTACTAGTTTCTTAGGTGGGTCTTGTAAAGCTCTTCACAAGGAACGCGTAGCCGCAAACGGTGCGGCGATCGAAGCTCTATAGCTCAAGATATGAGCCTGGGAAGCTCTATGTGAATAGTGACAATGGAGTTTCTCTTCTTCTCCTTCTCAGCTGAAGTGTGTGTGTTTGAGTGTGGTTTGTGCTGAAATTGGTTCATTAATGAACCTTTTATATGTTGGGCTTGGGCCCGGCCCAACCCGTTAGCGTTTTTAACCCGTTCAGCCCAACTTCGGGCCAAACCTTTAAAATTAACGTCCGGTTTTCTATTTCTAATATTTTTCTAAGGTTTTTGACTATTTTTACTTTTTCTCGCGCAACACCGGGCAGGCTTGAACTGTTTTGACCGGTTCAACTGTTGGTTCGCAGTTTTTCACGGTTTTTCGTAGAAAGTACATTTTCTGACTCAAAAAAACTACCGAGTCCAAAAATCATATTTAAATTCTCAAATTCTCACTCTAATATTTTGGAACATAATTTGGGCAATATTAATTACTTAATTAAATGATTAATTAAGATCGGTTCTTACAGGTCGTCCGTCCGTCACTTTCCTTGCTCTGCTCTGCTTTACGCTATTCATCTGTTGCTTCGCTCACCGTGCCTTGCCTCACCGTGCCACACCTCACTGCATCATGCCTCACCTCGCCATTCCACGCCTCGCCTTGCTTGTTGAAGTCAATCTGCCAAAACAGGTGATGAGTTAAAAATTTTTTTTCAAGTTTTTCAAAGTTGATGAAATAGATTTAAGGATATGATAACTTTTTTGATATAATGGTTTATGAGATGATTAGAAAAAAATATAGCACTGGTTGAATACCTATTTCTTGAATTAATTTTTTATTTTTTTTATATAATGGTTTAAGGTTTAATGTGTGTGTAAGTTTTGTTAATTAATGAATTGACATATGAATTGGTTTTGCTGATTATGAATTTTGTTTATTGTTAATTATTGTTGCTGTGATGATGCTGGTTTATGAGGGTTCTGTTTCTCTTTTTTTTATGTAGTGATGGGGGATTTGGATTTTACCATTGACATATATCATGATAACAAGTTTTATGATACAGAACATGGGCTAGAATATTTGGCGGAAAGGGTGTTGGGAGACCTGCATTTTGAGCTCGATGAATGGAGTTTGCAAGAAATAGTTAGTGAGATAAAGAAGTTAGGGTACAAAGGGTATGCTAAGATATGGTACTGTGAACTAGAATGTCAATTGAACTCAGGTCTTAGAGAGTTGATGAGTGATGGAGATGCCATGAGAATGGATAGGTCATTAGTGTTATAGACTGTTAAGCATTGCTTGGTGTATGTTGTTGATGGCTGCAAAAAAGGAAATGGTATTGAGATATCTTCGAATGATAAGGATTATTTACTAACTGATGCTGAGTACAATGGCAGTGGTTTAATAGAAGCAGAAGTTGAAGGTGAATCAGAGCCATCTAGTGAGGAGGATAGAATTGATGATAGTACTGATGATAGAGATCACGAGGATCATTTTAGTTTTGATGTTGAAGATGAAAATGATGGAGAAGCTTCAAATGCTTTTGGGGGTTCCATGGCCCATTAAATCAAGATGGCAATAGTCAAGCTGCTGGTGTTGATACTGTTGTTCATGATGTTGTTGTTGATGAGGATGTTGAAGTTGAAAAATTTTTTGAGAGTTACGAAACTAAAGATATTGATAGCTATGAGGGAGATTCGGATGATATGATTAAGAAGAAAAGATACCCCAAACTTATTGAGACTGAGATGAGCAGGGACTATGAGTATAAGGTGGAGTTGGAGTTCAAGTTACTCACTCAGTTTAAAGATGCTATTAGAGAGCATGCTTTGTTGAATGGAAGGGATATTAAGTATATCAAAAATGATAAAGTTAGATGTAGAGTACATTGCAGAGGGAAGTGTAGGTGAATGGCATTTACATTCAAAGTTGGTGGTTCCAATTGCTTTCGGCTGAAGACCTTGAATGAAAAGCACACTTGTGGATAAAATTACAGTGGTAGGCTTGCATCAAGTAGTTGAGTGTCACAGAAGATCGTTACCAACATTAGTATAGGAGAGGAGATAAAGATTGCAACAGTAGTTCAGACCATTCAGGACAAATACATGGCTAATATTTCAGTTACAAAGGCTTATTCAGCGAGGGGAAAAGCGAGGCATGAAGTACATGGCAAGGCTATTCTGCAATATAACAAGCTGAGAGATTACTGTGTAGAGATTATGAAGACAAATCCTGGGTCTACTACTCAGATTTTGGTTGACAGGCCTTCAATTATCCACCAGCCAAGGTATACGAGGATATACATGTGTCTTAATTCTGATAAGCAAGAATTCTTGGCTGGTTGCAGCCTATCATAGGGGTAGATGCTACCACCTGAAGGGTGATCATGGTCAACAACTTTTGGTGGCTGTTGAAAGATATCCAAACGATAATTATTTTTCAATTGTTATTGCTGCTGTAGAGCCTAAGATTAGAGACAGTTGGGGTTGGTTTGTTAACCTGCTATTGGATGATATTGGACATGTCAGTAGAAGGAATTGGATATTCATGTCTGACCAACAAAAGGTTAGCACTTTTAAGTTGTCATTATGTCTTTATTACTTAGGTAACGTTGCACTATGTATTTAACATCTTGGGTATTCATATTAAGTTATCATTATGTATTTATTTTAAACAAATGAATTACTTGGTAAAATACTTGGGTATTAATTAACTTACAACTTCATAATAAATTTATTAATATAATTTGTTTATCTTTTAAGAGTTCATTATATCTATGTTCTTTTATGTTTTTGGTTTATATTATGTATTTCAGGGTTTGATGCAAGTTTCTCAAGAGATGATGCTAGTTTTAGAGTATAGACTATGCTTGAGGCATTTGTATGCCAATTGTAAGAACACATATGGTGCTGGGACTGTTTTGAGGGACTTAATTCTATCAATAGCTAAAGCTACATATGTGGAGGAATGGGAGAGGAGGATGACTCAGCTGATGCACATCAACCAACAATGCTATGAAAAATTGGCAGCATTGGATCCAAAGCTCTGGTGCAAGAGTCACTTCACTTTCCTTGCTAAGAGTGATATGTTAATGAATAATTTCTGAAGCTTTCAATGGAAGAATTTTGGAGGCAAGAGACAAGTCTATTCTTACAATGTTCGAATAAATTCGGTGCTATTCGATGTCTCGGTTTGCTAAAAAGAAAAAAAAGGCAAAAAAATTTGGCGGTACAATCTTGCCAAAACAAAAAAAGAGACTTGATGTCATTGCAACATGAGCTATGGAGTGGCAAGCAAGATGGGCTAGAGGATTGAAATACGAAGTTTCTCATAAGAACCGGATGTTTGTAGAGAGGTTCGTCGTTGGCTTATTGGCTGGAATATGTAGCTGCAAATTTTGGAGACTGTTTGAAATGTCCTGCCCGCATGCTTGTTGTGCCATATTCTATAAAGGAGCAATGCAGAAGATTACTGCAACAACTTCTATAGGCCAGCAGCCTATCTTGCAAATTACGGTAAGTTAGTTTCCCCAACCAACGAAAAAAATATGTGACCGAAAGTGGAGTGTGATACTATTATACCTCCTATCCTTAGAGTGAAGCCAGGAAGACCAAGGACGGTGAGGATCAAAGAACCTGATGAGAACCGTTCTTAGACAAAGCTTAGAAGGACGGGTACATTTGTGACGTGCAGCAACTGCAGAAAATATGGACATGATAAAAGGCATTGTTCCAATCCAATAGTTTCAGGTATCAAACAAATTAGAATACATGCTGTTGTTTTACTGTTTTTTTTGTTGAAATAATTTGTGTTTGATGTGTTTAGTAGAATAGATTATCATAGATGGCATTTAAGCTAGTGAATGTGATATATTTTGGAGACATATATGCTGTTATTTTACTATTTTTTGGTTGAAATATTTTGCGTTTGATGTGTTTAGTGGAATAGGTTGTCATAGATGGCATTTAAGCTAGTCAATGTGATATATTTTGGGGATATATATGCTGCTGTTTTACTATTTTTTGGTTGAAATATTTTGTGTTTGATGTGTTTAGTAGAATAGGTTGTCATAGATGGCATTTAAGCTAGTCAATGTGATTCATTTTCTGAAAATACATGCTGCTATTTTACTGTTTTAACTTGCTTTAGTTTTTGTTAACTTGCCACTGGTTTATGTTGCAAATTAGCTGTGTTATACCTGGTTTCAGAGCTTGTTGTTGCTGTTGTTAATACAGCTGGCCTAAATGGAGTTGCTGCTGCCAGTGATGATAAAGTTACTATTAACACTGCAATTGCTGCTGACACTAGATCTAGTGTAAATATCTGTAGATCTGAGAGAAGAAGACATGTAGGAATAGGTAGGGGCAGAGAAAGAGGTAGAGGAAAGAATGTTGTTGCATTTTCATAGCCATTCCCCACCACACCTGCTACTGCATCTTCACAACTGCTACCCACCACACTTGTTGTTGCCTCTATTCAATCACCTCCCATAGTTGCTACTTCAGATTCTCAGGCTCCAACCTCCCAGCATCTCCTACCTGTTGTAGCTGCAGATTTTCGGCAACCACCTAGAACATCTTTTCAAACTTTACCGAAGACAAAGGTATTTGGTGTGAGAAAAAGTGGGCGGCTCAAGTTAGGAGTGAGGAAGCCAACAAGGTAAGCAAGTCTACAAATAGACATAATTGAAGACTAAAGCATGATTACATTTAGAGTTAGAGTTGTTGGGGTTGCCATTAAATAATATATGTTGTGATGAATTGTATAAAATTTATTGTTAGTGCTGTGTTTTTGTGGCCAATGTTTATTATGTAGGTAGGACCACTATTTTGATATTTTGTTATAAGGTTGGACCACTTTTAATTGTTGCACTTCTTGGACCTTAATTTTGGATTAGGTATATGGCATAGTATATGACAACTTATTTTGTGATATATTGTGGACATATGGTATAAAGAAACATTTATTTAATGAACTTCTAGGTATGTGGCATATTATATGGCCACTTATTTTCTTAATTATTGGATATATGGTGTAACTTCAAATATTGAATTCTAAAATTTCAATCAACTGTGTTTTATTGTTATACATACACAAAATATATTAATGCAAAATATAATCAAACTAAATATAATTAACAATAATTGAATTGAAGTTGTAGAATCTCTTACATTAGAATTTTACAATACAGTTAACTTTAAACCCTTATAAATCACATTACAATTACTAAGACTATCAAAAACATAAACAATATATATTGCATTTTGCATTGATTTTTCATATTGTCTTCTAATTTCCCAACTTGTTTTTGGATAATATTAAACTCGTCATATAATCTACCCACACAAGCATCTATTTATCTAGCTTCAACAATTAATCTTTCTATCTTCACGCTTAATCTCTCTATCTTCCTTTCTTGTGCATCTAATTTTCTCATTTTAGCCTCCAACTTATCATAATTTTGTGTTTCAACAATTCCAACAGCAGCAACAGCGACATATACGCTTCTTGTTGCACCACCTTTAACAACCTACTCAAAAAATTTACATCTTTTGTTAGGACAAGAAATAAATCTTCTATTAAAATTTCTTGTTGTTCCAAAAATTTGAAGAATTAGAATATCACCACAAAAGCAGTGAATCCTCCTTTCCTTTTCCTTTGGTCACCCATTATTCGAATAGTCATCATCACCAATTTGCTAAAAAAAGTTATATTTTAGAATCTTTCGACAAGCAACGGATCTCCTGCCATGGTCAGAAACAACCGATAAAGGGCGCACAGTTACTGCCTCCCCACAAAAACATAAGTGTCTTTTTTTCTTCGGGTTAGAGCTCCTCGAAATACAACTTTTCGAAGAAAGAATAAAAGAGGTTCCTTAACTTTGATCCATAGGTTTGTGGAAGATAAAATCTGAAAAGAATAAAAAATGAGAAAGAAGAAAAATCTCAGAGAAATTAGAAATATAAAGTGCTTGTCGGTGGAAGACAGGGGTATACAAGTAATTTCATAATTCACTAACGTTTTTTTGACGTTTAACATTAATAGATACTAAATTATATAAAAAAATTTAACGTCTAGAAACCCAATTAAAAAGAAAAAAGTATATAGACCTAGTTGAAAATTTAGTGAAATTATAGTAACCTGCAGAGTAATTAAACTAAAATTAATATTCTTGTATTATGTTTGGTGACAAATTAAAACAAATTATAAAAGTTTAATTTATTCTATTTTTTATACATAAAATTTAAGAAAAAATATAATAATAATAAAAATATAATTATAAAAAATTAATAAAAATAATAAAAAATAAAATATGTCTATATTAATATTTTTATATTTTTATTTTTATTTTATTTATTAAATATAATTTTATATTTTTATATTTTTATTTTAATGTTCTGTGCCTAGAAATAAACTCATTTGGGATCTCCGGTGGGTATAAATCAAGGCATGACTCCACGACCAGAAATATATCTGGGCACGACTCATGAGTCATGAGCCTAAAAGTGGAGCCATCATGGAAAGTTAAGGAGGAACAACAATGCATAACGAAGATCCCAAAAATAAAAATCGGAGAGTGAGCCAGTAATTTTCTTTTTGGGCTTAGGCCCGTCGGATTACAAAAACATTAATAAATATCCTATACTTTAGTATTTTTCTAAATAGAAAAAAAGCAAGTTATGACTTAACTACGAGAAAACCGCAGATGAAGCGAAGTCAAATTGAAAGTATCTAACCAACGCAGGTTGATAAATGGATGAGGATTTTTCCCTTAACTATATTTTTGGATTGGATATTCATGGAGAATGAGAATGAAGCTTGTTTATTTAAAAGGATTATTCACTTTGTTTTTACAGTATTTAAAGGATTAGTCATTAAATTTTGGCCTAATAAATACCTTAATGCAAACAAAAAAAAATGAAAATAAATGATATCTTATAATGATATAATGATTTTCATTATGTATACACTTTAAATTGGCTTAATTTTCTTTTCAATTAAAAGTTTTATTTTTGTATCTAATAATAAAATTCTATATATAGGTACTAACTAACAAAAAATTTAATTATTCAGCAAAAAAAAGAAATGTGGAATTAATGAAACTATCAAAGGTTAAAATTAGTTTGTCAATGAAGTTACCATGAAAAAGAAAACGAAAAGTTAATTAATTAAGATCTTGCTTGAAATTTAGGAAATCATAAAAGTGGCATTGGTTATGTTATGTGACATATGATTTGTGGTGATATTATGTAGGTCTATTTATAAAATATAATGAGCAATATTATATTAGCAATAAATATTATTATTTTTGATCAATATTTGACTAGCAATTATTTGTAGCTACATTATAATAAAATAATATTTTTGTAACTTTTTAATGTTTAGTGACGATTTTTGTTGTGTTAAATTTTTTTGCAATTGTTAAACAAAGTCATGGATTTAAATGTCATAGATGATATAGCAATAGTTTTAGACCACCGTTGATAAGAAGTGTCACCAAATTATTTGTGACAGTTTTTGAAGTATAAAATCGTTATTTATTTGTAAGTTTTGTAACACTTGTTAATGTATTTTTTATGTTGTATTTTACGACGATTTGTAACCATCACTAAGTTAATAAATCTTGTGCCAATTTTTCTTATATTTCGTGACTTTTTAAAACCATCACAATATTTTTAGCGACAGCTTAAAATCATCACTAAGTTACTAGTTCATGTAAGTATTATTTTAAATGATTGTGGCAGTTTAAAACTCCCACAACATTTTCAAAACACTTTTTTTTGAAACAAAAAAGCTCAACATACAAAGTGGAGCAAAAAGTAAAGAAAAATTAGATAACAGAAATCGTAACCACATAACACCTACCAAGCTAAAATATACCCCCTTATCATCTTCGACAAAGCCATCAAGAACAAAAGGGATCATCACGCCTCCACTCTTGGTAACTAAGACTAGACAAATGAATGATATCTTCTACCCCTGTTCTTTTATTTTGAAATATCCTCCTATTCCTTTCGATCCAGACGTTCCAAACTATCGCAAAGAAACATATGAGCCATTTCTTGCGGTCCTCCTTTCTACGCGTTGCTTCTGTCCAGTTTTGAAAATGTTCCTTCAAAGTACCGGGTAGGGACCACTTTCTGTCAAAATGAGCTAGTCATGCATACCACACTTGTCAAGTAAATTCACATCCAAAAAACAAGTGATAAATATATTCCACATCCTTATTACATAGTACACACAAATTATCTTCATGGCTAATTATACCAAGCCGACATAATCTTTCTTTTGTATTCACCCTGTCTATCAAGACGAACCACACAAATAGCTCCACTCTTGGAGGAATTAAGCCTTTCCAAATAGTCTTGGTGAAACTATAACTTATAACGTCTTCCAAAAGCGTTTCCTCCTGCAACACTTGCACAAATGAGTTAGTAGAAAATACACCCTGTCTGTCAAACTTTCACACAATCCTATCCTCTCTGTCAACTGTTAGATTAACCAGCCTCAAAGTGTCATGTAATTCACTTACAAGTTTTAATTCCTATTGAAATAACTCACGCTTCCATTAGAAGTTCCAAAACTAGTCCAATAAAAAAGTCAACAACACAATAGAAAAGTCAACAACGATATTAATTCATTTTCAGATAATATCTCTCACAAGAGAAAATTAATTAGCATGTATTTATTATTCAAGTAATATATTTAGACTTCTATTTCAGCAATTTCAATCTATCCAAAAGATATGTAAGAGCTAATTTATCACTTAATCACATACTATAACACCTGGATTCAAAGATTGATTACTTAAAACATAAATCTAAATTTTTTTAACATTATGGTTGCCTAACAGCACAGGCTTGTATCAATGATTGAATTTAAGCAGGATTGCAACTTGACTTATTCCACTTTTCAATTCACGGCAGGCATTGATCATTAAGTCCTGTATAAGATTGAGCTGAGATATGCTTTTGCAGCTCAATCAATTTATGCTTCACTTCTACTGCCTCCCAAGATATCCTACAAAATTAATAAGGATAAAAATATCTTGAACCAATTAGTATTTCTTGTCAAAGTAATTATCTTCCTTTATTATTATTTTAATTAGTCAACAAATATACATATTTTTCTCCCGTTGACAAAAAGAAAGAATTGAACTTGAAATTAATAAGAATAAGAAACAATGCAAACTCGATCAAAGTTGTAGAGGAAAGAAAGAAAAAGTAGTAGTTTCATGAATGCGCATAAGAAAAACTAACACGGCATTTAGAGAAGGAGAATAAGAATTTCATTAAGAAAGAGAGAAAAAATTTTATCTCAAGAAAACTGTGAACGCCCACAGTTTGAAAATCTGTGAATATGAAAGCACTATGCATGCACATGATTATAATAGAAGAAAAAAAAAACAGAGAGAGAGAGATACACATAAGAACCCTCATATCTACAAGGCCATCCATATAGTTGTAAAGATCTGCAATATGATAAGAGAAATTAATCCATTAATGCACCAAAGTGAATCTTGGGAGGTAAAAGTTTATATAATATAATCCATTAACTTTCACTCTAGTCATTTTTAACAGCATATTGAACCTTATAGACGACATAGAATACTCTTTTTGCGATGTCTGAGGCAAAAAGGAAGTAAGGATCAAGCAATAATGCACTGTACAATTTTTACACTAATGATAAAAACATATTAGTAGATAGAATAATAAAAAATAAATCATAACACATAATCATTTGTAATATATGAAAATGGTTTCACACATTTTCGAAAAATAAACTTAATTGATGACCGAGACAATCATAACTCATAACACATAATTATGCAGAGTCTGAAAAAATTAAACGAAAAATAAACTTTACTTAATTAGCTATTGTATAAAATCCAAATTTTAGAGAAATACTTGTCCAAATTGTGCCTCCGAAATTTAGATAGTAAAGTTTATTCAGAAGGATTTAGAGAAATACCTATCCAAGTTTTAAAGTACCTGCACAACTCTAAATGCTTCAGAATTTTAAAAGTATAAGAAGATAATGAATAAAAAATTGAGCCCTACCACTTAAGAAGTCTCTTATCTTCAAGGATTAGTCTTTGCCAGTCTTCAATCTGAGCCTCTCATTGTCGATGCCCTATGTTACCAATTTATAAAAGTTTTAGTAGGTTATTAATAAAGTCTATTAGACTATTAACAATTACAACTATGGTGCATGCTTTGAAAAATAATTTCAATTTAATATCAAAGTAAAAAAAAAAGGAAAGCAAAGAGAAAATGTTATCCATAGTTTAATTATAAATACATATTGTAAAAGAGCTTTCAAAAGAAAATTACAAATTAATAGATTATCTTCGCATGAACCAAAATACAAATAATTAAATTTCATAAGTGTGATGTAAATAGCAAGCTACACATCAACAACAACAAAAAAGGGAGAAGAATGACAACAACAAAAAAAGCTAAAAAAAAATAGCATTACAATCTACATCACTATTATCTTCATTTAATCAACTCAAACATTATGATATGAAGAGATGTACTATGATATAAATTACAAAGTAACAATTTCTATTAATGAAAAATACTAAAATCCTAAACATACTAAAATAAAGATACATAGGGCGTAATATAAGAAAAATATAAAATCCGATCCAATCCTAAAAGGTCGCCTAGCTAAGATATTACAAGATACTTCATTTTTAACAATTCGAAAGGGGTAACTCTTTAAGCTTATATAATTCTTAGAAGCTAGAACAAAATAATTAGCTTTACCCAAGATAAATTCCAAAATTATTTATAATTCAAAAGTATAATAAGGGTTAAGACTTTATTTATACAACAACAAAGTCTTGTCCTACTAGATGGGGTCGACTACATGGATTAAACAGTGCCATTAAACTCTATCATGTATCATGTTTACAGAAAAACCGTATATATATATGTAGATCTCATTTGACCACATCATGAATGGTCTTCCTTTACCTTTCACTCCTTATCCATCTTTCATCTCATCCACCCTCTTGATTAGGTGCTCTGTCGACCTTCTTCTCACATGTTCAAACCACCTGAGACGCGATTTTACCATCTTTCCACAATAAGTACTACTCGAATCCCTCTCTCTCTCTCTCTCTCTCTCTCTCTCTCTCTCTCTCTCTCATATCTTCGTTCCTTATTCTATCCAATCGCGTATAACCACTCATCCATCTCAACATCTTCATCTCTGTCACACTTAACTTATGTTCGTGCTCCCCCTTGGCCGTCCAACACTCTGTACCATAAAACATAGGCAGTCTGATAGCAGTGCGATATAGTTTACCTTTAAGTTTTAAAGACACTTTTCTGTCACATATAAAATCAGACGCACTCCGTCATTTTGACCAACTTGCTTGGATCCTATGATTTACATCCTATTCAGTCTCTCCATTATCCTGTATGATGCACCCAAGATACTTAAAATTTTATCTTTTGTAGGATGTTTTCTCTAATCTTCACCTCTATATTAGGATTTTCCTTTAGCGGCCGAACTTACATTTAAAGACACTTTTCTGTCACATATAAAATCAGACGCACTCCGTCATTTTGACCAACTTGCTTGGATCCTATGATTTACATCCTATTCAGTCTCTCCATTATCCTGTATGATGCACCCAAGATACTTAAAATTTTTATCTTTTTGTAGGATGTTTTCTCTAATCTTCACCTCTATATTAGGATTTTCCTTTAGCGGCCGAACTTACATCCCATATATTTCGTCTTGCTATGTCTTATGCGCAGAACATACACTTCTAGAGCTTCCCTCCATAAATTCAACTTCTTATTTAGGTTTTCCCTTGACTTTCCCATAACGACGATATCATTAACAAAAAGCCGCAACATCAAGATGAGTATGGAGAGACTATGCCGTTTGAGCTATAGCTCGTTGGCATCATACATGTCTTTAATTGCACGAATATATGCAATTCTTACTCTCTTTTTTTCCAAAATCTTCCATAAGACCTCCCTTGGCACCCTATTGTACTCTTTTTCCAAATCAATAAACACCATATGTAGATCCACTTTATTACTACGATACCTCTCCATCATCCTTCTTAATAGGTATGTAGTTTCGGTGGGTATAAAACCAAATTGGTTCTCTAATACTTGTGTCTCTTGTCTCAACCTCCGTTCTATCACTTTTTCCCATAACTTCATGGTATGGCTTTTGAGCTTGATCCCTCTATAGTTTTCGCAACTGTGTATATCCTCCTTATTATTGTAGATAGGTACTAGGGTGCTCTTTCTCTACTCATCTCACATCTTCTTAGAGCTTAAAATATCATTAAAAAACTTGGTTAACCAACTAATGCCTTTCTCTCTAAGGCCCTTAAAAACTTCAATCGGAATATTATCGAGTCACACTGTCTTGCATTTTTCATCCGCTTTAAAATCTCTTTTACCTTGAAGTCTCGAATCCTTCAATAGTAGTCGAACTTTTGATATTCTTTCCTCGTGCATAACCGACCAAGGCTCGGAAGAGTCTTCTGTCTTTCATTGAATAACTCGTAGAAGTAGCTTTTCCACCTTTCATTGATTTTTTCATCTTGAGCTAAAACTTCCCTGTCTTTATCCTTTATGCACTTAACCTGATCCAAATCTCTCGTTCTTCTTTCACGCCTCTTTGCAATTCTATATATATCTTTTTCTCCTTCCTTTGTGCCTAAAGATTGGTAGAGACCCTCATATGCTCTTAATCTTGCTTCACTTACAACCGTTTTTGTCTCTTTTTTAGCCGCCTTATATTTTTTCTAATTATTTGCATTGTGGCACAAAGACCACTCTTTAAAGCACTCCCTTTTTGCTTTTATCTTTTCTCGTACACTCGCATTCCACCACCAGGATTCCTTGTCTCTTGGTCCGATCTCTCTAAATTCACCAAGACTTTCTTTTACTGTTCTTCTAATAGCTTTTGCCATCTCCCTCAACATCTCCTCCGCCCTTCTATCTCTTTCCCATTTTGCCTCTTCTCCTACCTGTCTTAGGAGGCTTCTTTGTTCTTCACCTTTCATTTGCTATCACCTCATCTTTAGGTTCTTCGTATGATATCTTTTTCTCAACTTTTGCTTAATGCAAAAATCTATAACGAGCATCCTATATTGTGTTGTTAAACTCTCTTCCGGAATAATTTTATAATTAATACAAAATTTTCGGTCAACTCTTCTCAACAAGAAGAAGTCAATTTAAGAGCTTATCATGCCACTCCTATAGGTTATAAGATGTTCGTCTCTCTTTTTAAAACATGTATCTGATGAGAAGATCAAAGGTTGAGAAAAAATTCAAAATAGTTTTACCTTCGGTATTGACCACCCTGAAACCATGGCCTCCGTGAATACTTTCATACCTAGTTACTTCTCTTCCAACATTGCCATTTAAATCTCTTCCTAAGAAAATCTTACCTCCCTAAGGTATGTCTTGGACTAAACTCTATAGTTCCTCCCAAAACCTTATCTTGTGTGGCTCGTCCGAACCCACTTGCGGTGTATAGGCGCTAATCACATGAAAAGTATCTTCTTTCATCACAAGTTTGATAGAGAAGATCCAATCACCCACCTTCTTGACATCCACTATGTCCTTCTTCCATTGCTTATCCACCATAAAACCTACTCCATTCCTATTCTTCATCTTTCTTGTATACCAAAGTTTGAACCTGGAGGTATCCAACTCCGTAACCTTTGCGCCGACCCATTTTGTTTCTTGTAGGCACATGATGTTAATCTTCCTCCTTGTCATGGCATCCACCATTTTCGTGAATTTTTCTGTTAGAGTGCCTATGTTTCATGTCCTAAATCTCAACCTTCTGTCGCTCCGGCCTTTACCTTTACCTTTTTCTTTGTGAACTAGCTTATTTATCCTCGTTTGTTCATGAAAACATGGAAACCCTTGCTCATTTAACACTATATCCGGCACCGATGCAGCGACTCTTGCTCATTTGACACTGTACGCGAGTCATACAACACATTATTTCCAGGCAATGATCTAGTTTTAGTGTACTAACATTTTTAATTCATATCATAAAGATTTGACTAAATTTTATATTGGCTGTTGAAGGCTTAATACAATCTTCCTCATTTATCCGAATTTGAAATCAACTATATATACCGCAAGTGTAACATAAACAAAATTGGGTTAAGATTTTACTTATGATGTAGAGAAACACCATATTCTCTATCACTCATCCTAGCAAGCAGGACATAATTTGCATCTTGAATGTTATACAATTATTCACCTTTCTTAAGTACACCTACCAAGAATAATTGCATATACCTATTGGACGAATATAATTGAATATTGATTCATCAATTTCACTCTTATTTGTACTTCTAATTAGAAATGCATCAACTCAACTATAATTTTAGTTGAGGTATTTCATCGAATAGGTTGTCTGTTAATAAAATAAAAATGAATTCTAACACAAACAGAATTTAAAGCTTCTAACAAAATAATTCACCACATAATAAAATACAAAATATGAGCTCTCTTATTAAAAATAAATAAAAAATTGAAAATCATAAACAACATTAGTAGTACCAAATCATTTAAAATTAAAATAAAATGAAAAAAAAAATTATTTCAAATCAAAATAAAATGAAGGATAAAAAAATACTAATAATTTGCACAAAATCAGAGAAAATTTATAGTTTAGGATAGAATAAAAGAATAAAAACAAAATATACTATTAAATGTATAATTAATCAATTATACAAGCATAGAAGAAGTCGTAAAAAGATTAGGTTTTACTGACACTCATAAGAGGAGAAGAGAAAGAACGGTGCGGGGATGATAGATGACAGACAGGGACGACAAACGACGGAGGCAATGACAGATGAAGAATGGGGATAATAGATGGTGGACGGTGGACGGTGAACGGTGAACAAAATAACAGCATAGTCAAGACTATATAGTATCTTCTCAATCTCAAAAAGCCACAAACAGAAAATTTTTGACCCTTTGAAAAAAAAGCAAATAGAAAAAAGAGAGAGATATCGTATAAATAAAATGTTTTATAGATAAATAGCATATAATTTATATTTATATTTACTAAAATTTTGTACATATAAATCAATATAGTTTATACTCATATTTTTTAAAATTTACACATATAAATTAATAAAATTTATTTATTAAAAATAATTTAATTTTTATATTAGCTGAATAATAACAAAAATACTAAAAATTGCTCACCTCAACAAGTTCTCACATATAATTATGTTTCTTCAGTTCATCCTTTAATTAATTTGGGGGCTTAGCTTTTCGAGTCTCCTTTTAAATTCTTTTTTCGGATCTTATGATTAACATGTGTGTGCATGTACTTCACTCGATATAAAAATGTCGAGAAATATTGATCTTTAAAAAGAGAAAAGACTAGCTAGCCACTCTCATTAGCTTATTACTAGTAGTTTTGTTCATAATAATTCATAATATTATTACAAAATATAATTTTTTTAAAATTATATTAATTTTATTTTATTATTATAGATTATGATAAAAAAAATTATAAGGGACAAAATTCTTCATTAATTAAAAAACTAAAATTTTCGTAAATAAAAAAATTAAATAATAACTTTTTTAGTTATTATTTTTAAATGAAACAGTTTAATTTTTTATTAATAATTAATTTTATCTTTTTTATCTAAATTTAAAAAATTTTAATGTGTATATTTTTACATTTGATTAGGTGTTAAGTGTTGCACAAATAAAAATAACTAATTTTTATACTTTTTTTAAAAATAATATTTTTCTCTCTATAAATATAAAAATATAATTAGATATTAATATAAAAATTTTATATTAATAATTATAAGATTAACTCATAACTAAATATTAATTCAATTATTAATCATAATATTAGTAAATTTTTTTGTTCCGGCCCAGCCTAGCTAAACAGGAGTCCGGATCCGAATAAACCGCTGACCCGACAACGACCACCCGATGACTCACAAATATAGGCCTTGTCCATCTCAGTATCTCTCATCAGGAGGTGGGGTTAACGTGATTCTTGCCAAACATAGCCAACAACATACATTTTTCTTCTCGGGGGACAGCCTCTTATACGTCACCTTTGTGAATGCATTAGCCCCAGCCCCAAAACTCCAGTAGGTCGGGATGCGACGTTTCCCCTCCAGAGTAAGCCAGAAGGGATGATGACCTTCGAACAGGCCAAAGATCCTCTGACTTTGGGCTGATCGGAACGACATGAACTCTTTATTGGCTTTTTCCTCCTTGGAGGAATTCGTTAAAATAAAAAAGAACAGAAAGACCTCCACGAAAGCCGCCAGCTCTAAATGCTCGCAAACCATCTTGAAACAGCGGATGAAAGCCCAACTGTTCGGATGCAATTGAGACGTCGCCATGTCACACCAATTTAATAGTGCCATTTGGAAGGGGGAGAAAGGAAGGTGAATTCCCAGGTTGGTAAACATCGCCTCCTCGGGACCTACCCCGTAGAGATAGTCTACTTAACGAAACTCCATGAGTTCCTCCAAGGTCATCTGGAAAGTGGTATCTTTTACGTTTGACGTGACCTAAGCATACCGATCCACGGAGACTCCCATGACGGGATGCTGCACTATACCTACAGTAGAGGCACCACTAAACCATTAAAACCGTGTAGTCAGGAGACCGGTGAAGCCGGAGCTAGTTCTACGTGTTGCAGGAAGCCCACTCACTACTTACAATCACACACAGGTCAAAAATTGAACACTGAAAATATGATGGTAACTCCCCTAGAGCCTAACTAATGGAGACACAATTTAAACAAGGAAACATGCATGCACAACTCGAAGATTGCAAAAGCGAAATGAAATGACAGTAAAGAAGTAATAGTAACAGTAGAAACAACAACACTCAAATATTTGCAATAATTTACAATGAAAGGATAGGATGCCTACCAGAAAGACAGTCGTAAAAAAAAGTTGAAGAATTCTGAAAGAATGCAATCGAACCAGAAGCAAACTCCAGCGGAACCCAGAAGATCTGAAGAGAAAAGTGAGAAAGAGTGATGCAGAAGGGATTTAGGAATGAAAAATGGAAAATGGAATGCGGAGGAGTTGGAAGAGTGGAGGAAAGAAGATAAAAACTAGGAAGTAACCGCACTAAGAAGCGCGAAAGTCAGGGGCAAAACAGACTTTTTCCCATGCTTTTAAATCAATCATAACGCGCATTAAATGTACAGCGCGAGAAATGAGGCAACGATTAACACTCCCCCGAAACGGACAAGCGCCGCTTACGCATAGGGGTCACGCCCCCTTGCGAACAACCAGCCAGGCGGGAAACCGACAATAGAGGAACTTAGGAGAACGCGCCACCAACAACGTTTGTCGACGTAGCTAGCGCGTTGGGGGCACTGTTCCGGCCCAGTCTAGCTAGGCAGGAGTCCGGGTCCGGACAAACCGCTGACCCGACAACGCACCATACCCGAACCAAGAGATAACCCGCGTGCCACCTCCCTAACTGCATGAAACCAGCCAGTTGGGGGAGGAAAACTTTCTGGAAGGTGGGTCTGCTCATGTGGGACCCGCCCTAGCACAGGGTATATATGGGGAGGGCCCTACCCCTCTCTAGAGGGACGTCATCTAACCCTTACCTTTTCTGCCGCCTTGTACGGATTCTTACTTGAACATCGGAGTCCCAGGTGGTTCCCCTCTCACCACTTTGTCAACCCGAAAGATCCTCGAGCGCCCTTCCTCTTCCTTCAACGTCAACCCGGGAGGTCCAATCTCACACGAGTGACCCGGATCTAGGTCCCTGTCACCCCCGCATATCCAGCACATTCGACCCATTCAGGATATCTCCCGAACATTTTAAAATTATATGTAATAAATATTTAAAAAAATAAAAAATATAAATTAAAAAGATAAGAGGTAAAAAGCTAAAACTAAATAAAAAAACTAAAAAAAATTCATATAATAATAATATATTTTTATGTGAGTAATATTATTGGAATATTTTTAATTATAAATTTAATGTATTTTTTTATAATTTTAAAAATTTATTTAAATTATATTATTTTATTAATTTTATATTTTGTAGCATGAAAAGGTAGAGAGAGATAGAGAATAAGAGAGAAAAGAGAGAAAAAGATAAAGAAAAAAACGAAAGAGAGAAAAAGTTTGTTAATTTTGGAGAAAAAGATTTTATTTAAGGAGCTTTCTTCAATTAAAAAAAAAGTATAATCCAAACCTTAAAGAACTAAGCAATAAATAAAAATATCTAAAAATATAGAGAGTGGCCCACAAATAGTAGATTATATTATTGTAACAATTGAGACAAATATAGATATAGACTAACTTTATAGTCATACTAATATTATCCTTCTTGCAACCTTTCATGCTTTTATACTATTTTTTTGTCTATTAATAGATGATAAAGAGATCAGAGAAAGATAAAAAAGAGAAAAGAAAAAAAAAGAACTTCTTAATTTAAAAAAAATTTATTACAATAAAAAATATCATATAATGTATTTTTTTTATAAAATTAATAATATATAATAAAATATATAACAGATATTTTATATTAACAAAAGCCCATTCAAACCCAATAAACAACTCACCAGTGACTTCATACAACTGCAACAAAGTTGTGGTTTATTATAAACCAAAAAGAGAACATGGTTTATTTGTTTTGTCAAATTGATATCGGTTTGTTATTACTAAAATTTTGGGAAAGAAGTAAATATAATTACAATTTTTGTACGGCGCAAATGATAGCCACAAATTTAGAA